>NC_073238.2:67762000-68105500 GCF_029281585.2 Gorilla gorilla gorilla
TGTGGAGGGTGAACTGAGGGTTCCCTTCCTAAAGGGCTCTTGAATGTGCTCATTTCTCTCCTTTTCAGTGCCCCCACCTGGGGCCCAGCCACCATCATCTCTCACCCCCGTCACTGCAATAGCCTCTTAACCCCTCTCCTCACATTCACCCTTCCTTCTCTTTAATCCATTCTGTACACTGTAGCTGGAATGATCTTTGCACAGTGCAAACTTGATTTTGTTCCTCTCCTGCTTAGAAACCTGCAGTGGCTTTCCATTTATAAAATGGGACAATTGTACATATCTCTCTAGGGACATTGTGAGGCTGGCGTGGGTTAATTCCTGAAAATAGGAATAAAAACTAAATGTTCTAAAGTCTATAATTTGCTCCTTCTGTTGCCATCAGGAAGTCTAGAGTTAGGATTTGGGGATCAGGCAGTGAGCAGCATCCAAGCATATGATCCCGTAAACCTCAGCTCAAAGCAGAGAAATGATGTGTGCTCTGACGTGTGGGAGGTTGGTGCTGGGCTCAGCATGCCAGTTACACCGCTTATCAGCACCATCTCTTCACGCCTCACAAAATGGATAATCAGCACACCTACTTTGTAGGGTTGTGAGGATTAAAATAGTTAATACGTGTACATTCTATAAACAGTGCCTTATGTGGTACTCAGAAATGTTTATTATAGTTGTATCATTATTCAATTTTCCTATTTTTGATATGCTGATCATACAAATAATTCAAATGACTGCTAATAGTGGGCTTAATTTTAATTTAATCAGTGAGGTGGAGCATGAAGAATTTGTGGATTTTCTAGGACAAAAACTGTGGAGTGTTAGAGTGACTGAGGTCAGGACTATGTGTCTGGCCTGTCTGTAGTGTGTGGAGCCCAAAACCACAGGCCAGAATCTGGGATTTCGGCTCCAGCTGGCTCTACCTGGCTTTAGGTGAACCCATCTTGGGAGGGGTTACACTCCTGATGGTCATCTCCTTTTTCATTTCTGTGATTGTGCACATGCTGTTGCCTCTGCTTGGAATAAACCCATTTTTGCTTTGATATCATCTGATTTTTTGTCACGATTCAAAATAATTGTCACCAATTCCAGAACGCTGTCTAAAGAGTCTGGGTGACGGATGCCCCATGTATTCCAGTTGCAACTTGAGCTTCCTTTTATTATAAGACTGATTATTATTATTGTAAGACTGTAATTGTAGAGAGGAGGTGTTGTTTACATATCTGTTGCCCTCACTAGACTATAGGCAACTTGACAGAAGCAATCCATTGTGTTCCCATTGTTTAGGACTAGTAAACTTGCTGAATGTGAGAATTGATCAGAGCAGCTTTTTTTTTTTTCCCCCTGTGACTGGAGGGATGGGGCATCAGGAGGCACTAGTTTTCCCATTGGTGTGGGAATTCAAAAAATCAGAATCTAATGAAGAAAGGATTTAGAGAAAAAAGACATCATTGAAGATAAAACATGAACCTACTTTACAATTTTGCCTAGGGTTAAGATGTTTAGAATGACTTTATTTACATACTTTTCCAAGGAGGCATTTCCATGATACAAATGGTGGACTTCAACCATATTCAACAAATATTATACTGAGTCCTTAAGAGGGGGGACCACAGAATCTTAATTATGGAGCTCATTTTTATAACCTAATAAAAGCTAATAGATAGAAAACCTAATTATAGGAACTGTTGAAACTCTTTCTCTCCACAACTCACCCTTCACTTATGTAACATATGATATATATATATATTTTAGACAATGACATACAAGAGAATAACCGCAAAAAGTAGCATACCTGGCAATGAAATTGAAGCATTAATCTCCAGGTGTCTACCTAGCAGAGTAGAACACTCTGTTGAGGCCCATGATGGGAAGAAAGCTTGTCTTAGTAAATACATGCTAAATACATTTCCTCTGTTTGGCAGGTACCATGAGGCTGCTATTTGAAAAATGCTGATTATTTATATTTTCTGTGAAGAAACGGGAGCAGGCTGTTCACTGAGAACTAGGAAACAGATGTTGATGCTGAAGGTACAGGATAAGGGTGAGGCTTTTCTTCTTACCGACCATGTTTTAAGTCAACTAGCCTTGGAGGCTGAGATGTCTCCAACCTATCTCTGCCTCAAGACTCAGGCAGCTGCTCTTTCTTTGGCCAGACCAGTTGGCACTTCAACAGATGCGTGCATCTCAGCACAGAGTGTCTTCTGCACACATTTGATATTTTGAAGATCAAATTTTGCATGCTCAGAAAATAAATTTGGGGAAATTCACACTTAAACTTGCCTGGTGGATTCAGCTTTCAAATTTTTCTGAATAATGAACCCAAGTCCAACCTCCAAAGGATAGTCGTATGTGAGAATGTATATACATTTCTCTTTGAAACAGTGGACTTCTAAATCATTGGTCTAAGTCTGTTAAATTAGCTTTCCCTTTTCTGAAGTCCAAGAGCCATCGTCCAGGGCTAGTGACTCTCTACCCTCAATGGTACTTACCATACCTATCTTTTCAGTTGAGGAGATCTTTAGGTCAAGCTCTGTGTTTTTTTCTAATCTTTTCTAAAACACTTAAGCACAGTGCATTGCACATTGAGTTTAGTCTGCAGATCATTTGAAATAAATAGAACTGTTATTCAGATATACAATCTTGGGAAATATAAACCACATTTTGACAATTTGAAGCAGAAATTTTGACTTTAAGATATTTTAATGTATAAGAAAGAACAAACTCTCTAAGTTCATTTATATACTTATGAGTAATGTACACAAAGGCGGTATACATTTCATTCCTGGCCTCTGTTCTATTGCTATTTTTTCCCCTTATTTAAAACTCTATTATTCATTATTAGGTAATGTTTTGAGATGTATATTTCTGATACTTACCTCTGACCACCATCCCACATGTAACACTATTTTAGGGTCATTTTAAAAGAATAAAAATGCTGTATTATCAACTAAAATGTACATTTAAAGTCTCAGAAGGCAACAAAATTGAAAGACTGCATCCAATTTAAAATTGGTTGAGTCTACTATCTATATATCTATCCATCTATGAGCTGCTTATGTGCATACTCACCAGCCACACGTACATACAAGATCAAGGACAATGTCAGCCTCCATTATTTTCATGCCATCTTAAGTCATTTCATAGTAAATCTATAAATAATGATAATAAATGATCGCCTAGTTCAAGGCATCTATCAACTTTAGAAACAAACAGGCTGGGAGCAGTGGCTCACACCTGTAATCCCAGCACTTTGGGAGGCTAAGGCGGGTGGATCATGAGATCAGGAGTTCAAGATCAGCATGGTCAATATGGTGAAACCCCGTGTCTACTAAAAATATAAAAACTAGCAGGGCATGTTGGTGCGCGCCTGTAATCCTGGCTACTTGGTAGGCTGAGGAAGGAGAATCACTTGAACCTGGGAGGCGGAGGTTAGAGTGAGCTGAGATTGCGCCATTGCACTCCATCCTGGGCGACAGAGCGGTGAGACTCCGTCTCAAAAAGAAAAAAAAGAAAGAAAGAAAGAAAGAAAGAAAGAAAGAAACAAAATTTAAAAAGGGATACTTTCATTTGGGAACTTGTTGATGGAACTCACAGTCTAACATTGAAAAGATAAAGGACACATACATTACAAAAGAAGGAAAGAACAGGTTGCCATTGTGAGGGTTAGAAGTGATAGAAAAATCTCAAATGTAAAGAAGGAATACAAAAATAAAACTCTCTGTAAGTATCTGAGAAGAGTAGCTCTCAAATTCCTGTGGATTAATTGTGAAATTATTTTGTCAATCTTTGGTCCAACACTTAATGAGTACCAATTATTATGAATATTTTACAAAATCTCCTGTCAAGGCAAAACATGGATTTACAGATGATAAAAATATATTATGAATAATTTTCAGTGATTGTACATGCTGAGGCTAGACAACATCAGTGAAGAGAAGCAAGGAAGGGGCTGACTCTGGGATGGAATGAGGAGGGTAGAGAATGTTTGAAAGTGCTAGCAAACACATGAGAGGAGTTGACATTAAAGAATGGAGAGAAATTCAATAATAGGATGAAGGTCAGTGACAAGAATTTGTAACTATTACATGATAAACATAATACACAAAGAATGTTTTCATTCTGCTATGATTTGCCAGAGTGTATATTGGTGTTAAGGAAGGCTTCGGAAGGTTAGAAATGTCTGTTACATATTTTAACAACAATAAAAAATATTATTACATCTGGCCTTTGAAATTTTGACAAGATTGTGTCAAAGTAGATGTGTCAAAATAGCTGTCTATGTCTCCCTGGATAAAACAATTGCATCAGAATGGCTGTGTCAAATGGGCAGAGGCAAAACTTCCTATGAACAACATGGTCAAGCTCCCTTTAGTATTACAATGGTCAGTAACCTATTTCATTTCTGGGCTCCCAGACTGGATCTCTGGATACCAGCATCGACCACACAACACTGGCAGGGTAAGAATCCATTCTGTCACTTATTATTATAGTCGTTCATTGATTGATTGATGTGTAAGTAGGGGACCTAAAGGGAAAAATGAATATGTATGATTCTAATTAAAATAGAAGAATATTTTCTTCTGTGGTTCATTTATTTACTTTGTTATTGACAATTTCAGGTTTTCTCTACATGGAATATTGAATATTTTATAAAACTATTGCCTCGATACTGGAAATAGGTAGCTTTCTAGGCATATGGTAGGATCGTACATCTCTACTGATATGGTTTGGCTGTGTCCCCACCCAAATCTCATCTTGAATTGTAGCTCCCATAATCCCCACATGTCATGGGGAGGGACCCCGTAGAAGGTAATTGAATCATAGGGGTGGTTTTTCCCATGCTATTCTCCTGATAGTGAATAAGTCTCACAAGATCTGATGGTTTTATAAAGGGCAGTTCCCCTGCACACACTCTCTTTCCTGCCACCATGTAAGACATGCCTTTGCTCCTCTTTTGTTTTCTGCCATGATTGTGAGGCCTTCCCAGCCACGTGAAACTCTGAGTCCATTAAACCTCTTTTTCTTTATAAATTACCCAGTCTCAGGTATTTCTTTATAGCAGTACGAAAATGGACTAATACATCTATCCTCCTTTTGAATATAGGCTTGGCTCTGTGAGTTGCTTTTGCCAAAGATTTGTGAACATTGAACAGAAGTGATATGTGTGGCTTTCCTTTCTATACTTTGGAAGCATGTATTGAGATGGTGCCTCTGTTCACTTTGGTCCCTGCCTGAATGAATACATTGGGCAAGGCCTCCACTGCTACCTTATATTAGGTATTAGCATGCACGAAGAATAATCTTTGTCATGTTAAGCCACTGAGATTTGGTGCCATAGCCCATCTTAACTGATAAACTGGAAAAGAACAAAGTCATTCAGCCTGTTGATGCATATGTAAAACTGTATTCTTCCTCTAAAAATCTTAGATTCTAAATTAGGCTTTGGTTTTATTTTATCATAATACAAGTTTCCAAAACAGAAAGACAAAGAAAAAAAAGAATTGTCACTTTTCTGACGTTTTATTTCTGGAAAATTACTGCCACTTCATTAAACATCCTATAAAGCTGTTAGGTACTAATTATTTGTAGGTGTAAAGTTTTAAATATGGCTATCTTACTGGTAAGTATTGGGATTGTATTGCAAATGGTTCAATTGGTAAACTTTGAGAGCAGGTGACAAAGGATGATTAAAAAGAAATCTAGGGCTACTGCACCAGGGACTGTGATTTGTTATCTTGTTTTGACAAGTGCAGTTTAGATTTAATTGTACGTGATAACAATCTGTAAGGGGAGTGGAAATGTACTGGGATTCATTTTGTAAAGGTGATCCAAAACACCTCAAGACTGCACACTGTTCTTAAGTCTGCTGAGAAATGAGGTGTGACATTGCCAAGTTTCCATGTGAAAATGATTATGTTTGTAGATTGAGAGAGAATCAACCTAAATCATTCTATTGTATATTCTGGTTGACTGACACACAGATTTGCCTAATCAAGGACGTGTGCTGCCAATAATTGAGTGTTTGCTATTTTTCAATTTTCAGAAAACTACTTGATAATTCAAGATTTTTTTTTTCCCAAGCAAGAATCATTCACATGCCCTGTGTTCATTTATATTCTTCTGTTATGGTTTGGTTGTAATCCAGGGTTTTCTGACTGATTAGCTATGCACGGCTTGTTTCAAACCAGTGCAAACTCCAGCATTCTCCTCATCTTGTTGTTTCTTTTTCATGTGTAATATTATGAGGTTTCCTAACTTCGCCTGGAAATGTGGTTATTACTGCATAAAAAGTTTAGTTGAGCCTTGAAAAAATAAAAATATTACCTCGCAACAAGTCTACCATCATATGCCACAGAAATCATCTCTCTCCTCTAGCCGAGAGAAAAAAAGAAAAACTCAAAATAAGAAAGTAAAAACTGAATTCTCTATTAACTGTTTGATGGCAAAACCTTCCTAAATGTCTCAAGGTATTGTTACTTAATGTCAGATTTTGTTCATTGCCTCAAATATAATCTCATATATATATATATGTAATCTTATATATATATTTATATATATAATATATATTTCCAATATATATATTTCCAATCCAAATAGGTGTAATTATTTTTATAATAGCAACAATTTGCATATAAATTATATATTAGAAAGAAGAATGATTTGCCCCCCTCACCAAAGCAATGGTATATAGGTTTCTACTTTTCCTTCTGTTCTATTACTCTAAATTCAGGTGATACTATCTCTCTTTAAACTTCTCCCAGGATTACTTTGCATTGCTCCTTATTTGTTCCTTGAAAAGCTTCTGCAGATGAAAGCTTATTTACTATAGCCCTTGTACTTGCTAAAACTTAATAGGAAAAATACTTGTAAGCAGCACAGTGGTATCTGTCAGAGAGGCAATAATTTGGTTTCAAAAAGCTGTCTGATCCTTTTTCTTTTCCTTAGACTCTGCCTCCTGATATAAAATTGCATATCAGTGACTTAAATGGACAAAAAGCAAGTGCCTGTAGCACCCTGACTCTGAGGGTCTCAGCTTTCCGTTTTTCCATGTGGATCCTTCTAAAGTTGGGGAGCCACATACCCCTGAGCAAGGAGGTGGGGCAGGCAGGTGTTTCAGCAATTCCGGGAGGTAGATGTGTGGTTTGAATGGTCTCCAGGCCATCTTTTTTTTTTTTTTTTTTTTTTTTTGAGATGGAGTCTTGCTCTGTCACCCAGGCTGGAGTTCAGTGGTGCGATCTCGGCTCACCGCAAGCTCTGCCTCCCAGGTTCACACCATTCTCCTGCCTCAGCCTCCTGAGTAGTTGGGACTACAGGCGCCCGCCACCACGCCCAGCTAATTTTTTGTATTTTTAGTAGAGACGGAGTTTCACCATGTTAGCCAGGATGGTCTCAATCTCCTGACCTCGCGATCCGCCCTCCTCGGCCTCCCAAAGTGCTGGGATTACAGGCATGAGCCACTGTGCTCGGCCTGAATGGTCTCCAGGCCATCTTGATGCAGCCTGGTGGTGAGGAGAGAGTGTGGTTTCTCCTTTCTTTGAAAATCATGGCCCTTGTTTAGGTGGGGAAAATGTTTCAACAGTGCATTTTGGAAAGAGAATTAGATAACCCCAAGTTCTCTTTAAACTGATATTTTAGATGTACTTTATAGAGGTACTGAGAGTTTCAGATAGCTTATTCTTGATAGCCTTTTTGTTGTTAATGATGGCTACTAAGATTCTGGATCCCACACAATGGGATTGTCAGGAAGGGAGTCTACTCTGCCACTGTTCAATAAGTAGGTGCCCATCTGCTTGCCATGAAGAGCAGCATTCAGAGGAAGTGGGTCCATAAAAATCACCTCCAAGGGTCCTGACAAAGCTTGAGTAGTTTTTGATGGCCTATAGGCACTTTCTGTACTTGGCCTGTGTGGTTTTTGAGTGGCCAACTTGGGTCCCTTTGGTTTCTGGGTTTACTAAGGCAGCAATAAGTCTGTGCATAAGGATCTTCCAGTTTTTCTTATTTTTTGAATTATTTGTGGCTTCCTTGTCTAATACTTACCCCCTTCAACCTAACCACAGCATCCATGGCCTTCAATATTATACAGCCTCAATATACAACCTTGGCCTCTTCAGTCTAGTGCCCCCTAGCTTCCTGACATGTATATTGCTTTCCAGCCAAATGTTCACTGACTTTCCTGAAAGCTTTGCTTCCTTTCTTGATTCCAGGACTTTGTCCATGTGTCTCATCTTGTATAAAATGTGCTTCTATGTGTTGCTGAATCCGTTTATCTCAGGGCACTTCCCAATTCAGTGAATGGCGTCTTCAAGCACCATGTTGCCTGGGAAAAAACATAGGGGTCTGTTTGATTTCTTCTTTTCCCTTCTTCCACTATTTGTCAACAAGTATCGATTATGTTACCAAAAAATGTTACCCAGATTCCAAGAACTTACCATCTCCCCAGTGCCTATTCTCATCCAAGCCAGCACCTGGCCCGGATGGCCAAAGCAGACAGCCCTCCAAGTGGTCTCTCTAGTTCCATTTATGACCCACATGAATAATTCTCCATTCAGAAACCAATGTGATTTTGTAAAAGTATAAATCAGATCATTTCAGTCCTTGCTTAAAACCCCACAGTGGCTTGCAATGGTTCCAGGTGATCTGGTCTCTGGTGCCTCCTCAGCTTCACTGCCTACTCTTCTTTCCTGGATTATTATATTATATATTCCTGCTTTGTGGGCCTTCTTTCTGTTCCTTGGACAACTGAAGTATATATATCCCTCAGAGAGTTTACATGGATGGCTCAATCTGTGTAGAATCTACTTAGCCCCAAATGTCTGCTTCTTAAAATTCAGGACTGAGCTCAGATGTTACCTTTGCAAAGAGGATGTCCTGAATTATCATGTAGAAAATAATTCCTTCCCTGAGAAATTCCATATCCGTTGGTCTGTCTAGTTTTTGCTGAAATTCTCATGTACTTATCATTTGTTTATTATCTGGCTTCTCAAACATAAAGAGGGATATTAATTTTTTTGTTAAGCACTCACTGGATTGCCAGTGCTCAGCTCAAGGCCAGCCTATAGATATCGATCCCCTGAGAGAAAGAGTCTGAAATGCTCCTGCCTTCATGAATGTTCATAGCTTTAACTTCTCTTATGTACCTACCCTAGATTTGTGTATTTTCCTCCCCTCTTATAGTTAAAGTTTTTCAAGGGACTGTGTTCTACTCAAGCTTTTTTCCCTCAGAGTACTTTTTGTGAAGTAAACACTGAGCCAATATTTACTGAATTCAATTATCCTGTTTTTATTAAAGGAAATTGAGTAACAAATTTAAGTAGCATTCTATAGTATCTGAGAGAATTAAAAAGAATTAACAACAGCCTCAAACAGGGACTACACTCAGCGTACTCATTTCCAGGTGTTCATTCTCAGATATGCTTTCGTTTCAGACCTCTTATTCAAAAGCTCAGTCTGCAGAAGCTGCAAACAGTTGATTGGTTCAAAAGGAAATGAAGTAGGCCTGGAAAATAGTTGAGCAAAAGAAAATTCTCGCATCCTCCAAGGCTTAATTAGTACTTCCTAGGTGTCATGAATTCCTGACAATACGTAGGAAAAGGCATGGATTGGTGGTTTAGGAAGCAAGATGGCAGCCTCTAAGCAAGTAGAGGAGTGATAAGGAGATAGATGTTCAAAATTCAACTTTTGAGTCAGTCTAAGGAGGATATAGAGGTAACTTTCTGACTGTCTATACTGATATTGGTTACTGTGCTCTCTATGGCAGATAAAGAACAGACACTCTCAGCCCTCTGTAATGTGTAAATTGCTTTTAGACACTCTCTCCAGGAAAGCAAGATGGTGTCAGCTTGGAAGTTGTTAGGCTGCCAATCCTATTGTCAGGCAACCAGGATATTTGAATTCAGATGTGTTGAAATTCCATTTGTGAGTTTTCCACTACAAATCCCTAACATATAGAGAGACCTCTGGCTAGAAAACGAGTAAGCTTCACACATCAAATCTCTTTTCAAATATATTTTAAATGGCCCTGCTCAAAGAATCCTGGAAACAAGTTACAAATTGAAGTATTCAACAAGGCTGAGGACAGGTGAGAGGGAGAATACAGTTATTTCAGGAAGTACAACAGTCATCCATTTTGTCATGATGGAGTCATTCTTTCATTTTTATTCATTCAAAAAATACTGGTTGAAACACAGAGTATCACAATGCTTAAGAATTTAGGCCTGAAGTCAGAAGGTTGGATTCAAATCTACTGTGATGGTTAGTTTTATGTGTCAAGTTATTTGGGCCAAGTTATTCAATTAAGCATGAATCTAGGTGTTGTGAAGGCATTTTTGTAGATGTGCTTAACATCTACTGTCAATTGACTTTAAGTAAAGGAGATTATTTCGATAATCTGAGTGGGCCTTATCTAATCAGTTGAAAGGCCTTAGGAGCAAAACAGTTTTCGCCAAGGAAAAAGAAATCCCTCCTGTGGAATGCAGCCTCAGCTCCTGCCTGGGAGTTTCCAGCCTGCTGCTTGTCTGCCCCACAGACTTCAGACTTGCCCAGGCTGACTATACAATCACATGAGACAAGTTTTTGAACTCTCTGTTTCTTTCTGTCTCTCTGTCTCTGTCTCTATGTCTGTCTGTCTCTCAGTTTGTTTTGTTTCTCTGGTAGAACACTGGCTGACAAATCTATTAACTGAATTGACCTTGGGGAAATATCTTATCCTCTCTGTTCCTCAATTTCTTCATCTGTAAAATAAAGATATCAAGAGTGTCCATCTGTATCCATCTCACAAGCTTTTTATGAGAATTAAGTGAGTTAATAAATATAAAGTCCTTAGACTGGGAACTGACACATGGTATGTGTGCTTCTTAATTATTAAGCACCTAGTGTTTGCTTAGTGTAGCTGCTGGGGAGAAATAAGAATAAAGATGAGATATGCCTGACATTAAGAAGTGTGCCATTCCTCAGAGGCTTCTAAGTCATAATAACAAGTAAACTTCATCAGAATATGACCCCCAGTGCATGCTCATAATTAGGAAAAGGTCAGCCTATAATGCTAATAGTCCTACTAATGAGGGTAGATAATATTTCTCTACTTTGTGCCAAGTATGATACAGATAATTTCATTTGTTCATTTTTACACATATCCTTTATTCATTTATTATTTCATTTAACAAATATTCATTGGATGCTTATTATATATTTGGTACATTCTAGATGCTGAGAATATAGTAGAAAATAGACAGAAAAGATCTCCTGCCTTGTAATGTATATCGCAGTAGGAGCTACACAAACAAAAAGAATGTGTAATATAAAATCCAGTAGGGATGAGTTTTATGAAGAAGATAAAGCATGGTAAGAACAGCCTGGTGATGCTAAAGCTGATGCCTGAATCATGAAAAGGGGCAGTTTTGCAAATATTTTTTGGGAGATGACTTCATGTTGAGAAACAGTAAGTGTGAAGGCCCTTAGATTACAAGTAGCTTGACATAGTGGAGGGAAGGAAAGAGGACCGTGTAGCTGGAGCAGAGTGTTCAATAAGAAGAGTAGTCAGGAACTGATGTTGGGAAAGAAGGGAAGTGGAGCCCAGATCTCATAGGATCCTACAGGCCATGCCAAGGGTTTTTATTTTATTCAAAGTGTGATGTGAGTATAATGATGCATTTTGAGTAGAAAATGCAGACATTTATCATAGATGTGGGTAAAGTCTATGGGCCATGGTGGTGTTGGGCAGTGGAGAGAAGAGTGAAGTGTAGGTACTGCACAGGAGGCCATTGGGGTAGAACAGGTGAGGGAGGTGAGAACTGGCACTCAATAGAGACATGGAGGGGGTGAGAAGTGGATGAAATTCAGGATGGATCCAGGGGATAGAGCTTTGGGGCCTGAAATGAAGTTGCAGTTGCTGCCTTGACATCTTTAAGCTTCACAGGGCCCCAGAGTCTTCACTGCAAGTTTCCCTGCTATTACACTCCCCACCCACTAGTCCCTGCAGCAGTTGGACCAGCTACACTCTAACAGGTTCTCAACCCAACAGGTTTGACTTCCCTGCCAGCCTGTGAAATTATCCAAACCAGTTAATCATATTCTCCTATGGGAAACGGGGGTCACTGCACCCTCTTGTTACTACAGAGTCTCTCCCCAGCAGCCCCTGCTTGTTCACTCTGTTCCAGCATGCAACCTGTGGGACCCCGCATGGTATGCATGGTACTTTATTCTGGGCTGTGAGAATGTATGACAAATCAACTGCTGCTACTTTCATCTCCAGTGTTGGGTTGCTTGTATTTGTCCATGTTGTGCTAATTGAAGCAACGAATCCCTCCCTCACCAATGGAGTGAATAGGAGGCAATCAGAACAATGGATGGCAAAAGTAGGATGGCCCAACCACCACCAAGAACTTGTAGCTTTAGTTATCTGCTCTTTGCTAACCAGCTGGTTCTGGATAGGGCCAGAATGTCTGCACTATAAGTGACTGGATGGAGACAGAAACTGAAATTTGTGGCTTAATGCAGCCAGAAACCAAAATACACTGAGGAAATTTGTACAGAAAGAAAATAAGTAGGTGAGGGGAGCCCACCCTGCAGGAAAAGGCAGTGTTGTAGCAGAGGCTGGTTTCTATTCCCCAGCCTCTGGGCTGTGGGCCAGCACTGTTTTGCTGCATCACTGGGCTGCCTGTGGCTTTGTCACAACAGAGGCTAATCCTCAGGGTTAGAACAATACCCCAAACAACAAAACACTCATGATACCCCTGTGGCACAGCAAAGGTGTTTATGCAAACCTGACTTAAACCTAGGGCCCTTAAACCATAACAATTGCCACCTGGGAGGCACCTAAGCCTGACAATACTGAGGCTCTCTGGAAGAAGACTTTTTATAAATATAGGCAGAGTAGAGGGGACCCTCCCCAATGAAGTATATCCAGTGACAAACAGAAAAAAGGAGGGAGAGAAAGAAACCTGGATACAGGAGGAGAGAAAATTTAAACATATGTGCATATACATGTTTAAATTTATGTAATTTATATATATGTAATTAAATTAAAACATAGGTCCACAATTTGGCCCAATTTGAAATTCAAAATTTACTAGAAGTAATTTAAACAGCAAAAAGATAAAGAAGTGCTAATTGGCTTTAGTGTCTCTATGATATAGGTTCTGAATTCACTTTAACATCTGTTGAAATTAACAATTCATGGACCTTCATGTACTTCAACACTGGGGCTCAAATTATTGTTATATCTGGAGGTGGGGTGCCACTAACTTTAAACAAGGTACCGCTATAATCTTGGGAGAGTTACTGAATATAAAATAAAGAACAAATAGGTATGCCTCACCTTAACCATCAAAGCTATTGCTTTGGGAAATAAATTCCCATGGTCATAGCACCCATTGCTCTAAAATGTCTCACAGTAAGCATGGATAATCTGACTCAATCAATAAATAATAAAAATAAAAATTAGATTAAGTCTTTGGCACCTAAAAATTGGCTTGACAAAATGGAACTACATAACCCCCCTAGTAAATATCATTAATATGGTCCAATATAAATTTGGATTTTAAAGGATCAAACTTCATTATATAAGACCTAATTAGTAACAGGATGATTATCTCCACTGCTTCTCCATTTGACAGCCCAATTTTGTGCTTTCTTATACCTAGAAAGAATAATAGAAGATTGTAGATCACTACAGTCTTAATCCTGTGGTTGCATCTGCTAAGGTCCCCATACTCAACACCAAATATTATTGAAATTACTTTTAAAAAATCTAATCAGCAATCAGTAAATATTTTGCTATTATAGGTTTAGTTAATGCAGTCTATTTAGTGCCTATTTCGGCAGCCTCTGAGATGCAGTTTGCCTTTCCCTCTGAAGGGACCCAACACACCTTTACCAGGCTGCCCATGGAGTACACCAGCAGCTTTGCCATTGCACACAGTCTTTGCAAGGAATGTCTTCAATGCATCTACCTTTCCCAGAAGCACTGCTATGAAACTATATTGATGACATCCTCCTGAGGTCATTTGACACATTAATTAAGGACATGAAAATATAAAATAGCTTATAAAAAGGGAATAGGCAATTGCCCCATATAGTATAAAGCCCTGCCACCTTGGCTACATTTTTGAAAATTATTGGTAAATCAAGAGATGTTTCATTCCTGACAGTATCAAGAAACAAACAGCTATTGACCTTTTCAAATGTTAATACAAGTCCATTTTTTTTTAGTAATTTTGGGATTCTGAAGGCAGCATAGTCCACATTTTAAATTTTTACTTGACATATTTAGGCTGTCACTTGAAATCAGCCCACCTTAAATGAGCCCCTCTTAACAAAAGATTCTAGAATCTGTCCAGTTGAAAGAATCAGGAATTCCCCTTAGTGCCCTTAGAGAGTCCTTTGTTTTAGAGCCTTTAGTGACATTCCTTATGCCACTGGAGTTGCTGGCTTACTTATGGTGGCCACAGTTAGTTGTCCACGGACTTCTAATGCAAGAAGCTGCCTTTCCTCAGACCTGCGCTATATTATTAGAGCGGTAATAGCTGGCCACTTACTGGGTTCTCGTGGAAAGAGGCTTTAACAGACTGTGAACCTGTTACCCTCCATATCCAGCTGTCCATTTTTGCCTTACATCACCCTCAAAGCTCGGTATGGCTACCAAGGTCTCTTTGCTACAGGATGGGGCCAAATCTGGGCCATCTGTATATTCTACTTGCAGGAGAGGATGGCCTTCTCTGTCCTCAATTTCTTGCCATGTTTTGGCACTGGAGAAAGACACCGCTTTTCCAGACCCCTTGGCTACCCAGGAAACTCGCTGGAATTAATGGAGTTATTTGCAATGAGATTTTGTACACTTCACAGATGGAATTGCCATCATCCTATGTGATGGAGCCCAGTGGAATGTTGCTGGTTTCCATCTCTTAACCAAGACAGCCGTGATGAAGGATGGTACCCAAGGATAAGCACAATTGGCCAAACTTTACACAGTCATCTTACCTAACTGGGTGTTCTGCCCAATAAATGGCCCCATCTGCACATTTTTACATACTCTTGGACTACTGCCTAAGGGTTGCCCCCTTCAGGATAAAGAACTTTGGAAATATCTTGCCTCACAGATACCCAAAATATAAATCAAGGTAAGAGATGTCTCTACATATACTAAGGCCACAACACAAGGCTTCACCAGTACACTCCTTAGCTCCTGTGAAGTAGTTCCAGACATCACCCATGTTGACAAGACACTCATTCACTTCTCAGAATATACAATGCTGGGCTCTTGAAGAAGATATTCAATGGAACTTCCACTTTTACTATAAACCAGGCAATTGGTTTCACTGTGAGGCCTAATGAGCTCCCCAAATAACTCCTGTTCAAATTATCAAGTGGTAAATGGACCCCCTACTGGGTATTGCTATTGCCATAGGTGTTGATTAATCTCAATTCACACCCCTAGGGATGGGCACTTCCTCCACTTATGCCTCACGGGTCTATCAATTATCTTCAGTGGCCGTAAAGGGAGCTACCTCTAAGTTTATGTTCTTGATGTCTACTCCACCATGTGGCTCTATCCTTCCTGGTTAATGCTGATGACCCTTCCAAGGGGAATGCTTCCACTCTCTAAAAATCTTAGTTATCAACAAGGTTTAAATTAACCTCAAGTTATCAAGGTACTGAATGTGGTATAAGGGTTAAAATTAAGATGCAATATGAAGTGCTGTCTTGACAACTTTGTGCTTCACAGGGCCCCAACCCCAAGCCCAAGTCCCCTGCTCTCCTCAGATATGCCCCCACCCAGCTAGCTCTCACATCAGTTGGACCAGCTCTACCCTATCCAGTCCTTAACCCAATGGATTTCACTTCTCTGTTGGTCTGAAAAATTATTCAAACAAGCCAATTATATCCTTCCACTGGAACCAGGGTTCACCCCAGACTCTTGTTACTACAAAGCATGCTTCCCACAGCCTGTTCTTGTTTACTCTATTCCTGAATGCAACCCCAATGTGGCCCTACAGAGCATTTAGTGTCTTCCTCCTTGGGCTGTGAATATATGTGACTAATAAACTGCTGTCATTCTCATTTGCCCAGTGTTGTGTGTTTGCCATCTTCATACTATTTAGGGAGGGGGTTTCCTCCCTCACCAGTGGGTGAATAGGAGGCTATCAGAACAAGAGCCAGCAGTATTTACTGATGGTATGCATGTGAGATGAAAGGGAAGAATCAAGAGTGTTATTTAGATTTTTCACCTGAAAAAATATGAATAAATGTCCATGCTATTTATTGAGAAGGGAGAGAGGAGGAACAGCTTTGGAGAAGGAAATTAAGAAAGTTTAGAGAAATAAAAGACCATATTGTCAAACAAGATGAAATGGGATAAATAGGGTTTTGAGAAATGATTGGGGAGAAATCACTTCCAGTTGGAGGAATAAAGAGGCTCACATGAAAGGAGATGTTTAAACGGAACCTTGAAGGGTTGAAAAGATTTTTGTCACTAGTGGTGTTGGAATTATGCATCATAACAGAAGAAAATGTTAAACCAAGTCAGCAAGGTAGAGAAGCCCAGAATGACAAGTGATTTCAGCTTGGCTGATTGGAAGTAGGAGCCAAGGCTATAATGTTATTCTGGGATCTTCCTTATTGAAGACCTTGAGTACTAATAAGTCCACATTAAGTGTTTACGTTTGATCAGGAAGGCATTAGAATATGTTCAGGTTTACCCAGTAGTGATTAGGGTTGTGTGTTCTGAAGATTAGTCTCCCAGCTGTGTAATGTCCATCTTGGGAAGGAGTGTGGTGGACATTGTGAGTGTAGGTAGAAATTATTGCAATTGTCTGTGATCAGAAATGATGAAAGTCTTCCTAGAATGGAATCAGGAACAGATGTGAGAGGCATTTCAGGAAGAGGATAAAAATGAAAACAATTTGAATGGGTCTTGGTGGGTGAAAGGGAGAAGTTCAAGGTTTTCATCTCTGGGCAACTAGGAAATTATGTAGTTGCCAGCAAATATGAAGATGCTGGGAGGAGAACCAGGTCTGAGTCTAAGAAGATTTTAGTTTCAACATGTTAAGTCTGAGATGCTACTGGGATTTTTATGTTGAGGTGGTTGGAAATAGGGCCTACTCCTTTGGCAAGAGATTAGGTCTCCAGTTATCTGCTCACAGAGAGGAGCTATAGCCTGGGCAAGATGACCCTGGAGGAGCAGACTGAGAAGCTCTTCTGACATCATTCTCTCCTACTTTCTCTTATTCCCTCCACTCCAGCCAGGCTGGCTCCCTGCCATTCCAGGAACTCATTGAGCACGTTCTCACATCAGGGCCCTTGGGCTTGCTCTTCTCATTCTTAGATCTCTCTTCAGAATCTGCACAGATCACTGCCTCTCAATTTATTCAGATCTTTTCTCAAATATTCCCCATCTAAGAGGCTTCCGCTGACCATTCTATATAGAACGGCACTCTTTCTTCCTTCTGCTGTCATTCTTAGCCCCTTGCTCTGCTTTTTCTTCAGAGCACCGATGAATATTACATATTTATATTTTGTGTGTCACTACCTTCATTAGAACATAAGCTCTCTGAGGGCAAGGGCTTTGTTCTAGTTAATGTTCCATCTGTGTGTCTGGTACATAGTGTACATAACATTTCTGTGTATTTGGCAGAAGGGAAGAAAAGAGGGGGAGAGAAGAAGATGGGTCAGAATGGGATCAGAGGTGTGGGTAGGCAGCACTTTGCTTCTACTCTGTAGTGGACATCTTGTTTATCTGTTCACTCCTTTTCCTTTGCTGGTGGCATCCTGGATTTTCTCTGGATAACCATCCTGACTACTGTCAGCTCAGGGTTCAGGTGGCGGTGAGTCTGCTCCCAGATCTGTGTGGCATGTGATTCAGATCTGGCTAGTCAAAGCATCAAGTTCAAGGGGATTGGCGCAGGAATACACACCTGATCCACTTCCCCCCACTGACATCAGGCTGTAGCATGGTGATGAATAGTCCAGACTCTGGATCCTGACAGCTGGGCTCAAATGCTACCTCTGTCACTAACTAGATGAGTGACTTCGGTAAGTTATCTCACTCCTCTCTC
This sequence comes from Gorilla gorilla gorilla, assembly GCF_029281585.2. NCBI lineage: Eukaryota > Metazoa > Chordata > Mammalia > Primates > Hominidae > Gorilla > Gorilla gorilla. Next base: position 67,780,048 of record NC_073238.2, read on the forward strand.
TCTCAGTGTAATACAGGATTGTTGTGAAGATCAAAGTAATTAACACTGAGAAAGCTCTTAGACTGCTGTCTGTCACAGAGTAAGAGCTATAAACGTTTTATCATCTGGTGAGGAAAGAGAAGTGCTCCTTTCAGTGGAACTCGAAGCCAAGATGCTACAGTCTTGGAGCTGCTGGGGGTCATCTTGCCACCACATGGACCCTGAAGATGAAGCCCCATGGAGGAGAACAGAACTGAATGATGGAGAGATGCTGACTCCTGATGACACCTCTTGACTCACTTAAGTAAATTTGAGTTGGCTTGTAAGTAAGTTGTAATGGGAGATTCGCAATCAGTACGACATTCTTGAAGGCAATGCATCTCTTCAATTTGATGTGCATGTCTTGCTTGCTAGCTTCAGGTGATTCTGTGACTTCTTTAATTCTCCTCTGTCAATATCTCCCAGTTCCTGAAAGCACCAAGCAGCCTGGCTCTTTTATTTTTGCCTTTGGTAATTGTTTTTATTATTCCCTGAACTCCTATTTGCTCTTCTACTTTGATGTGCTGGACAGGAGGGACTCCAGATTCACATTTTATCCTTTTTCTCAGAGGCCAGAGCAAGGTCATCCCTCACGCCCTTTGTCTTAGGCCTGACTCTTGTTCTTTTTTGTTTTGTTGCTTTTCATGCAGAAAACACACACCTCCTTCCATGTTATTTTTCTGTCCCCTCACTCCCCTGTCAAATGCTGCTTCAGAAGAAGAAAGAAGAAAGATAGGAAAGGAAGAAACAGATATGTGTCCAGAGCCTTGCCCTTTTCAAATTCAGTGTCATGATCCCCTTAATTCACTTATTCCTCCCAAGACTCTCCTTCCTGCCCCCTGACCTAGTCTACTGACACCACAGGGGAGAGAGGGCTGTGGGGGTTATTATTCTTAGCTTTATTTGTTGGCATTCTCTCTCATAACTGTGTCCACTCAATTCCCAGCACAAAGCTTTAAGCCCCATAGATGTTCCATGCTGGCTTCTCATATTGACTGGCTCTTCCTCTTCTGAAATGGGAGCAAGGAGAAATTGAATGAACACACAGAACCATTTTGAGCCATACAGGAGGGAATTACCTCATTAAAGGAGGAGGTGAGGCCCCCCTCTGAGAGTAAGAAGAAAGTGAGGGAATGTGGCAATGATGTGGAATCCTTGGGATGGAAAGTAGGGAGAGTTTCAACCAGAGATCTTGAAAGCACTGCCCTGAAGCAGGACAGGCATTCCTGTGGGTGGTGCTGGCTCCACCAGTGCTGCTGGCCCTGCCGACCCCATGGGCCTCTCGTTTAGTCCATTCTCTCGCCCTCTGTGTCTAACCTCGGTTTCTCTGGGTCCTCAGATATATCAAGCTCTATTTTACCTCCCGGCCTTCACAGGTGCTTTTCACTATGCCAAGAAAACTCTAACTTCACGTCCTTCTTAGGTGTCACTTCTTCCAGGAGCCATCCCTCCCTTCAGGCCTTGGTTAGCTCCTCTTGCTATTTGTGCCCGTAGCTCCTTAAACTTCCCCATAGCAACATACATTGCACTTGATTGCTATTAGTTATAGAACTGTCTTTCTCCACTGCTAGATCATGGGCTCCAGAAGTACAAGAAGGCATTTCCTCCACATTTAATCACCACTGTAACTCCAGGACATAGTCCATTTCTTGGCCGTATTTGGTACTCAATCAGTGTTTGCTGAGTGAATAAACATTGGCGTGAATCTTAAAATATTATCAGGGCAAGAGGTAATTGTAACTCTTCTCTTTTCCAGTGGAATTATAGCTGCTTCATCTGTGGCCAGTTTTCTCCCATATCACATAAAGCTAGGAGAGGCGATCAAGTCTGTTGATACCTCTATGCATAGCATGTCTGAACAAGAGCAATTAACATAGAATCACCCAAAGGCAATACCCTCGTATAAATTCTTGCTTCATAAAATGAAAAAAAATGGGATAGTAAATCTAATATATTTATACTTAAATAGGATATTTACACTTTAATATGAGAATTTTTCTAATATAAAATATTTTTTTTTTATCCAAAAAGGGAACTATTTTATCCAGAAAAGTACTTCATCTCCAGACTTCACATTAGATGTGGATGTGTAGACTCCTCTATTGGGCTGGAATAGACCTGGTGACCTGCAGACAGCTGCTTATACAGCCCATTACCTACATTCCGAGCTACCTAGTCTCAGCACATTCACTTTCTGCTATGATAAACTCTGCTTTCTCTGTCTCCCTGACCTCTGCAATCTTACTGGGAATAGGAGGTGGGACAGAACTGAAAGTCTATGTAAGTGGAGGGGGCAGGGAAGAGAGGCCTTTTACTGTGACAAGTCACACTGCATAAAAGTGATTTGTGTGTGCTCAATAGCTTTCTTTCTAGTCTCCTTCTGACACTTGGGAGTTTGGTTCGTCATAGTTACTCATTTACCTTAGCCAAGAAATTACAAGTGAAGCGGAGAGAAAATATGAGTGACTAAGTGAGAGAGTTTCTGAGTTTGACAGGCAGAGGTAAAGCAAAAACAACAATGACTAGTGCTGGTATAACAGTTTTCAAAGTTGACATTTGAAGTTTATGGTGCTTTTGTTAATGAGATGTTTGAGTGGAGAAACAATAGTGCTCAAGTTAAGTTCAACTAAAAACTTAAAATACCTTTATACATTTTCGTTTTTATCTTGTCTTCTAGGGACAGACTAAGAGAAATCTGTTCTTGGTGGCAGTATCTATGACAACAAACTCATTTCATTTTCTTACTTTCATATACATGATAGACAACACTGAGGAACTTTTGATTTCTTTTCTACATACATAATTAAGCACCCGGAGACTGCCTCCTACTCCTGAAATGACTTGAACCCATAGCAAGTTATTCTGGGATTGAAGGGCAATACTGTGGGTGGGGACTGGACATAATTAATCAACCAGAGAACTCAGATATTAAGGCTAAAGAAGAATCATGTTATGTTAATCTTGCATAATCAATTATTCTTTTTCATAAGGTTTAACTCTTTGATGGGAGAAATTATGAATTCAAGAGAAATAATTCAAAGAGAAGCAAGAAAGGATGAGACCCTAAGTCCACAAATATTCTTCAGTGCCCACCATATATAGGGCATGATCTGAGGCCCCAGGGGGGAAGCAAAAGCCTGAAAAGGCAATGCTTGTTCTCCCTGAAGCTTTGCACAGAAAACCCACGTACCTGTGTGTCTATCACTCAAGGGAGGGTCTTGCCTTTATTGACTGTCTTAAAGTTAATCCCAGTCTGTGGATACACTAACTTAGCAGAAAAATCCCAGGGGAAACGAATTTAGGGGAAAAAACACCTATCTGGCAAGACCGTAGCTTTTACTGTTCAAGGGACAATAGGTTAACTATTTTCATACCCCATGAGCCAGTTTCCAGTGACACTCTGATTATCACATAAAGAAAGATTACTTCCTTTCTCTAAAAAATTTGACTAATCAAGATGTTTTAGGATTCCTGGCTACTTTTCTCCCCATTTTTGTTCTGAATTAATTGTTAAAAGTACAATAAATAATGTGAATATTTTTCAGCACTTTCTCTCATTGCTCTGTGTAGACCTGCTTCTAGAGCTCTTATGGCAGTAACTGCTGAACCTGACTGGTTGTTAAAGTTGGCTTGGTAGCTTTATAAAAATCCAGATTTGTAAGTCAGTCCAGATCTACCTAGTTAGAATCTCTAGAAGTGAAACCCAGATATACATATACATACACATATACATATACATATGTAATTTTCTTTTTCAAAAAGCTTCTCAGGTAATTTTGATAATTAGCTGATACAGAGTCTATATTATATATGATACTATGGAGTTTCTTGTGCAGTATTTTCAAAAATAGAAATGATAAGAGTGTTCCTGTTGATATTGGTTACAGAGCCCTGGGTTTGAATAGTAGATTCGCCACAATTCAGCTGCAACAGGACTTTAGGCAATTTGCCTCATCTACAAAATTACCTAATGAGTTAATACTATTACCTAATGAATAGAATTGCTGTGGGGAGCAATTGTTAGAAATGTACACACACACACACACACACACACACACACACACAGAGTACTCCCCCGCTTATCCTCAGTTTTCCTTTCTGAGGTTTCAGTTGCCTGCGGTCATCCATGGTCTAAAAATATTAAATTGAAAATTCCAGAAATAAACAATTCATAAGTTTTAAGTTGCCACCATTCTGTCACGAAGAAACCTCATGCCATGCCACTTTGTCCTGCCTGTAACATGAATCATCTCTCTGTCCAGAATATCCACGCTGTCTACATTGCCCGCCAGTTAGTCACCGAGTTGCCATCTTGGAATATAGTGCTTGTGTTCAAGTAGTCCTTATTTTACTTAATAATGGCCCCAAAGTGCAAGAGTAATGATGCTGGAAATTCAGATATGCCAAAGAGAAGCCTTAAAGTGCTTGCTTTAAGTGCAAAGTGAAAATTCCCCACTTTTTAAATAAAAAATTCTGTGCCACGGTCGCTAAGATCTATGGTAAGAATGAATCTTCTGTCCATGAAATTGCAAAGAAGGAAACAGAAATTCATGCTAGTTTTGTTGTTGCACTTCAAACTGCAGGAGTTACTGCCACAGTGCCTGATAGCTTTTATTACAGTAAATGTTATAATTACTCTATTTTGTCATTAGTTATTGTTGTTAATCTCTTCCTGTGCCTGGTTTATAAGTTAAACTTTATCATAGGTAGGTTTTTATAGAAGAAAACCCCACAGCCTATACAGGGATTGATACTATTTGTGGCTTCAAGCATCCACTAGAGGTCTTGGAATGTATCCCCCATGGATAAGCAGTGACTATGGTGTATCACATGTTAAATGTTTTTATTACATGTAAATCTCTTATAAATGTAGACTATTCTGAATTTTCTGTAAACAATTCTTAAGACGGAGACTATATGGTCTCCATCTTTTCAGTATATTGTCATTCAAGACAGTACATAGCACATACTGGCTGCTTAAGAAAAAATCAGATTGATCTATTTGAAATCTTCATACCTATACAGGTGTTTCAGGCTATATGAGTGCATATTGGACACCAACGAGAGTTAAAGAAAACAGTTCAGAGATTTGGTCACATCTTTCAGGTGTGACTTCTGAGGGATATGTGGATACACATCCAATGTCCCCACTTAGCATGCCTGATTTTGCAAGGTAGAAACACTGGCTCACAGTAAAGAGCCAGGAAAGTAAGGAGGCAAAACACTGTGATATTAGAGAAGTAACGACGAGATAAACACTTAGGCAGCATTGGTTCCAGTGCAAGGTCATTGTTCATTAATACTTGTACAGATCACTTATTAACCACCCAGAAAATTCACTTCAAGTTTTCAAGCTGCATAATACTCAAAATGATTACCTGAATATAGATTAGGAGATGCGGGCTTGCTGCATAGAAAGTTAAACCACAATGTTGTAAACCACAAGCTTCATTGATTCTGAAAGTGGAGATTATTCCATGTATGACTTATCCCACCCTACTCACCCCACCATAATATTTCTTTTTCCAGCCTATTTTTGAAAGCCTTTAAGAAGGATTCAGCACTGCACACCAGAAAGACAAGTTGGAGTGTGAAGTATGTCACCTTAGGCAGTGGAAACTTTTGACTTGGGTGCCCACTAAACAGTGACAATTGTGAGTTGGCAAGCCTTCTGGATCTGCTTCTCTAGGCATCTTTTAATCCCTTGCAGAGCCTAGTGTGGCATCTCCTTGCACAATAAAATGTCAATTATTTTAGTTTTTTTTTTTGTTTTGTTTTTTAGTTTAAACTACCTGTCATTCAGACTCATTATCTAATGGGATGGGGTTAGGAATTTACTCAGTGCACTTCAGATAAACAAGATAAAAATAATGACTATCTTATAGCCAAATTTACCTTACCTGGGAGGCCCCTTCCTAATGATGGCTGCAAAAAGTTCCATTTACCAAGTACCTGTAGCTCAGTATCTTCTGGTATAAAATAAGATTTATATTGTGGTAAACATTTAATCCATTCAAAGTTCAAGCTTCTCTCTTTCTCCCATCATAGAGGGCCTCGCCTGTCTCTGTTCCATGTGAGATGCCCTCTGGGTGCAAGCAGATGCTTAAGTGTTCACATGGGAGTAAAGACCATTGTTTACTTACTGTCCTCTGGGATTTTGCCTGCATTCTCTGCAATATCTCACCCTATCTGGTCACTGAGCAAGCTAGCGGATGTTCACTGATGTGTGGCTGGTCCTGCCTTGTGCTCTGAGCATTGTACTGGTATCAGTATCTGCACTGATAGAGTCAGAGGTACCATCACCTCTGGTCATCCTGACCCTGACTTGATCCTGTGGCCTCTGTTCTTACTCATGCTTCTCTTAGCCTACAACTTCCCTCAGCACTCACATATCCCCCAGTGGAGCACATGGGGCTTCTATATCCTTGGGTTGGGGAGAAACATGGGTACTGTCTCCATCCATCCACCTAGACAGTCCCCGCAGACAATTGTACTTCTACCCCAATGCGAGTTGGAACCATAATGCTCTGGCATCTTGACCAACTCAGAATGTCTCTAAGGGGCTTGCAAACTGCCGGATAAATGAGAAGCAATACCTCTAAGGGGTGTTTCTACTGTACCTCTTCTCAGAACATCAACTCTATAGTTAGGGTTGGCAGAAATTTAAGACACTTCTGAGCCTTCTCCCTTTTCGCATTTTTTCTTCTTCTCTATTTTCTCATTTTCTCCCTTTCTTTCTCCCCCAACTTGGCTCTTTCCCTTGACTCTTGATGGGCTCTGTGCTACTTTTCAGCTGGCAAGAGCTGCTCCTATATCCTATCTTCTTTATATCCTCTGAAGGGCCTCATCCACCCCTTCCTTGGCTGCAGGGATTATGAAAAGGCTGTAAGGAAAAAAATCTGGGTTGCTGCACAGTTGGCCCTTGCTAACTGCGGGTTCTGCATTTGTGGATTCAACCAACTACAGATTGAAAATATAAGGAAAAAGTGAATGATTGCATCTGTACTGACTTTTTTTTGGTCATTATTCCCTAAACAATATAGTACAACAGCTATTGCATATCATTTATGTTGTATTAGGTATTAGAGGTAGTCTAGAGATGATTTAAAGTATATGTATATAAGAGGATGTGCATATCTTATATGCAAATGCTATGCCATTTTATGTAAAGGACTTGAGCATCTGTGGATTTTGGTATCCTTAGGGAGGTCTTGCAGCTGATCTGCCACATATACTAAGGGATGACTGTGTGTTTTTTTTTTTTTAGGGCTGATATAAATAAGTACCACAATCCAGAAGGCCAGAGTATAAAATCAAGGTATTGCAGGGTTAGTTCCTTCTGAGGGTGGGGAGGGAGAATCTGTTCCAGACCTCTTTCCATGGTTTGTAGATGGCCATCTTCTCCCTGTATCTTTATATCATCTTCCCTGTCTATGTGTCTGTGTTTAAATTTCCTCTTATTATAAGAACACTCGTCATATTGAATTAGGGCCCACTCTAATGACCTCATCTTAACTTCATTAGCTCTATAAAGACCTAATCTGCAAATAAGGTCACATTTCAACCTAAAACAATTACCAGGAAGGAAAAATACATTGGTAAGCATTTCACAATATTTCTGTTATCCCACCACATTAAATCTGTACATTAGGGTGGAGCAAGAATGCTGTTAGTACTCTGGGGATGATTGCCTTTGATGGCTTTAAATGTAATTGAAAGTTGTCTTAGCATTTTCTTATACTGTCACTGACACTCTAAGGTAATAACTCTATTAGTGAAGATTTGGACTGGGGTGTAATTGGAAGGGGCAAACCCTTTGCTACATGAGGTTCCTGATCTTTTAAAAAGTAAGAAAAGGGGGCCAAGAGACGAAGCCGATGTTATATTTTTCCCAGGTAAACTTGACACTACATCAACCCCTGCTACATCTTAGTAGGAGAGCTGAAGGGAGAGTATTTGAGCCAATGAATAGGCAGCAGTGAGTAGAGCTGATTGTGGAGGATTAGGCAAGGAACATGGTTTGTGGGAGTCTGGTGGTGACAGTAATCAGAGTGGTTGTTTCATTCACTGAGCAATCATGTTCCAGACAATTCATGTATTCATTCATTTTCTGTTCTGTAGGGGCAGTGCCCTACAGTGGTTGGAGACATGAACTCTGGAGTCAGCCTTGCACGGCTCCAAATCGTACTTCTTCACTGACTTATTTTGGACATTTCATTTAATCTCTCTTTGTTTCAGTTTTCTCATCTGAAAAATGGGGTTAATAATAATAGTATCTCTATTTTAGGGTTATTGCAATGATTGAGTGAATTCATGTATGTAGAGTTAGGAAAAGGCAAGTCATATCATAAGCACTATATAAGCATTATCTACTATTATTAAAAATATTAGGGGCTAGGTGATGGGGAATCAAACTAAGATATCTATTGCACCCTGAAGAAACTCACAATCCATGGAAGGAAATAAGCATCCAAACACACAATTGCTATTGAATGATGAGCACTATGCGTAGAACGCTATAGTGCATCTCATTCCTGTTGTGAGCCTTAGAGAGGGCTTTCTGTGGAGATGACGCCTAATTTAGATTTCAGATGATAAGTAGGAATCATCTAGGTCAGTGCTTCTCAAACTTTAGCATGTATCAGAATCACATGGAGAACATGTTAAAATACAGATTCCTGAGCCCCATACCTGAGATGCTGATTTGTCTGTGTGGGAAGGGGCCTGTGCATTTGCACTTCAAACAAGCTGCTGCTGCGGACTGTCTAGATGAAGTGGCAATGATCTAGGGGAGGAAGAGAAGTGGGTGGGGGAATTCTGGGCAACTGCAAGTGGCCCGGTATTGCTAATGTTACAGTGCATGTGGGTTGAGCAGTGTTAGCAGAGAAGAACAAAACATGATCATGGACATAAGGACACTAAGTGTCTTATTCTGTTTTAGGAGCTTGGACTTGGTGATGCTGGAGTCATGAGAGAACCAGTGGAAGGATTTAGATGGGGGAGCAAGAGTATCAGATTTTCAATCTAGAAATAGCACTTTACCAGTAATAGGGAGTTTGGATCTGAGGGAAAAAGCTCAGAAAGTAGGAAGGCCAGTCATTCTTGCTATGATTCCATAAAGAAAGGATGAAGACTCCAGCTAGGATAAAAGGAGACAGAGACCAGATTTGTTAAGAGGACAGTTTTGATAGCATTTGGAGGTACAACTAGATATGGAAACTCAAGAAGAGGCGAGTCAGTGATGCCTCCTATGATTTTTGATTTGAGTCATTGGAATGGGACAGGCATGATGGTGGAGGGAGAGAAATTCATAAGTTCATTTTTGGGATGTGTTGGGTTTAAAGTGCCTGGAAGATATTCAAGAAGAGATACCCTATAGGCTGATCCATGCCTTGTGCTTATCCATGCTTTGTGCTTTATACACTCTGTGTTTAGCACTGAACTAACAATGGGAGAGGCATTACGGTCCCAATTATACAAAGGAGGGGCTGGAATTCACAGAAGTTTTGTGGCTTACTCAATATCAAAGTCAATATTTGATATATATGATCCAAATCTAAATATCTAAAATTTTGCAGACATTTTGGTAGAGATTCAAGCAGCCCAGGGACCATGGCTCTTCACTCAGGACACATATTTCATACTTCTGTCCTAGACCTAGAACCTTTAAACATTATACCTTTAAAATGAGCTTATACAGTGTGAATGTTTGAAATAACACTGGAGCTCAGGGTTGCTATTTGTTAATCACATGTTAGAAAATACACTACCATTCAGTGAAATCTTGAATATATTCTAAATGACTATAATATCTACATTAGAATTCACCAGAGTCTTGGAGAACTCTCTGCTTCAAAGATTTATAATTTGGCCACATTTGCTAAATTTCTTTTAAAGTTAAAAGTTGTTAATGTTTTCTACTTATGAATACAATAATCTACATATTATATTGTAAAACAGTATAATTCAACTTTGGATATTTTAAGTTATAGAAGGGTGAAGGGAAAACTAGTGGCTTCTAACTTAAACACAGTTTCAAGCTAAGATAAGAAATTTTGTGGGCCATTAGTTCCTTAGCTATTTTCTGTAAGTGTATAAATGTACTAAACTGGTAAGATACTGAGATTTAAAGAACAGCACAGTTATCGTCAGTCTTCATGCAAAAGAGCTGTCTATAATGAATGACTTGATAACAGAGATTCTATTCTAAGGGAATGCTGAAAGTCATTGGGTGTTTCTTGATGGAACCCAAGCTCATCATCCTCTGAGGGTGGGATACATAACATGGCCAAAAATCTGACTTTAGCTTTTGGCTGGAGTGCTATCTTAGGAGACTGCTACCAGAGACTGGATGTTTTTTTCTATCAAGAAACATGAAAGAAAAAAGAGAGATTCAAAATATACTCTTCTAATATTTTTTACTTGAGGAAGTAAGGCAGTGAAATGCCTTCTCTGCAGACACAGATGTACGTGGGTGAATGTAAAAGGCAGAAAAATGAAAAGAATTGAAATAACATCCTATCTGCAGCTTTAAGTGAGCAAAACCACAAACGGAAGTTACTTCTAATCTAAGTTAGAGTTGAGTCTAACTTAATAGTAGTTACTATGATGTAGTTTTAAAGAACCTCAACTCTGTATTCAGGAAGACTACCCTAAAATTCCATCAATTAGTATCTGTGTGAACTTGGGAATATTTCTTAACTTTTCTAGGCCTGAACTTTCTTAACTTATAAAATGAAAATAATATTTACAGCCACTTCAATGTGTTGCTGTGCACAATAAATGTTTTCAAAGTGCGTAGCCTAATGTCTGGTCTGCTCATACTCAGCACAAGCATTTACTCTTATTCTTACCATTTGGACATATCTAGGAAAATATAGCTGACGATTCATTCCAAGATATCTTGGTTCTTTTTGCCCTGCCTTCTATTAGAAAATCACTGGTTGCCCTGAGGCTCTAGTTGAGCCCTACCTCAAGAATCCTCTTCTCCACCAACAAATTGTATTTGGTAAAAGCAGAGAAAGGGGCGTTATGGTATGGGATAGAGTCAGAGCATGGACAACCTGTGGATCTGGGACATCTTTAAGTCTAAGTGGGGGGCCCCTCCCTTCTCCACAATGGGTGGGGCTTTCTTTTCGGTCATTCTTCTTTCATCTCTCTCCTACATTCTCAGTGTCTTCTCCATTCTCTCTTATTTAGTTCTATTTATTTCTTATTTCTTTTCTAGTAATAGCCTGAGCTAGTGAGAGTTGGGCTGACAATGTACTCACCCCAACTGGGCTATTAGCCCTGGGACACGGCCGTTCATTTATTTAGCTCCATAAACCCTCAAATTGGGGAAGTGCGGATAGAAGCAATTCTTAACTGAGCTGTGCTGCATCAGTGCTGGGCTCTCATTCCTCCATTATTTTTCTGAGTTCTCCTTGCTAACCCTTTTTTGCTGCCATTTTCCTTTTGGTTCTCATCTTCATACATGGTTCTCTATTCTAGTCACTGGCGCAACTTCGTCTTGCTGAGAGCCTTCTCCAACTGCTTCCATCCTTTCTGCTTCAGAAACTGAACGCTTCGTTAGCTAGTTTAAAAATTTTGTTGCTTATTCTGCATGTAGTTATTACTATACAAAATTGGTATATTTGATTCTGTACTAAAAGTTGTATGTAGAACAAATATTGAATATCTTCAAAGGCTATATTGATAAATACTGTTTCCACTTTTGGCAACCCAGCTTCCCCTCAAAGGATCTGGATAATCCTGAGTTCTAACAGAGGCTTCAAACGAACTTCCATAGTTATCATCTTGGGGAAAGGATGCTTTTCTCACCACCCTGAGGAACATCTTCGCTGCTCACACCTGTAGTCTTTCATAAGAGTGTACACATTGTGTTATTTCTTAAGGAAACATTTACATGCTGATTAGACAGTCTTATCTTTCTTCTTTCTTTCAGAGGCAGAACCATGCTATGAGCAATCCTGAAGCTTAGGCAATATTTGGGACCTCTTTAAGAAAAGGAATACAAAGTTGCAAATATAAAATTAATATTCATCTAAAATAAAAATATACGACAGCAACTTACAATTTTTAAAAGCTGACAAAACAACAATCATCAGTTTATAAAAAAATTGTATCCCTTCATTAATTTACCACTTGACACACCAACATTTTTTCTATATTATTGTTTATGTGCTTTTTAATTGCCTATTTATAGGGCAGAGATTTTGTAATTCGCTCTATATATATCAAGAGAAAAATAAAATCCATTCTTTCCTCTATTACAATTGATGGAATTTGTCTTTCTATTGACAATTCAAAAAAGTGTGTTCTTGCTACACTTTTTATTATTGGTAGTGTCATGCTAAGGCACATAAGAATATATAAAATGTGGATTCACTCACAGACGTATTTGCTGTTTGTAGCCTGTTACAGGTTTGCACCCTACAAACACAGGGATACTGATAAATTCTATTTGGTACAATTCCCATTACAAAGAAAATAAATATAAGAATCTTTATAATGGAATAATCTGCATTAGCTAGAATATTCCTGAGAGGCGAGAACTTCCATTTTGACTCGGCATTAGGCAGATTCCCTGCTTACAATTTTACATATCCAATACTTGAAAGAGTTTTCTACAGACTAGCTTCTGGTTCCAGGTGTTTCAAGCTTTGTTTCTCATGCACTCCCATCTACTTTTGGAGCCAGGCAGCATAGCCCACATTCATTTGGTGAGGTTATCTTTGGGATATGTGGTACCTTCACATAATGAGGCTGTTGAGTTGACACAAAGGGCAATAGGAATTTTCCTGGAAGCCATTTCTATACTAGGATGATTGAAAATAGCAGCTATATAGCAAGTGACTGCAAACTACATAAATATATTCTGCCAGATCCAAATACATCCTAAACTCAACTTACTTTAATTGGATCCCAAATTACCCATGGCCACTCCAATGCCCCTGAACACGAGGGCAAGTATAACAGAGGTGGAGTCAGAATGAAAAGAGAAAGATGTCTTAACTAATTGCAGTTAAAATGTCTCTTGATAATTTCACAAAATTACAAAAGCATATTGCTAGCGCCCCTCTCAAGTGCTGGGAAAAGCCTATGTGATTGCAGGGCCCTGACACTTAAGTTTCATTAGTCTTACCGTAAGTCCATCTCTGCCTGTTACCTGCCTGCTTGCCTTTTCCGTTCTTGCTACCCTCCAGGTCTTTCTTTTTCCTTCCTTATTTCTTCCATCCCTTTCTCCATCCCTCCCTCCCTCGCTGACTGCCACCCTCCCTCCGTTCCTCCCTCTCTTCCTTCCTTCCATCTTCCTTCTTTCATTGAAGAATGAGTAGAAGCATAGTGATTAAGATGGGTTGCCTGAATTGACATTAAAGCTGCATTACTTAACTGTGTGTCTTTGAGTGAGTTGCTTAACCTCTCTGAATTTGGATTACCTCATCTATTCAACAAGGATAATGATAGTACCAGTCACACAGGGTTGTTGAAAGACTTAAGATCATATGTGGAAATTATTTAACTGATATACTGACTGTTCAATCAATGTTAGCTGCTGTTCTACATATTGCGCTCTGTAGATGTATGCAAAACAGAAGAGAGACCACACTCCTTGGGGATGTGAGACAAATGTAAATAAAAAATTATATAATGAATCTTTATAATTGGTAAATGCTCCCATAGCAGGTACTGAATGTCTCAGCAAGATAAGGTTGTGTGTTTTGCTGAATAAGCGATTGAATCATGGGTTAAACGGATGGAGAACATTCATAGAAAAGGTGGGAGCTGAACCAAATCTTAAAAGTGATTGGATTTAGATAAACAAAAAGGAGGAGGATGAAGAAAATATATCTGCTGGGGGCTGATACAAGGAAAGGAAAGGCATGGAGGCTAGAAAATGTGTGGCTACTTACACTAAAATAGTAATTTTTGAACTATATTTCCTTAGAACACAATAAACTAGACCTTGGATTTAATCCATTAAAATTAATTTATGGCTATCTTTGTATCATTTCTTTTCATCCATTAAATTAAGTCAGTGAATAAAATGTTCTCAATTTAGAAGTTTTATCCCAATTTAAAAATATTAGGGGGCTGGCTCCCACTGATCTGTTAACAAATGCTAGCATATAATGCAACCAAATAATGCTTAGCAAATAAATATCCAAAAGAAAATTCTGTGAATGACTTTGGTGGATACCGTTGGTTGACCAGCACAACTGCCTTTCTTGATATATTATGAAAAATAGAAAGTTAAATGTTCATATGATCAACCTCTCTTGACAAAGCTCTATAAGTAGAATTGCACTGGGGATTTTCTGGAAAGTTTTTGCTTTCCTGATGGGGATCTACAGTGTTGGTAACACAGCTTCTTTCTTTTATACTCGAACGCAGGCATATTGCCTGAAGCTGGAGCTAACATCTTGAGATCAAGAAGGGACCACCAAGAGAACTGCAGAGACACTGGCCTTGACATCACAGATCTACTGAAACAATTCTGTCAGCCACAGGGTTAGAGCAAAACACCATCTCTCTAGTTATTTGTGCCCACTAACTGTTAAGGTGTAAAGTTTTGAAGCAGATGACTTTTTAATGCCACTTAAGGGTTTTCATTTATGTACTAAACAGGAAGTCAGGGACTTTGAGTCTTTTATCCAAATCATCTATGTAACCTTGGCTGTTATTTAACCTCCATTTTCTCATTTATAAGAAGACCATTATACCAACCTATCTTATAGGCATATCATGAGTTCTAGTAAATAACTCTAAAGTGCTTCATAAATGCTTAATGATGATAATGATCATGCCAGCAGAACCACTTTTGTAGGACACAGAAATGAGCTCTCCTGAAGAAGGTATCAACAAAACATTGACAGGAAATAGTATTTCTTATAGGGAGAGAGCATGCATATTCCTAAGGAAAGGTGATCATTTAAACCCTGCATATCTAATTGAAAACTAAATGGAGAAGATAATGGTGTCATGATTGGGTTTATTCAGAACACATTTGAAGACTCATAGGTTGAAGATGAGATTCATTTTATTTTCTTCTCAAATTATATGGCATTATATGTCATGACCAGGGAAATGTTAGCTTCTTATTCTCTATAAAACAGCTCACCTTTTAGCCTCTCTCTCTGAATTTTGCTCATCTTTTTTTTTTAATGACAGCAAAAAAGAATTGAGACGTAAGTAGGACAAATGCATAAAAAATCCTATAATTTCAGAAAGTGTTAAAATTATGTTCTAAGTCAACTTAAAAAGCAGTTATGCCTGCTGAGAGCCTGCTTTATTTTTGGTGTGAATTCTTAGGCATGGGATGTGGATTACCCAGCGGGGGCTTTGCCATGTAAATTCTTCAAAAAATTGCCAAACCCCATTCTCTTCCAATGGTGAGACATGGAATCATTCAGGTAAAATTTTTCAATTCTCTAATTTTCTTCTGTCATGTCTCCTTTTCAAAAATAAATTGCTAGCTGTTTTGTTATTCCCTTAAATATTATCTTTAATATTCTTAAATCTATGCCTGAGTAGAGAAGTAAAGGTATATGTATATGTGAATCCTCGGGATTTCTCTGTCCATGCTACATGCATTCTAATGTTTTCTTGGGCTGGATAGTTCAGTTGCATAGACATGTACCTAATGAAACTGAGTATATGGTTTCGATCCTACCTAATGAACTAGCCAGATTTTCACAGAGAAAAATGCCCTTCATTAGGCAAAAGCTATGGCTTCAATTTGCTAATATGTTCTGTTGATTCCAAGTGAGACAGTATGCTTCCATTGCTGAGAAGACAACTCAGGGTATTCTATGGAAGCAAGGATAGAATTAGCATCTACAACATCATGGTTGGTTAAAAAAGGAGTGGACAGTGAATAATACTCTAGTGTATGTTTTAATAAATCTTACTGGTAGCTCGGATTTGGACCTTCTGTTCTCTTTTTGTCGTGCTAGGCAGTCCTGGATTGATCAGGACTAATAGTTTATCTAAGACTCAATTTATCTTTATCCTGAAGAGACAAATGCTTTGTCACAAGTTAAGTTTGAAAAGCAGATGGCTTCTGGTGCGTGCCCCCCACCCTCACTTTTTTTAAACGCAGGTGCAGTTTTAAGGAACCTGCTAGCCTACTAGTTAGGATTCCCTTACATTTCAGCTGGCTTAACCCTACTTTTCTCCCTTCTCTCTGAATACTAAAAAGTCTATATGCATTTTCATTTAATTGACAATTGATGACTCTCCTGTAGTTATTAGTGACCAGTAGTTTTATGGCTCATCAGGGTAGAACAACTAGGAAGAGAGACTGGGACCTTTTTCACTGTCTCAGACATTCCTTTAGCAGACTTAGTAGGTAGGTATATTATAGGGAATTGTTTCCCAATGGCAAATGAAAAAAAAAAGTTAACTCAGTTCTACGTTTTTACTGCCAGCATTAAAAATTATTAGAATTTTACATAAAATATTGGTTTATTATTTTTTTTCAGTGCACAGCTAGTACTTTAGTACTTGAAGTAGCTTTGACTATTTCCCTTTTCTTTCCTGAAACACAAGCGGATGGACACACTTGCTCACTCCTTTCTCTTAACATTCATTTTTTTTTTCCTTTAGGGTGGTTTATTATATGTAATTGAGAGCCAGTGTTTCAAAATATTCATTGTAGAATTTGTTATGTTTTCACTTAAAGAGTTTTCTTGTTTATAGGATTTCTTTAACAAAAGGTAATGAATGTTACCATGTTTTGTATTAACAACTCAGTACTTCATAAAGTTATGGTGTACTTCTGTAAACCCTTTAAATTTACCCCTTAATGAGTTTCTTATTCTAATGGATCTAATTTTTGTAACACATTATGCATCTTGAATGACATATTTAATACTTATCCTTTAAAAAGTCACTGGCAAGAATTGTAAGTGTAAGTATTAAAGGTCTTTCCTAACCTATTAGAAAAAAATAAAAGGGTGGGGGAAGCAGTGCATCAATTATCATGAAAAAAGGAGCTGATAATGTCCTTTTGCAAGAAACACTCTTAAAAGATAATGAACATGAAAAATTAATTAGATTTCAAGTTGGAAGTATCTTTCTCTACTTGATGAATTTGATAGTGCTGCTATTGCTACCTTAATGTATAAAAGGAAAAATGTCAAAATTAATAAGATAGTCAAGAATAAAGAGAATAGAATGGTTATCTTTGAGGGGGCTGACTACTCACTAGAAATAATAGCTAATTGGTACAAAGCTAACTTAGGAAAAGAATCAAGCAACATTGTTTTAGACATCTTTGACTGGCATGGTTTCTAAAAACACTCTAGTTTGCCGAGATTTAAATTCATTATAATGGAAATTGGATATCTCTGGACTGAAAAATTAGTGTTTGTGTCTGGCTTCTAACTTATAAACACATCGTGGAAAGATTTTTATTTCTTGAGAGGAAGTGAGCCAGACATTTAGGATTCTCATGCCTTTCATATTCCAATTTGTTCTTTCATAAAATTAAAAAAAAATTGGAGTTCAAAAAAGATTTTCCAGGGGCAGATGTGTGAAGGGAACTAAATGAGAGTTTTTATTTTAACCTCCCACGTTCCTCTCCTCAGTGATTATTTGAAAACCATTTATCTCAGTGGTGATAAATAAAATCTGGAAACCTGTCATCTTGCAGCATAATTAAAAAGTTTAGAAAAATATCTGATACTTTACTCAGAAAGGGCCTGGACCAAATTGTCTCTTGAGGTCCCTTCTAGTTTTCAGATAATTTTTTCCTACAAATACTTAGCTTCCAGGATTAGTATCCAAATGATCCAAAGAATTTCACTGGCTTTCAATAGCCTTATGCACTGCTATAGGGTCATAATCTCTTGTTACATGTCAAAAACACAATAGATGGAATATTGGCAATATTTCCCTTACTGACTGTGTTCTGGACAAAGGAATTAAATTAATTTATGAAAAAGGGTTCTGTGTCAAAATTAATTTTTTAAATGGTATGAAAGAGTGTTTAGAGAAGACAGTTTGGTCTAGATCCAGCTGATAGCCTTAGAACCAAGTGAAATGTCTGATTGGATAGCAAGGTTAATGATATTCCAGACTAATATCCTCTGCACTCAGGGGGAGCATACTCTCTTGAATAATCTGAAGCATTATAAACTTGACTTTCTCTAAAAAGTAGACACACAAAACAAGTCAAAATTCAAAAGATTTGAGAGACCTCTTATGTCATTACCACTAGGCCCCCCCACCTGTGAGAGCACCCTCAGTCATGATGGGGTGGCCACATGTGTTCTTACACTACTGCCAGACTAATCAGAATCTGTGGCTTATGTGCGGAGAGTTTCTCATCCATTTTGTTTATTTTTTTAGACTACTTTGATTCTATTTTTAGATTATTGGCTTACTATATATTCTAATAAAATAATGCATGCTTCTGTTAATTATACTAAAAGAATAGGATGGTCTATAAGAAGAATCGCAATAACATGGCATGAGAACTCAACCTTTGTTGCTCTACCAGGCAACACAACGAAGGTAAACATTTGTGGCTGTTGAGTGGCTCTTTCCACACACTTTTTCACACTTGTGGCCTGACACATCTGCCATTTACAACACATGCTTTCTAAGTTGGGTCTAGTCACCAAGCAGAGAGCAGAAAGAAAAAGTCAAGGATCACGGCTGGTGAAAGTTGAACACTACTTTTGCTCCTCACCATCTGTGGAAGAGAACTTAGTCACATAGACATGCATGGGTACGAGAGAGGGCGGGAAACAATATAGCTGTGACTGTAGGCAGGAAGGAAGAAAGGACTTTGGCAGACAGCTTGAAATTCCATATGTTGCTTGTCAAAAAACATGATGGAGTAAAGTATTAGGTGGGTGCAAAAGTAATTGCGGTTTTTGCCATTAAAAGTAATTTAATTTGCCATTGAAAGTAATTACGGCAAAAACCGCAATTACTTTTGCACCCACCTAATACAAAGAAAAAAGAAATCACCCTAAATTCTATCATCTAAAAATTATTTAAGGAACATCATTCTGTTCATTCCATATGTCTTTTCTAGACATATAGAGAGTGAATGGATAAATAATTGAATATAAAAGTGAAAAATAATGTTGAAATAGTGCAATCATTCTCTGCATAAAAATACTATGTTTAATTTTATTTAGATTAAAGCTTATTTAAACTTATTTAAATTTTAGAAGAAGAAGCTGAAGTGACATTTAAAGGATTGCCAATGTTTCTTCATCAATAAGAAATAGTAATTTTCATGTTATCCCACTAAGGACATAAAGACTTTTTACAAGATTGAAGCCAAAAAAATTTCTAATTACATATTTCTTCTTTAAATCATATTTATAGGCAACCTGCTAGGATGATAAGGACTCTTCTACTTTTCACTTTTCCTCCCCTCCCTCTACATCCTGATTTTTGTTTCAAATTACTTTTTTTTGGTCAGCATTGTAGCATTACATTTTGTTCTGCAAACATAATTCCCTCTGTTGATCATTATGAGTTCTCTATTTAAATGGAAGCTCTGCTCAGTGCTAGTCCTTTTACCATAACTTTTCCATTACTGAGTTTACTTTTTAATTTATCACTTGGTTGGTTGGATTTTATTGTCATGTGGTTTTAAATTTTTTTATTAATTTATTTTTTTAGCAAGGGGATTATAAGTTCTTCCTTCTTAGTGTTCTTTCATATTTGAAAATGCCAGCCTATTGCCTTTATGCCTGCAACACTTGACTGGGTATACTATTCTTGGTTACACAGGCTGCCCTTTAGTATGTTGCAGACATTGTTCTGTTGACTTCTGGAATGAAATATTGCTGTGGAAAAGCATGAGGCCAATCTGAGTTTTCCTACTATGGGTAATTTTTCTGTCTAGATTCCTGCATGATATTTTTCTTTATTTTTAAAGGTTGATGATTTAACTTGGATGTGTTTTGCTATTGATCATAATCATAGCCAAATTGCTATGTCTAGGTCCTATTCTAAGAATTTCACGTATATTAATATTTTTAATCCCTCAGACCATTTTATTGAGGTAGAAGGTAATGTTATTCATATTTCTCTGACAAGTAAAGTAATGCACATATAAGTGAAGAACCTTAATTGTGGTGGCAGGACCAGGATTTAGTCCCAAGTCTCACAGCTCCACAGTGTGGCCATAATCACTATACTTCCTTTCTCAGTAGTGTCATACTGCATCACACCAACGATCTGTATAATGTTTCCTGGTGTCCAGCATCCTATTGTTACCTGGAGATTCAGTTCTTTATATAGTCTTATGAAATTTTCCTGAGTTTTATCTCTGAATATTTTTTCTATTTCATATATATTCAGCTCTCTATAGCAGGGGTTGGCAAACTAGAGCCCATGGGCCAAATCTAGCCTTCTGCATGTTTTTGTTAACTAAAGTTTTATTGGAACACAGCCATGCTAACTCGTTTACATGTTGCTTTCTGGATACATCAGCAGAGTTTCATAGCTGTGACAGACAGAAACTCATGGCCTGCACAGTTTAAAATATTTACTATTAGATCGTTTACAGAAAAGTCTGAAGACCCCCGTTTTAAGTGATTGATTGTTAATCATGTGCAGCCATTTGTTCCTGTTTCAAATGTAATTAGTGTGTTGCCTTTCATTTCATTTTGTTGTTGCTGTTTATCACTTTAGTTTGGGCATTTGTTTTACAGATGTTGTATTCTTATTAATTTTTAAATAATGCATATTTTAACTGCTTCCATTTGTAGTACTATGATTTTTCTTCTCTACACTGTCTGTCTGAGTTTTTACTTTCTCTTTGCATACTATGGTCTCTTCTTTTTCTCTCCCTCTTTCTTTCTCTCCTTTTGATTATAGTCTGTTTGCAAAGTTTCCATGTTGTTCCTTTCTATCTTACTCCTTTTTAACCTGAGTGGCTGTACCCGGGTCTCTTATTTACCTCTTTTCTCTTTCTCAGAACCACCTAGCCTTCCTTCCCTCAGCTACAGTTTGTGCCTGAGAGTTGCCTTCTACACATTCCTTGGGGTCTGAGGATATGGAGGTGGGACAGATGGAGAGCTCTTCCAGCACAAAATGCAGCCCTAACTGGGCCCTTTCAGTTTTTTTTTTATTATTATTTAAAAGTTCTGTTTGAAATCCCTCTCTGTCCAGAGCAGGATGCATTCCCTTTTGTGGGCTTCACCGTGTTTCCTCCAGCTTAGCTCATCAGTTCTGTAATAATGCTCTCCCTAACTTTGCTCTCCCTAATAATGCTCTCCTTAACTTTAGTGGGAGATAATGGGTTCCATGGGCCTACTCTACATCAGGACGCTTTTCTTCAAACTAGAGGACATTAATGGGACTCTTCCAACTGTTGGTGACTTACCTTTATTCATAACTACTTGGAGGTATGGGTGAGATTAAGAGCTCCTTATCTAATTTCCCAAGTAAGGTACTACAAACAATGCTTTAATGATCAAGTAGTGCTCTGAAATCTAACCATGAATTTTCATTATAACTGCAAGCAAATGGCTCTGACCTGTAATTTTGAATTCTCTCTTTGGTTTGCAAACAATTTCCTCTAGAGTTCATTGCTTTCTACTTCACAGAGATCTTGGTTATAAACATGGATCTAAGAAAAAAGAAACAAAACAAAAGAAGACCCTCTTTGAAATGAATGCCTCATGTAGCATTTGAGACACCCGCTTACCCTATTTCAACCCCGCAGATCCTAGAGGAAACGGGGGAATAGCCACCTATCAAAAAATAACAAACACTGAAAAGTTTTGACAACTTGACTATAATTACCACAGCTGCTCACTTCATTTTAAAAAAATTACCGTGAAATATTAATAGCAGTTATTAAATACCTGTTTGAGGAGTTGCAGTGTTTATGTGGCTGTTCTTTCTCTTTCTCTGCCCCACCCCAAGGAAAAGAGATATTGTGTAATAAATTCCATTGATGTCTATCCCTCCTGGGAACTAATGATTATACTATCTGTTATTGTCAACGATGAAACCGAAGTGAATGAAACATACGCATGAGTTACTTGCTCATTCCCAAACTCCTTATAGTCAGCTGTTTTTCAGGAGGAGCTGGGACAATTGGGAGCGCTGCTTTCAACAAAATCAATTTTCAGTACCCTTGCAGGTGAATATTCTGGTCTTCTGATTAAGTATTTGGAGATCATAGAGGTGGCTTGTGAGCCAGTGTCAACTTCTTTTGTGCACCATTCAACAATCTTGGTGTTCACTTCTGCCAGTTCAGCTCAGAGCCAGCCTTGGAATGTTTTCTCTCATGGTACTCCGGGGAAATGCTGCCAGTCCCTAAGTGTCAGTGCATAAGTTGAAACTGATCTGCCATCTTTGATAAGTGTCAAACACTAATTCGAAAAATTAGAATGTATTAAATTAACATTAAAGCCCCCCTTTTTTCTCTTAATTCTTAAACCCTTATAGAATCACGGAATGTCAGGTGTTCATCATTGTGAGAACAAATTTTGATTGCATCATAGAAATACAGGAGTAATGTGAATATTCAGTTACTCATTCATGCATTCATTTTATCCAGAAATATGCCTTGAGTGTCTACAAAGTGCTGAGAAGTGTGATTACTGCTGGAAAGACACCATCTCTCTTTTAAGGTTCTGAGTCCAGTGAGGGCCTATGAGAAAGTTGTCAGGACTCCGGCTGAGGCATGTAGCATCCTCATGTAATGAGGAAGCCATTGATTGCGCCTAGGAGTGTTAAGGGTAGAAGAGTCACACAGACCCAGATTCCCTTGAACTAGGTCCTGAAGCAGGTGTGGTATTATCATTTGAATTGTGATTTAAAGATAACCTTAATATCTATTATCTCCTCTTCTTAATACTACTAATTAAAATTCATCATCAAAAGTAATAGCAAGAGAGTAGTTGAAGATAATTGTCCTTTGGGACTTTCTGCAGTTATAAAGCTTTACTTAGAATCCTCCAGAGAACTTGCCTCCTCTACCTACAGCTGCCTTACTCACTCTCGCTGCACAAGGCGCAGAAGCACAGACCTCTCTCTCATCTCTATTCTGTGGATTTTTCATGTCTGCTTTCCTGTGGTTGTCCAGTGAACGCAAGCAGACACTTCTTCAGACTAGCTCAGGGGCTTTCACAATTTTTTTAACAACCACTCATAATAAAAAATATATTTTAAATTTCACAATCTTACTCCCTCCCACCTCTCTGCCTCAAAGATACCAAAGTCCATAGATACTCAAGTCTCTTATATAAAATGGAATAGTATTTTCATACAACCTATGCACATCTTCTCATATACTTTAAATCATCTCTAGATTACTTATAATACCTAGTATAATATAAATGCAATGTAAATGGTTATTGTACAGTATTTCAAATTATTTTTATTGACACATAAGAGATGTACATATTTTGGGGGTACATGTGGTAATTTGATACATATAATGTGTGAAGATGAAATCAGGGCACTTTGGATATCCATCTCCTTATATATTTATCTTTTCTTTATGCTAGGAAAACTTGAATTATTTTCTTCTAGCTATTTTGGAATGTACAATAGATTAATGTCAACTATAGTGACTCTGCTGATTTATCAAATGTTAGGTCTTATTTCTTCTATCTAACTGTTTACTTGTCCACATTGTATATTTTTTTTAAAAAGTTATAATAGTTTTAATTGTACTGTGATTTTTGTATTGTGTTCTTTTCCACATATTTTCTATTTGTGGTTGGTTGAATCCATGGATGTGGAACTTGTGGGTATGAAGAGCTAACTGTATATATAAAATTAAAGCAAAATTTTCATGAAACAATAATTATCCAATGTGCATTACATTTTAAACATTTCTGTTCTTAAAATGTTCTTGATCATAATAAAAATGTTTGATTTTATAATATACTTCGAGTAATTCAAAATTTCAATAATGTCAGTTTAGAAGATGTGTGTTCATAAATACAGCTATTTTCATTATAACTAAAAATCAATAATATTTAGGAAAGCAAATTCAGTGGAGAATGTAAATCACAAGGTACCTTTTAAAACCAAATAGAATTAGAATTTGAGAATTACCAGTCTGCTTACCAGGAATTGTTTTGCTTCTCTTGAAAAATGACATCTTGAATTTTGTTATGTTTCTCTCTTTGTGTTACTACAAAGCCCAGTGTCAAATTTGGACATCATAGCATGCATTTTTTATATTAATTTCACCTCTGACTTTATTCTCTCTTTTTTCTTTATTTCCTGGAGTTCTGAAGTTGCTAAAAAAGGAACCCTATGGTGTTGTTTGTATTTTATAAGGTACATTTACAGCCTTTGGATCAAGATGCAAGTAAATAAATAAAATCGATATTGCTATTGCTGCTATCAGTGCAGACAAGTGAGCACCGAAAATCTCTGAATTCTGTATTGTGCTTTGAATTACTTTGTCTGCATTACACAGAACACTCCTTGCTTTTAATGTGTTTGTGCCATCATTCCATTGTGACTAGTTCAGGCTCATGCACTTGAAATTCTTTAGTTACAGTGTGAACAGAAACTCATGAAAATGGCATCGAGAGCTTGGAAATATTTGCACCTGTCTCCCTAGCTAATGCTGTAGAGAGATAGCTCCATATTTCAACATGTTCCTATGGAACGTTGTGTTCCAATTACCTTCTATTGTAATTCACAGGTTGTTATGGTAGAGATTTTGACAAGAACAAAAAGTCTCTGGTGAAAATTTGATGCTTTTATACAGTTTTTAAAAACCCTAAGCATGCTAATTACTTCAGCGATGACATGTCAAGTGCATCCCTGAAAAGGGGGCTTGGTGCTTTGGAACACGGGTGATGCTGTGACTACCCAATGGAAGGGCAGATATTTGCCCACACGCAATTACCTATGGTAATTGTGTCCCGAGTGAAAACAGGCTTTATGCAGCCTAGTGGAATAATTATGAAAGTCAGAGGAAGCAAATGAACAGCAAGATACTGGCTCAGAATAATTCACAGGCAGCAATAGACACCAGCCTGTCTGGGAGTCTATAGGTCTTCTGTGTTTCACCTATGTTGGTTTCCAAACATGTCACAGATGTTTCCCAAATGAACAGGTACCTGAAACCAAAATATTATATCAGATATATTGAGTTTTACATTGTATGATTCTCATCATATAAGTGAACATCTGTACTGGTTTCAGATTTTTTAAGCAAATTTTATAGGTTTTAAAATGCGAGTACTGATCAATAATTCAAAAACAAATACTGAATTCTGATGCCCAACATTGTGTTGATTGATTAATAATTTTTCGAAAATACATCGGTAGTTCACGGATTTCCCAGCAGATTATTGACTCCTGGGCCAAATCATGCAAATATGATGCTTTGTTAAAGATCAAAGAAAACCTGGCAGATTTATTAATACCTGTGCATGCTCTTATCTTATGCCACTGTTACTATTGTTACTGTCACGAGCTTTTCTTCAAAAGGTGGGGAGAAAAGTCCCAGCAACAGTAACAGAGAGATGAAGATTTACTTCTCTGCATTCTCTTTCTGCTCCTTTGTTAAAAGCCTCCTGGTTCTCAATTGAGGTTTGCTGATCTTGTTCATTTTCTCTGCTTCTTCCGTGTCTAGAAAAAAGTTACTGGAAAAAAAATCTTAACAAATGTTTATTGGCTACTTTCTCTGTGCTAGCCACTGTGCTCGCTAACCCTTGGGATGGAGCAATGAACAAGTCACCCCGTCATGTCCTTCATGGGGCTTGATAGCCCAACATGGGCTGACCATTAAATAGAGACTTACAAAGGGAATTTGTGTGCCAGAAATTTATCATCTAAACTTTATTCTTCAACCCCAAGACACTGGAATGTTACAGTTTTCTGTTTTGTAAGTAGATATTTTCTGGGGGTTTCAATTTCTGATGAGTGGCATTTCAATTTCAAGACTTACAGAAATGTTTTAAACAGATGCTCAAGTAGTCTCCTGAAGAATCTGCAGGGAGTCCCCTCTAATGTATGCCACATATAAATTCATATTTTCCTTCCAAATTCCTTAGGAACTTTAGTCAGATTGCTTTTTTTCGATATCTGAAAAGAAAATGAGGGTTGGTTAATTAGAATTCCACATAAAACCCCCGCAGAGACCATGATGACAGTATTGTCTGCTTTTTGTTTCAGCCTAGTGGCTGATGGTCAAATAAAGTTTCTTCAACAAAGTTTCTCATATGTCCTGGATGCCTGGATGCCTTGGTCTTTTTTTCTTTTTTTCTTGTAGAATACAACACCATAGGAGTAGGAGTAGACATTAAAATACCTGAGAACTGTCTTGCTGGATTATTGCATATAAAAAGAAAAAAGGAGCATGCATGTTTTTACAAAAGAATCATTTTCCTTCAGGTAAGGATACACAATGAGCTGATTTACTTTTAATGAGTTTTAATCTGTCATTGTCCGTTCTTACACTTATATTTTCCAAATCAGCATTCCATTGTCTGCATAAGACTGGAATACTTTTCATATATTTTTAGAGACTTATTTTTCGGAGGGCTTCTTTTGTTTTGGAACACCTCTTTGTCCTTTTTTTCACACATGTAGTTACTTTTTAGAAGTCTCAAAGCATCTATGACTTTAACTACCTACAGTTTTTAATCAGGAAACTCAGGGTCTCAAAACAATATTTTCTTGGTGAGCTGAGTTTATGCTGCAGTTTTATGAGTTATAGTACATTTGGTATATTAAGAACAGTTTCTTATACACCCAGGTACTTTAAAGATATGTGGTACTATATAGCAATTAACAATTAAAAGCTCAATATTTTAATCAGATACTTATTTTTTGTGGTATTCTGTGTGCTAAAATTTGCAAGAAAGTAATAATGCCATAACATCCTCTTTGCCTTTATTATGCACATTTTTACCCACAGATCTAATAAAATGTGTTTTTAAAATATATATGTATATGTGTATATATGTATCTATAGTACCTATATATACCTTTCATACATATACTGATATTTATATAAAGTTCCCTTTCTTTTAGCATGTTTATTAAGAAGAATTAGTAATATTATTAAAACAACAAGGCATTTTAATCACGTATGAAATCTCAGGCACTCCTAAAATTGAAGAGCTAAGGAAAATACTATTTTCTTGTGGCTAACATTGTTGATGGTATTAAATAAAGAGGGGCAAAACATCAATAGTTGGTCTGAAGAAGCTGGACAACATTTGGTTCAGAGACAGATGACAACAGAAGTTTATTATAGAAATCAGAAGAGTTCAAATCATGCCTTTTATTTATACATGTTTCAGGCAGCGTTCATAATTTTAAGAAATGATTGTAAGTAATAGAAAGAAACTTACGGGGGCAGAAGGTCAAACTTTTGCCTATTTATTTATGCCAGATTTCTTTTTGAATTTTGCCATATATATATGTAAAATGGAAGATAAAGTCTGAAAAGGTAGGAATAGTAGGGACTACGGGATGATGGACTAGCAATATGAGCTGTAAATTCTAATCTTAACTCTGTCATCCAGTAATTTTGTGAACTGAAGCCCCTTGGCCTTTCTCCTCTGTAACTTAAGAACAATTGGGCCCAAAGACACTTTTCTTCAGGTTATTTTAGACACAATTGCCTTGCCCAGGGTCCCTCTGGCTATAGTTTCCTTCTTGATGCACTAGAGAGCCATTGAAGACAGCACAGTAGAAGCAAGATGATTTGTATTTCCAGGTTCTTTGTAAATCCACCAAGATTCGATATGTCTGTTCTTGGCCTTGAGAAGTCAGGCTTATTTTGTCCAAAAAAGCAAACAGACTCAAAGCACTTTTCTAAGATGTGGAGTGACACTTGGGTCTTCTATAGGGCACTTTAGATTTCTCAGCTGAAGTTAAACATTGTCAGGTTAAGTGCTTACTACACCAGGTGTAATTGCCTAGTTCACTTTCCCTGGACCAAAAGTAGTGGTGAAGACCCTGAAATCCGGCAGTCTGAGGTCAAGGTTGGCATTGGTCTGAAAAAACATACTTGCCTCAGGAGACCTGTGCGTAGAGACAGTACTGGCTTCCCAATCAAGGAAGGCCGTGGAGGGTGTGTGTGGGTGCGAGCTGGGGATTTTGTTGATTCTAGCCCCATTTGAGAGAGAAATCCTGATTTATATTTGAAAGCTGTGGTTTTAGAATCACCATCAGAGGCAACCTGAAACTAATAAAACTGGGACAGAGAAGATGTGTAATAAAGAAATGAATAAATAAGGGAATAAAAGTAAAGAAATGAAAAATCCAAAAGTCTTCCAACTTCACCTTATGGATAAAATTATCTTTGACCACACGGATATTTCTCAGACGTTGATTATACAACTGAACTTCTTTTGAAACAGAAAAATATGTTAAGTAAGTGCTAAATAATGACTTTAAAATGATATTACCACCAGAGCTTAAATAAATCAAAATATGGTGACTCCCTGAGATAAAATTTATTCTCTACCAGGTACTGGCCTTATTGAGAAAACTGGCTTTTTCTGTTTTGTAGAAAAATGGGAATTAAACAATACTAAATCTTTAAACTCCCCTTTCCATTAATAAGCAGACTCCTCATCAGGATGGACTGCAGTTCCCCAAAGAGATTGAGGAACAGAAAACGTTTGCTGAATTTATTGTATGTAGATAAGAAAATAGTCACTCAAGGGATATGCATAATAACAGCCAAGTTCAAATTTACTTTTGTTCTCTCTAGTTTTGTACCTGCTCCTCCCTGAACAGGGACCCAGGGCCACAAGAGGAAATCTTTTGGGATCAGAAGCAAAGTGAGAATTTGATGCTTGAAGAAGATCAAATTCTTAATGAGCTTTATCAAACTTATTTTCAAGAAACATGAGCTGTGGTTCTTGGTGAGAAACTCCGAGTTGGCTAAACGATGCATTTGTTGAGGAAGTAACTCATAGAAACCAAAGCAGATTTTATTTCCAGAAAGTGTGGTTTGGGATGGAGGCATGATCATATAAATGGATTTTCCAGAATTACTAAGGGGTGGGGAAACACCCTGGCTCTGGCAGCTGGGCCTTCTTTGGCCTAGAATAGTGGTCTCCAACCTTTTTGGCACTAGGGACTGGTTTTGTGGAAGACAATTTTTCCATGGATCAGGGCGAGAGATGGTTTTGGGATTTTTCAAGTGCATTGCATTTATTGTGCACTTTATTTCTATTATTACTATATTGTAATATATAATGAAATAATTATACAACTCACCATAATGTAGAATCCCCGGGAGCCCTGAGCTATTTACCTGCAACTAGACGGTCCCATCTGGGAATGATGGGAGGCAGTGACAGATTATCAGGCATTAGATTCTCATAGGGAGCGTGCAACCTAGATCCCTAGTACGCACAGTTCGCAATAGGGTTTGTGCTTCTATGAGAATCTAATGCTGCCGCTGATCTGAGAGGAGGCAGAACTCAGGCAGTAATGTGAGAGATGGGAAGTGTCTGTAAATACAGATGAAGCATTGCTCGCTTGCCACTACTGGTTCATGGCCAGGGGGGTTGGAGACCACTGGCCTAGAAGATATTTTGTCCTTTATTGGGATCCCTACCTTCTACCTGCAAATATTTCCCTAATTTTTAGTTATCTGTATCATTATTAATTATTTCATCAAATTAAAATATGCACTCTAATTGGCCAAGCTCTGTATCAAGCCCTCAATGTTTTAGGCTTGTCGAGCATCTTACAACCAGTGTGGGGTAAACTGAAATGGTTCACTAAGCAATCCTCCAAAGAATACAATTCTTATAGCCCTCAATCAGTTTAATTCAATGTAAAACCCCTAGGTTTTCCTCGATGTGATTTCAAATTGTCCTGAATTCTTCAGGCAATTAATTCAACCCTTTGTTTTTCTTTTAACATTAAAAAAATCAGGAAACTACAACAAAGGGGAAAGAATAGTCCAATGACTATCTATTTTTCTTTTGCCTAGATTAATTCATTATTAACTTTAATCAAATTTTAATATACCTTTTCAATCTCTATATAAATATGTGTATTTTTTGATTAATTACTTGAAAATCGATTATAGATATTATAACATTTCACTCATAAATCCTTAGCGCTGATCTTCTAAGAATAAAGAAAGATGTTTTCCTGTTTACCACCATATCATTATTACACCCAAGTAATTTGAAAAGACTGACAGGCTATTAATTAACATACAGTTCATTTTCAAATTTTACTAGTTGCTTTAAAATGCCATTTATAGCTATTTTATTATAATTCCAGGATCCAATCAAGTTTTAATTTTGCATTTAGTATTTTTTAAATTTAAATAATTTCTCCTCATCTTTTTCATTTGTTTATTATCTGTGTCAAAGATTTTTTTCAAAAATCTAGGCCAGTTGTAGAATGTTGTTTATTTTTGATTTGTCTGATTGTTTACTCTTGATTAGAATCAAGTTAGACCTTTGTTTGGCAGGAATGTTGCAAAAATGACTGTGGTATAGAAGTTAGTGTCCAAAAAAGTTTCACTACTCTTCTCCCCTTTTCTTCCCCAACATTCCTTAGTGGAGCATATTTCCTGCCCAAGTCTTTAAGTTTGACTTGCTAAGGCCAATGGGAACTCAGTCGAACTTAGTTGAGCAATTAGGATTATCCTGTGTGCTCCTGCCATTACATAAGAGGAACATTTTCTGGCTCTCAGAAAATTGAGTCATCTACAGACTCAACCTGAATTGAAAACTCAGCTTGCTGCCAAGCCTTCCCTAGATCAGCAGAACCCCAGCCAACCTACAGATGTGCAAGCAAAAAGTAAATGTTTATTTGTTGTATGCCACTGAGATTTTATGGTTAAATGTTAACAGTAAAATAGCAATCCTGAGATGTGAGATAGCAATCATGTCTATTTCTTTTTTTTATTGTGCTAAAAACACACAGGAGCTCTACCCTCTTGACTTTTTAAGCACTTAGTACAAATATTTAGTTAGATGCACATTGTTGTACATCAGATCTTAAGAACTTTCTTATCTTGCATAAGTAAAACTCTACATCCATTGAATAGTTCCCCTTCCCCCATCCCCTGGCAATCACCATTTTACTTTCTGCTTCTATGAATCTGGCTACAGATACCTTATATAAGAAAATCATGCAATATTTTTCCTTTTGTAACTGACTTATTTCACTTAGCACAATGCTCTCAAGGTTCATCCACACTGTAACATATAAGATAATTTCATTCTTTTTTAAGACTGAGGAGTATTCCATTGCATGTATATATCGCATTTGCTTTCTCCACTCTTCTGTTGGTTGATATTTAGGTTGTTTCTATCTCTTGGCTATCATGAATAAACCTTCAATGAACATGACAGTGCATATGCCTCTTCAAGATCCTGATTTTAATTCTTTTGGATTAATACCCAGAAGTGGGATTGTTGGAACACATGGTAGTTGTATTTTTAATTTTTTGAGGAACCTCCATACTATTTTCCATAGCAGTTGCACCATTTTACATTCCCATGAATAGTGCTCAAGGATTCCAATTTCTCCACTCTCTAACACTTGTTATTTTCTGTTGTTGGTATTATTGTTGTTTTGGATAATAATTATCCTAACAGGCTGAAGGTGATATTTCATTGTGGTTTTGATTTGCATTCCCCGGATAATTAGTGATATTGAGCATCTTTTTGTATACTTTTTGGCCACTTGTGTATCTTTTTTGGAGAAATGCCTATTCAAATACTTTCACTCATTTTTTTAACCAAGTTACTTGTTTCTTTTTTGATATTGAGTTGGAGGGGTTCTGTATATATTTGGGACATTAATTTTTTTACCAGATGTATGGATTGCAAATATTTTCCATCAATCCATATGTTGACTTTCCACCCTGTTATTTCCTTTGTTGCACAGAAGCCTTTAATTTCATGTAGGTCCCACTTATCTATTTTTGCTTTGGTTGCCTGTGCTTTTGGTTTTATATAAAAGAAATCATTGCCGAGTCCAATATCATGAAGCTTTTCCCCTATATTTTCTTTTAGGAGTTTAATAGTTTCAGGTCTTAAATTTAAGCCTCTAACACATTTTGTGTTGATTTCTATGTATGGTATAAGATAAAAGTCCAATTTCATCATTTTGCATGTGGATATCCAGTTTTCCCAACACTCTTTGTTGAAGAGACTATCTGTTCCCCATTGTTTATCCTGGTATTTTCATTGACAATCAGTTGACTATGTATATGTGGCTTTATGTCTGTACTCTCTGTTGTTCCATTGGTCTATATGTCTGTCTTTATGCCAGTACTACACTGTACCATTGATTACTGTAGCTTTGTAATAGGTTTTGAACTCAAAAAGTATGAGGCAGGTGGTTTTGTCCTTTCTCAAGATTGTTTTGACTATTCAGGGTCCTTTATATTTTCATATGAATTTTAGTATTTTTTTCTATTTCTGCAAAACAAGCCATTACGATTTTGATGGGGATTACATTGAATCGGTAGATTGCTTTGAGAAGTATGAACATTTCAATAATATTGAGTCTTACAATTCATGAATACAGGATGTCTTTTCATTTATTTCTATCTTATTTATTTCTTTAGGCCCTTGTTTTCTAGTTTTCAGTGTACAAGCATATCACCTCATTGGTAAAGTTTATTTCTAAATATCATATTCTTTTTGATGTAAATGGGATTATTTTTAAAATTTCCTTTTCCGATTATTTGTTTTTAATGTATAAGAATATAACTGACTTTGCATGTTGATTTTTTATTCTGCAAGTTTGCTGGATTCATTTATTAATTCTAACAGATTTTTTAAAGTAAAATCTTTAGGGTTTTGTACATACAATACCATGTCAATTTTGAAAAAATATAATTTTACTTCCTCCTTTCCAATTTGGATGTCTTTTTATTTCTTTTCCTTGCCTAACTGCTCCAGCTAGAACTTCCAGGACTATGTTGAATATAAATTGTGAGAGCAAGCATCCTTGTCTTGTTCTTGATTCTAAAGGAAAAGCTTTCAGTTTTTCACCATGGAGCACCATGTTAACTGTAGGCTTTACATGTATGTTGAGGTAATTTCCTTCTATTTTTTTTGATTCTGTTGGGCAGTCTCTTGAAAAGTTGGAATATTGTATGCATGTTCCAACTCTTTCTCTTCCTAGCTGGAAACCAGGAGATGCGGATTTGTTTCCTCCTATTTCATGCTGAGCTGGGAAGGGACTAGGGCCAGTAAGTGTGTGCTAGTCTAAATTATTGCTTTTGTTCTCAATAGTGCCACACCTGGCACCTCTTCCTATCAGCACTTAGATTCAGGCAAGAGAAAAACTGGTTCCTCCAATAGCCCCACAAAGAGCCTGAAACTTGTGTTTCAGACTTTTTTCCCCCGCTGAGAGATAAGCTGAGAGCTGGGCATTTTTTCTCATTTTGCATCAAACTGAGCCAGAGGGAGGGACTACGGTAACTGGATGCCACAGATTCATCTATTGGCTTGATATGGCTGATTTTACACTTGTCCACGGTGCAGAAGTCTTTTAGCTCATTTCTGGGTTTCTGACAAAGGGAATTGGTCCATGTATTGTTTTTGAATCAGTGTCTTCTCCACTGGGAAAGCAGGACTTGGGCTTTCTATTCTGCTGTCTTACTGATGTCACTCCTCCTTGTCTATGTCTTTTTACATGACATAATATCAGGTTTACCACTATTGGTGGTGTCACATTTAATCATATGAAACAGGCAGTGATCAATAGAGCCTCTCTTCTTTGAAAATGTTGAGAAAATGTTAAGTCATCTGTGGATGATATTATGAAATTGTATGGGTATCATTTTTCTTAACAGCCTTTCATTCAGTGTTAGCAGTTGTTGATGGTCCTTACCAGATCAATTATTATGTTAGGGCTCTCACCCTCCATCTAATGATGTCATTTGTTCTTCTGATTCCCCCAAGGAAGAAAGATTAGACTTACGTATATATTTGCACACTCCAGAGAAGAGAAATTATCTCTCTCAGGAACATGAAATAACCCCAAACATAATTAATTTGTTTATGTTTTCCCGGAGTTGGAGTCTCCATCTGAGTCTTTGTTATAAGATGGAGAAGGGGGCTATAGAGCTGTGCTAATTCCTTCTGAATTATTGTGGGTATTTTCACTTTAATCGAGCTGAACTCACATTTTGGCATGTTAAGAGGGGTAATTGCTTAATGACAACTTAGGAACTTCAAAAGTAGAGTATTGATTAAAGTATGGTACATTCATAGATTGAAATAATATGCAGCCATTAACAGGAATGTTGTAGATAAATATTTAATATGGAAAAATGTCTGTATTAACTTAAATCAGTAGGTTATTTAATAATATACATTGTGTAACAGTAATGTATGTGTGCACATAGTAAAGTTATATTACATAAAATTAAGTCATCTATTAATTAGATCACTTATAGTGAAAATTATGCTTAGAGGTATTTTAATTCACCCATAAATAATAATACACAGTTTCATGTATACACAAACTACTGAGTAATTCTTATACATTTTGAAATTTGAAAACCATTGGGTTAGACTAAAGGAAAGAATTAAAGGAAAGGCCTATATGTAGATTTTTGGAAATTCAAACCATTCTGTCTTTAAACTAGCTATCAGATCCCTAGAAATCCATTGAAGATGGCTGGGTCAAGAATTGTGAAATGTTCCTGCTTTTCTTCAAGAATGATTCCCCTCTTTCTATTATTAAGCCTCTAAATATTAATTCAATTAAATAGAACAGTTTGCTATTATAGGAATTTAATGAGGTATGATGATTCATCTTGGGAAAAGCAATAAATAGGTCCTGAAATCTGTACACAAGTTAAATGCTAAAATGCATGAATAATTCAATTCATACTATGCTGGTGTGTGAGAATATGTATACTAAACCCTGTGAAAAAGTATCAAATTATTAACAATGATTAATTATCATTTAGTAGTGTATTTTGAGTCCTTTTTATGGGCATTGCGTATTTTTGCATTTTCTGAATTTTCTACCTGAATGTTTGTTTCTATGATAATTCTTATATATATATATTTTTAAAAAACAAATGATTGTGATTCTCCCTCCTCCATCTTTCTCCTCCTCCTCCTTCTTCCTTCATAATTCTTTTGTATATATATTTTTAAAAAACAAATGACTGCGATTCTCCCTCCTGCATCTTTCTCCTCCTCCTCCTTCTTCTTCCTTAATTAGAGCTTCAGTCCTGAGTAAATCTAGGCAGTAAATAGGCCTTGGGCTTAAAATAATTTTTTTTCCTATTGTGTAACAATGAGAGAATTCATAGATTAGATATTTGTGGGTTGTATGCACTCTGCCTTGGGTGAAAGTCAGGACAACCCTAGCTATTGCCATGATCCAGGGTCCTAGGTGATGGCTCTCTTCATTAGGGGCAGTATTTGAGGTCAGAATATAAAGAAAGGGCAAAAGGAATAAAATAAAATTAGTCCCAAACAATTGTACAAATAACCCCAAATATGGTGGTGTTTTGTCCTCTTCAAACTGAGTATAAGTTAACACCTTCACTGTGGTAGAACTGGAAACTTCTGAGCTCAGATCAAAGTTTCCCAAGGAGTGTCAAAATGCAATATAACTTATTGGGATTTCTAAAATTAGCTTTCAGTTGATAGTTGTTAAAATAAAGACCCTAGTTCTTGGTCCAACTAGTGGGGTATCTCTTTACATTGAAGATCCTATTTTTATTCTACCTCAGCCTTTATAATTAAAATTCTTTCAACAGATTTGCAAAGTATACCCATAAATATAAAATAATGTGATGGAATAATTAAGTCATACTTTGAAAAAACAATATTGAGAATCCTATGTATAGACAGTAAATAAGCCAATAACTTAAACTCAACTAGAACATTAATTAGAATATAAACCTTTGCTAAAAACAATAGATAACATTTATTGGGCACTACTTTGCGTCTAACACTATGTTAGATGTCTTACATCTTAATATGTGTTACTACCACACATTAATCCTGTGTGATAGTAACTTTTTTATCCCCATTACATAGATAAATAAACAGAGACTTATAGAATGTCTTAGTCCATTCCTGGTGCTATAACAAAGTACCCTAGACTGGGTAATTTATAATCAACAAAAATCTATTGCTTACAGTTCTGGAGGCTGGGAAGTCCAAGATCAAGGCACCACCAGAGTCAATATCTGGTGAGGGCCTGCTCTGTTTCAAACATGGAACTTTCTCACTGCATCCTCACATGGCAGATGGGAGGGTAGATCTCTTTAACATCTTTTGTAAGGGCACTAACCTCGTACTAATCACCTCCTAAAGGCTGACCTCTTAATACTGTTACATTGTGGGTTCAGTGCCAACATGTGAATGTGAGGGAGACTCCACCATTCAGACCACAGCAGAGAGTTTAAGTGACTTGGCAGGAAACTAAGCTGATAAAATATAGGGTCCAAATTCTGAAGTTCATACTCTTTCTGTTACTTCTTGAGACAAAATCTTTTATTTCTAGAGAACAAAGGCTTGAGGAGGCCCTAGATATTGGTATTTGGAGAATTATTTTAATAAAGAGATCAAGCAATGAGAAGTTTCTTGGAGGTACTGAATAAGAAATGAAGAAAAGGCCAAGAAGGTGGGAAAAAAGAGGGCTCAGAAAAGGAACTCAAGGAGGAGCTGGATAAGCTGGGAATGGGGGGAAAGCAGCATGTTGAGGTGAGAGGACGGGATGGGGTATGAAGGGCAATTCAAGAAATGGCTATGAAACAGAAGTGAAGGGCATCTAGAGTGGTATTTAAGTGCACCAATGTTGGAGAGCAGAGAGAAGCTACATAAAGCCCAAACTGGTGGTTACGAGTGAATTTATTGATAGAAGTAAAATCTCAAATTGCATGCTTAATGTCAATCTAGTTTACAGTTTTAGGTAATGTAAACTAAGGGTGACAAATTCAGAACAGATGGCAAGAAGCAAGTCTTACAGACAGCAGATTACAAATGCCTGTGAAATGGACATCCTGCAGGGACAGCACTCAAATCCGCTTCCAGGGAACTTCACAATCCCTATCAGTGATTTACGTGTGACAGTCATGGGTGGAGGCACCCACTAACAAAGCTTCCTCCAGTTTTCATCAAGCAGAGTCTGTTCACTCCTTGATATCATTTGCTGACTGCATTTTAGGAGTAGTAAAATAACCTCCTGTTAGGAACATTGTGGGACTGACTTTTAAAAAACAGATGTACTGTGGTAATCAAATGGCAAGTCCCTTCCCTCAATTTTCTCTCTGAATGTTTGCTTCTGCTTTGGAAAACTGTTTGGAAATGTTTGGGCAAGTAATATGTTATACATGTAGTGTTCAGTTTGACTGAACTGTTGGACTAAAATGAGAATTGGAGGAAAATCAGATTTGGAAAAGTTTTCTTCTCCAATCACCTCTCAAATCAATATTATAAGGTAACTACGTGCTTTAAAGATTTAAAGATTCTTTTGATGGTACCATACAGCACAATGACAAATTGGATAGATGAAAGGCAGAACACTTTACTTTACAGCTCCACTTACAGCTCCAAAGGAGAGAAAGTTGCCATGAAGGGCCACACAGAGGATTGCACCTGGAGATGGGGTAACAGCAAGTTGAAAATGTAGCAGGTGACTTATGTGTGGCAAGTGAGAGGAAGTTAGGTTCAAGGGCTTCCTGGGGATCAGCTAATTTGCATAATTCCCGGGAGTTGGGGCATAGATGCTGTCCCTGCTTGTTTGGTACCTGGCCCTGGGGAGGCTGGGATATGTGCCTAGTTGCTCTGGAGAGTGGACGTCTGATAAGAAAAGTGGTTGGGTTTCGGGCACAGCAAACTGCCTGCATGAGGAATTGAAGAGTTTTCAACCATGACTTCAGCACTGAGTCCAGACGGCACTTGTGAAATATTATATTATCCTATTATGACTGCTGAAGTGTGGCAGCTTGAACCTGCAAAAACAGTTGTTTTTCTTGTTCTTTCTGCTTTTGAATTCTACATATGTAGAATTAAGGGCACTAAGACCCTTTGTGGTAAGGGAGGTATTTATGTTCTCTTCTCTCTTAGGATTCCACACTTTTTCAAACTGCTCCATTTTTTTCAGTACTGTATCATTTTTTTCAGTCTACGAGGGTAGAAATACGTGAATTGTTCACTGATCCTTCTTTCTGTAGCTGCTTGCCTGCTCTTCCCTAATTTATTTATGCCTTTCTATTCCTACAGGTGCTATCTTAACTCAGGTCTATATTATCTCATAATTATTTTAATAGCCTCTTTCAGCCACTTTCCCTTCCTCTAGTCCAGGGGTCACTAAACTATGGCCTGAAGGCCAAATCTAGGCCATTGCCTGCTTTTGGAAATAAATTTTTATTGGAACATTCCACTCATTTGTTTATGTATTGTCTGTGGCTGCTTTCATGTTACAAGGGCAGAATACACTCATTGCAATAGAGCCTACAGCATGCAAAACCTGAAATATTTATGATCTGCCTTTACAGAAAAAGTGTGTCAACCATTGTGTCTTGTATAAGATACTAAATATCCATTCAAAATCCTGATCATGTCCATCCAGGAGGTAAGAGGAGGAGAGGAAGGAACTACATTCATTGAGAACTCCATGTCAACTCTGGGCTGGACACTTTGTATGAGTAAAGACCAGGTCTGTAAACTCAGGGGAGTAAATGATGTAACTTCCCTTCTTTTTTTTCCTAAAACTTAATGTAATTTCTATTATGAAACACCATCCTCTTGGATGTCAGAAACTTGAATCCCTGTTAGTTCAGTTAATTCAGTCTTTCCCTGTCTTCTTTCCCTGGGATTTTATCTGTTCTCTGGGTGAGGGGAAGTGCACAGTACCGAGATGTTGGATGGGCAGGTCCCTGTCATCAGCCTCACTGTTGTCAGGTAATTGTCACTCACCTATGAAGACCTGCTATATTGTTTCTTGTTCCCATCCTGAAAGTCCCATTGGA
This sequence comes from Gorilla gorilla gorilla, assembly GCF_029281585.2. Lineage (NCBI taxonomy): Eukaryota > Metazoa > Chordata > Mammalia > Primates > Hominidae > Gorilla > Gorilla gorilla. The sequence continues at coordinate 67,818,980 of NC_073238.2, forward strand.
TATGCCTGTCTTTGCATCTTTTCTGCCCCCTTGGGATTTACAGAAAATGTGATATATTTCCCACTTGGGATTGTAGGACCTCTGGGAGGCTGTGGGAGGCCTCATCCGCTTCTGTGTCACAGTAGGTTCATTTGATGTTTCTATTACTTTTTGGCCACACCAAGCCACAGGGATGTAGTGAGAATTTTTAAGGCTCTTTCTTCTCTAGATACGTTTCAATAATTTCTTCTTAGGGGTTTGCTGCCTCATGAGAAATGAGGCATAGGCCTCCTTTGCTCTCAAATCCCATAAACGTACACAGTGATTCTCCATTCTCCCCAGAGCTCAGCGGGGGTTGGGTACCCATAAAAGGTTCTACTTTCCTTGCCCTGCAGCATCTAAATTGATGCCTCCATTGTCCAGCCTGGAACATTTTGTGTCATTAAAAGTTGAAGCCTGGAGTGGGGGTAAGAAAAAGGAAAGTTAGCTCCTACTTATAACATACTCTTCCAAATTGATGATAGATACACATGATTTTTTTTTTCCATTTCCTCTCAAGTTAGGCTCCTGAAATTCCAAACCCAAGGACTTGCTCCTGTTTACTCTTCTTCTGCTGTTTGATGCCTTCCTTGAGGCAATAGAATCCTACCTGACCAGAGTTTATAGTAATTCAGGAAAAACACATGGGTTAATCTCCTAATAGTAACCTTTCTCTCATCTCCGCTCCCCATTTCTACCACACACTTTATCTCACTTGGTCCTTACAATAGCACTGACAGATAAAGCTTTCTGCTTCCATTATGTAGAAGAGGAAATAGATCCTGATGACTTAAATAGTAGAGTCAGAATATGAATTCAGGTGTAATGGTCCCCAAATGAGTGTTCTCCTTATATGGCATTGCAGCATTAATTTTACACTGAAGTTTGGCTCTCATATCTTAAGAGAGAAATTTATAGCAATAAACACCTCATGTTCCTATCCTATTCTTCTTCTCTGTTTAAAGTCTACTCTGTAGGTTACCTGTCTTCCTATTTCCTTTGGTTGTAATGGTTTTATAGCTTATTGGATGCTCTATGTATTATAATATCACAAGTTAAAAATGTACCATAAACAACTCTACACTTTGATTTGTTCATTCAGTCATCAAAAATATATATATACATTGTCCCTTTGAATGCAAAGCAGTGTGCTAAGCACTGTGACTCTGGGAATAGATCCTAACCATAGGGGTATATAATATAGGAAGGGAAAAAGACATTCAAATAGTCTTCAATTACACAAGTTATCATTGTTAATGGGGCTAAATCAATGTGCAAGAAGTTTGCTATTTTTCCATGGAAGAATATTTAATTTGTCTGGAGGAATCAGGGCAAGCTTCATAGAAGAGGCAACAACTAAATTGGGTCTTAGAGGATGATTAGAAGTTTCAATGGGGGAGAAGGTATGGAAGAACCACCCAGGCTGAAGGTACACCAAGAAGAAGAGACACCAAAGAAAGACACCAAGTAGAAGAAGAATGTGTTCGTATTAGTCCATTCTCATGCTGCTGATAAAGACATACCCAAGACTGGGTAATTTATAAATAAAAAGAGATTTAGTAGACTCACAGTTCCACGTGGCTGGGAAGGCCTCACAATCATGGCAGAAGGCATAAGGCACGTCTTACATGGTGACAGACAAGAGAGAATGAGAGACAAGCAAAAGGGGAAACTCCTTATCAAATCATCAGATCTCACTAGACTTATTCACTACCATGAGAACAGTATGGGGGAAACTGCCTATATGATTCAATTATCTCCCACCAGGTCCCTTCCACAACACATGGGAATTATAGGAGTTACAATTCAAGATGAGATTTGGGTGGGGACACAGTCAAATAATATCAGTGTTCTATTCCTGGGTTGGTAAATAGATTGGCAAGTAAAAACTACAGGGTCGATGGAGGGATGTCATAGGATACAGGCCTCTAAATATAAATCAGCACCTGGACATGAAGGACATTTAATGTCTTGCTAAGGAGCATGAACATTATTCCTAGGTAAAAGAAATCCACTGATGGCTTCTAGAAGGGAGTGTCTCTGGCCAATCTAAAATCAACACATTCAGTAATTTCAGCTTGTGATTTGCAGGGAGAACAAAGGAAGGGCAAATCTTGGGTTAAAATTCACAATTATAATTATTTGCATATTTAAATCCATTGTCCACATTATCCATATTCTAAATTAACATGGGAAATCTTGGTTTGTGGTTTTGATACCATGATGAAGTAGAGATTTTGACTTTGGCCTTGTTTAGATGTTTCCTACAGATGCTGTGTTCATTAGTCCAGAGGTGTTAGTTCTTCAATTCCTTTTATAAGCATTTTGTTATTTTGTCATTGGCTAATAATGGATGTGTCAAAGTTAATATGTCTCAACTGCCTGAGAAATTCTTCCCTGCCATAGATTATGGTGACATAATTTTCGAGATGATATATACCCTTCTTGTGAAGCCTAGCTTATTACCAAGGTTTGGCCTTTGACTACATCTTTTTTTTTCCAGGTAAAGGATGGAACACATGCTGTTAGCTTTTGATTTGCTCTTCCTGCCACATTAAGTATACAGCTCAGGAATGATTGTGCTGGAGCATAGTTAGCAAATGGTCGATCTATTCTCCTTGTAGAAGAAATGGAGGAAAAACAAAAAAGAAGATTAAAAGCAAAATGATCAGTTTCCACCTCCAAACTCATCATTTGAAATAGAAAAAAAATGTGTCCTTACCCATAACTGTGTAAGACATTTGAATTTATTTATTCTTTTATTTGATTGACTGATTTATCAGGAAACATTGATCACATGCCAAAGGCTGAATGTTGGATTGGAAAGTAAGGTGAGGTGGGAGTATGAAGTTCAATCTAAGGGTCACATAATTCAATCTTTTTTTTTATTGTTGAGACAGGGTCTTGCTTTGTTGCCCTGGCTGGAATTCAGTGGGAAGACCACAGCTCACTGCAGCCTCGACCTCCTGGGCTCAAGGGATCCTCTGCCTCAGCCTCCCAAGTAGCTGGGACTACAGATGCATACCACTACATCCAGCTAATTTTTTAAAGTCATTTGTAGAGATGCAGTCTCGTCATTTTGTCCAGGCTGGTCTCAAACTCCTGGGCTCAAGAGACCATCCCACCTTGGCCTCCCAAAGTGCTAGGACTACAGGCATGAACCAACATACCTGGCCACATAATCTTAAAATTAAACTTGGACTATTTATTGCAGATATTACTTAATCAACAAGTTCCGTTTTTTTTTTATTATACTTTAAGTTCTGGGATACATGTGCAGATCGTGCAGGTTTGTTACATAAGTATACATGTGCTATGGTGCTTTGCTGAACCCTTCAACCTGTCATCTACATTAGGTATTTCTCCTAATGTTATCCCTCCCCTTACCCCTCACCTCCCGACAGGCCCCGGTGTGTGATGTTCCCCTCCTTGTGCGCATATGTTCTCATCGTTCAAATTCCACTTATGAGTGAGAACATGTCGTGTTTGGTTTCCTGTTCCTGTGTTAGTTTGCTGAGAATGATGGTTTCCAGCTTCATCCATGTCCCTGCAAAGGACATGAACTCATTCTTTTTTATGGCTGCATAATGTTCCATGGTGTATGTGTGCCACATTTTCTTTATCCAGTCTAACATTGATGGGCATTTGGGTTGGTTCCAAGTCTTTGCTGTTGTGAATAGTGCTGCAATAAACATACGTGCGCATGTGTCTTTATAGTGTAATGATTTATAATCCTTTGGGTATATACCCAGTAATGGGATTGCTGGGTCAAATGGCATTTCTGGAAATGTTCTAGATCCTTGAGGAATCGCCACACTGTCTTCCACAATGTTTGAACTAATGTACACTCCCACCAACAGTGTAAAAACGTTCCTATTTCTCCACATCCTCTCCAGCATCTGTTGTTTCCTGACTTGTTAATTATCACCATTCTAACTGGCACGAGATGGTATCTCATTGTGGCTTTGATTTGCGTCTCTCTAATGACCAATGATGATGAGCTTTTTTTTTTTATGTCTGTTGGCTGCATAAATGTCATCTTTTGAGAAGTGTCTGTTCATATCCTTCGCCCACGTTTTGATGGGGTTGTTTTTTTTTTATTGTAAATTTGTTTAAGCTCCTTGTAGATTCCGGGCAGTATGGCCATTTTCATGATATTAATTCTTCCTATCCATGAGCATGGAATGTTTTTCCATTGTTTGTATCCTCTCTTATTTTCTTGAGCAGTGGTTTGTAGTTTTCCTTGAAGAGGTCTTTCACATCCCTTATGAGTTGTATTTCTAGGTATTTTATTCTCTTTGTAGCAATTGTGAATGGGAGTTCACTCATGATTTGGCTCTCTGTTTGTCTATTAAGGGTGTATAGGAATGCCTGTGATTTTTGCACATTGATTTCTTATCCTGAGACTTTGCTGAAGTTGCTTATCAGCTTAAGGAGAATTTGGGCCAAGACAATGGGATTTTCTAAATATACAATCATGTCATCTGCAAACAGATAATTTTACTTCCTCTCTTCGTATTTGAATACCCTTTATTTCTTTCTCTTGCTTGTTTGCCATGGCCAGAACTTCCAATACTATGTTGACTAGGAGTGGTGAGAGAGGGCATCCTTGTCTTGTGCCGGTTTTCAAAGGGAATGCTTCCAGCTTTTGCCCATTCAGTATGATATTGGCTATGGGTTTGTATTAAACAGCTCTTATTATTTTGAGATATGTTCCATTAATACGTAGTTTATTGAGAGTTTTTACCATTAAGGGGTGTTGAATTTTATCGAAGGCCTTTTCTGCATCTATTGAGATAATTGTGTGGTTTTTGTCTTTGGTTCTGCTTTTGTGATGGATTATGTTTATTGATTTGTGTATGTTGAACCAGGCTTGCATCCCAGGGATGAAGCTGACCTGATCATGGTGGATAAGCTTTTTAATGTGCTGCTGGATTCGTTTTGCCAGTATTTTATTGAGGACTTTTGTGTCGATGTCCATCAGGGATATTGGCCTGAAATTTTTTTGTTGTTGTGTCTCTGCCATGTTTTGGTATCAGAATGATGCTGGCCTCATAAAATGAGTTAGGGACAAGTCCCTGTTTTTCTGTTGTTTGGAATAATTTCAGAAGGAATGATACCAGCTCCTCTTTGTACCTCCGGTAGAATTCTGCTGTGAATCTGTCTGGTCCTGGGCCTTTTTTGGTTGGTAGGCTATTAATTACTGCCTCAATTTCAGAATTTGTTATTGGTCTACTCAGGGATTCAACTTCTTCCTGGTTTAGTCTTGGGAGAGTGTATGTGTCCAGGAATTTATCCATTTCTTCTAGATTTTCTAGTTTATTTGTGTAGAAGTATTTATAGTATTCTCTGGTGGTAGTTTGTATTTCTGTGGGATCAGTGGTGATCTCTTCTTTATCATTTTTTATTGTGTCTATTTGATTGTTCTCTCTTTTCTTCTTTATTAGTCTGGCTAGTGGTCTATCTGTACAAAACAAGTTTTGTTTTTTTTTTTACATTTAATCTGTGTAAGACTTGTACTGGGTGCTATGGCATGAAACAAGGCATATTCAACTGATTTAACAATGTTTGATAGATGTTGGTTAATGATGTAAGTAGAAATTAAGGGTAGACTCAATATAGTATTTAAGAGGTTAGAAGAGGGGGAACTTTCTAGGGACTTGATGATTAGGGAATGTCCCATGGTAGAGGTGGTAGGGCTTGTCCCGTGCTGACTTGACAGCTACCACTTCACTCCCATGTCTGAATAAACAATTTCAATCCATTTAAACTACTATTTGAACAGTGGTCTGAGGTGATTAAAAAACATAAAAAATATTTTTGCTTCATATTGAGTTATACTCTGATTAGTTATTAAATGAAGACAATTTCCCATAAGTTCTTTTAGAGATGAGAAAATTAGTTATGGGTGAGCATAGTCCATTAATTATTTCATGTACCTGAAGATCTCCAGGGAATGCCATGGCTTCACAACATGGCCCCAGAGGGTTAAATTTTGCATTTGATTCCCTGCATTTGCTGAAGATGAGTGAAATTGGATGACTCCCTGTTGACTATGCATCTGAAGCAGCTACTGTGTGTTGTTTATTTCCCTAGAGAGCATGAATTCTATAACATCCTGCTTTTAGTAAAATTATGCCTCTTTCTCCCCAAAGATTTTCACATGTAAGTAGGCTAGATAAACTCTAGAAGTTCACGGTGACAGACCTCTGGGAATAGAGAAATATCCCTATATTGCTTTAAAGATTATTTTTAATTATGAAATATTTCAAACATGCCAACAAGTATATGAAATAATGTAATAAAGACCATGCACCCTGTACCTAGATTTAATAAATGTCAATATTTTGCCATTATATGTATATATATATATATATGCCTCAGACCTCTTTCTCTCTCTTCTTTTAAAGAAATAGAATAGTTATCAATACAGCTAATGCCTCTCCTTTGCATTACTTCCACTCCCTGCTCTCTAGAAGTAGTTGCTATTCTGAAGTTGGTTGATCTATGTTATTTCCTTGAATACTAAAATTTTTACTTGCTATGTAGATATCAAGAAACAAAACATACTGTTATTTATGTGGTTTATGATTTTATATAAATGACATTAGAATGTATATATCACTGCACTGCACCTTGCATTTTGCAGTCGGCATTATGTTTTTGAGATTTAACCATATTGATGTATGTGAATCTAGTATACTCACTTTAACTGTTGTATAGTATTTTATTGTCTGAGTCAATCATGGTTTCTTTAAGCTCTGTTTGCTATCACTGAGGCTTGTTTTGCATGTGTGTATGTTTCTTTGGGAGGAGCACATTAAAAGTGGAATTGCTACATCATGATTTAGTGTAGGCTCCTGAAAGTCAGAAAACCTGTGATACCACAAAAAAGTTAATTTCTTTTCTCATAATATCCCAGAACAGGTGCTCACATCAGTGGGTGTGTGATATTTCATTGTATGTGTCAACTTGACTGGATCACATGATTCCAAGATTATCTGGTTAAACATTATTTCTGGGTGTTTCTGTAAGGTGTGAGACTTCATAGAAGAGGTTAGCATTTAAATTAGTGAACTGAACAAAAGTGATGACCCTCTTCCATTCGGGTGAGCTTCATCCAACCCATTGAGAAGTTGAATAGAACAAAAGGTGGAGGAAGGGAGGATTGGTTGGTTCTCTGACTGAGTGCTTGAGCTGGAACATCAGTCTTCTCCTGACCTCAGTACTCCTGATTCTCAGGCCTTGAGACTGGAACTGGAATCTATAGCATGGGCTTTTCAGCTCTCAGGCCTTAAAATGACACTACTGGCTTTCCTGGGTCTCTGGCTTGCACACAGCAGATCATAGCCTCAGCCTCCTTTTCATAATTACGTTAGCCAATATCTTACAATACATCTACATCTCTCTGTATATATCTGTCTGCCTATCTATCTATCTATCTGTCTATCTATCTATCTATCTATCTATCTATCTATCTATCTATCTATCATCTATCATCTATCTATCTATCTATCTATCTATCTATCTATCTATCTATCTATCTATCTATCTATCTATCATTTATCTATCTAAACGATCTGCCTATCTACCTGCCTACCTATCTTTCTATCTATCTGTTCTGTTGGTTTTGTTTCTCTGGAGAACCATGAGTAATACAAGGTGGTTCTCCTCGGTGAAGTGACTCAGGGACTCATTTGTCTTCCAACTGTGTCTCCATCTTTTCCTGGGCAATTCATGACCAGCATGCACCTGCAGGAAGTGGAAAGAAAGCATGGAGGAAACACATTCGCTCTTATAAGCTCTAGGTTGAATTGGCACAAACCACTTCTACTGTTCCCGGAAATATAACTGATTAGTTATTTATGCATGCTCTGGGAAATTATCCTTACTATGGAGTCATTCACAGTAGAGGTTGTCTTTAGCCTGTTATTTTCAGGTCAGCTTTCACAAACTGCCAGAATTATTTTGGATAATAAAATTGTCCTACATTTTCTCCTTGTGGGCCATGATGGCGTACATGCAATCACAAATACATTGTGTTGTACCCTAGGTTAATTGATAACTTAGATGAAATGGAGAATCATATCAAAGCATAATAAAGTCAACCTTGTTTCTTAAGGTAGATCACAATGGTTAATGGAGTTTATTCAGCCGACTGTGATAGCAGCCTTCATGAAATATTGTACAAGGCAAATTGACAGATTTGGTCCCTGCCTCAATTGGTAAGATTGATCAGAGTGACTGAGTGATTGGTATACTCAGAAAAATTTACCAAAAGTGAACACAATGTAGAAAAGAGGGTGCATGTTGTTGGAAGTAAATTCTCTACGTGTCTGCAACATTTCTGCACAGCATGCAAGAAGAGGCACTGACTGCCTTTGCTCTGGACTGTCTTGATTTTGGTTTCCTAATGATCATGGATGTCTTTTTGGAGCAAAGAGCAGTGATGATTAGTGTCCATTGTAGAAGAATTAGATCTCCTAACCTTAGGGTTTTCGTCCTATAACTCAATCCACTGTGTGTGCATGTACCACCTTGTCCTCTTTAAAGCTCCCCGTGGAAAGTGGGGCTTGGGGAACTGGCACAAGAAAGTGCTGATATTCTGGCTGCTATTGTTGCTGTGAGTAATAAAGACCTTTGTCTCTGACCCAGGAGACTTGCATTAAGACTTCTCTTAGCATTCACGATAAAGTGGCAGGCTAACTTGTTAGATTTTAAGTAGGGTAAAATGGGACATCTTTCAAAGTTCTTGGCAATGAGAAAATAGAACATAGCTTGGATGATCTTGGGAAACGAACCTAACCGCCACGAGTCTCTTATTTTATATATTTTGTAAGTAAAAGGACTTGGTCTAGGTCAGATTACTGGTAAGGGCCCTCCGAGTCTGAAGAACTATGGTTCTATGATTCCTTGGGGGTAGTGCTTAGGCCTTTGCTCTGCAGGACCCCAGTGGAATATGTCTGGTTGTAAAATACTGGTTAAAACCTTGAGTGCTTCTCTTTAGCACTTCTTGCTTTACTCTCCTATATCTTGACACCATATGCCTTCATTTTAAGGTGTATTTAAATGGTGAATTTTTTCATAGAACATGAGAGAAATCATCATTTTCTTTATTTTTTATTTTTGTTTTTGAGATGGAGTCTCGCTCTGTTGCCCAGGCTGGACTGCGGTGGTGCAATCTTGGCTCACCGCAACTTCTGCCTCCTGTGTTCAAGCAATTCTTGTTCCTCAGCCTTTCGAGTAGCTGGGATTACAGGTGCCAACCACCCTGCTTGGCTAGTTTTGGTATTTTTAATAGAGATGGGGTTTCGCCATGTTGGCCAGGCTGGTCTTGAACTCTTGGCCTCAAGTGATCTGCCCAGCTTGGCCTCCCAAAATGCTGGGATTACAGACCTGAGCCACCATGCCCGGCTGTTATATCATCATTTTCAAAAGGACAGTTTCATAATATAATCCATAGTTAAAGACACAGAGGGCGTTTTAAAGACAACCCCTCATTTAGCTGGTGATTGAAAGAAATCCATGTGTGTAGCCTCTGTTGGAGCTGACAGCATATCAAGGCAGTTCTGCCATCCAGGCTTGTTTGAGGAGCCTCAGGGCAGTATGAATCTGCATTTCATTCCCTATGATGGAAACAGAGAGATCAGAAGCTAAGCAAAGGACACTGACTCAGGACACTTAACTTTAGGAGCCCTTATTTGTTTTGAATATCAAATCAGTTGTCTTTTGTGTTGTGGTGAAGATTTCACACTGACAAACTTGGTTGCTAATGATATTTTTCCATGTGGGACTCTATAAGTCTTGACTGGAGGGTAGAGGGCAGAGAGAGTCCTGAGTGGAAAAATGGTCAGGAGAGATCTGTTTTATTTTTTTGATTTTTTTGTGGGGTCTCGAAGCGTGGTTGTGACCGAGTCATTTACTCTTTGCACCTCAAATGATTTTTTAACTCAAATGCTGTTCCTCATGTACATGACAGGAGGTGATGGGTCAAATGTTGGTGAGGGCTTGATTGACAGGACAGAAGCCCAAGCCTGGAGGGAAGGCAGAATGGGGAGGAAAACCGTGAAAGGCACTGCAGAGAGAAGAAGCCACTGCCCGGGCAGAGGCAGCCCCAGTGCTGTGCGGAAGCTTGCTCTCCTGGCTTGCTTCCCTAATCTTTATATTCAAGCAGTATACCTCAGGGCCTGTGAATCAACACACTTGCTTATTTACTGCTCTTTCTCTGGAACACCGAGCAGCTCTGGCTTGACGGGGTGTACAGATACCTATTCTATCTCTAGGACCAGTGGTAGGAAAAGACTCTTGTCCTTCCCGATCACCTAGAGAGAGGCTTTCACAAGGGCATGTCCTGCAGTCTTTCAGGCCAGAGCATTGCATGCAGATGTCCTCACATTGTCAGATGCTGCTTAATCCTCATAAACTCTGTGATGCTCTTAAATCTTCTTGAAGTGCAGCTGCTACCTTTTCACACGGCATCTTCTCCTATGAGATGCATTTTCCTCTGCATTTTTCAAGCTTGTAATTCTCTAACTTAAAAAAAAAAGTTCAGCTATCAAGAAAACTTGCTTTTTTCTCATTAAGACCCCGAATCACAAGAATGTCTGATTAAATTAACCACAAGTTCCAGAGCACAAGCAGTGCTCTGTTTAATCTTCAGTTTTCTTATTCATACTGGGTGATGGAAACACTTTTCTCCTTCCTGTTACTTTGGACTCCCTAGGTACAGGGACACTTCCTTGTTACTGGCTCTGAAAAGACATGTGTCTCGTAAACAGTAGTCGGAATAGATCAGCGTTTTATATCTTCGAGTACATTTGTTAGCTATAAAGTAAGATATGAGAGGGAGGAGGAATATATCCTAGGTAGAAGAGAATATTTCATATTTCATAATCACATTTTCTCAGAAATAGTGTATCCAAATATTCAACACACAAAAAGGCAGCATCCTAACTGCTTTTTCCTTCTCTCCTCACCTGACTGTGTTTTTCCTTACCTATTTTATCTTTTCATTTCAGTTCTGCACTTCACCTTGTCCTCCCCCCTTATCTCCTTCCCTCTGAATTTATTAATCAAGTAATCCATCTTTACCGTGTAGGCAGTGCCGTCACCACAAATCCTGCAGCTGCTCACACTGACTATAAAATAAACCTCTTTGAGAAGCCTCAGAATGGTGACTGGTTGCATAAAGTAGATTATGCCTGTCTGGAGCCCCCTGGAAATTGTTGTATTCCACTTATTACCTGTCTTTGAAATGAAAATATCAAGATAGTTTATCTTTGAAATGCTCCTTTCCAGACTATGAAGTTGAAAACTTAATAGTATCATGAATTCAGTTTAAAACAACAATCTATTTATTCAAGATACTCTCTTCACAATACTATACCTCAGAAATGTTCTCAATAAAGTATGCATTTTAGCATTGTTTTTACTACACTAATTAATTGAGACCCAAAGTGTACTTGGTGTTGTTGAGGGGCAGGGAAGGAGAGAGATAGATTGAGAAAGACGGAGAGAAAGAGAATTACCATTTTAATGGTGCTATAATCTAAAAGTCTGAAGATGAAAGCATTTCAGAAATGTGATTTGCTCTTTTGTTTCTGTCTTTATCTTTCAAATACATACCACCTTAGTGAAGAGGTCGGTCATCTATTACTTTGACAATTCTACTTTATACCCTCTAATGCCAGGACTTAAAGACAGATACATTTAAGGCTACTCACTTACTTATTTCTTTCCTCTCAGATGAGTGGTCAAAATTGGCAAGCAGAAGTTGAGTCTGTTTCTTACAGCTGACCCTGTATTTACTCCAGAGGTTCTCATCTGGGACTGATTCTTCCCCACTCCCTCCATGAGATGTCTGGCAATGTTGGGAGACATTTTTTGTTGTCACAACTGTGTGTGGGAGGGTACTGCTGGCACCTAGTAGGTAGAGAGCATGGAGATGCTATTAAGTATCCTATAATACCTAGTACAGCCCCAGCAACAAAAAATTTCTGGTTCTAATGTCCATAGTGCTGAGGAGGCTGAGAAGTCCTGATTTATGCTAACCAGATTTAGTAGCAAATGCTGAAAGCAGGAACAGGAGGAGAGAAGACAGGAAGAAAATAAAAATAAATCAAGAAGTTACTGCAGGCCTGATATATACACATTCGCATGTCTTTTCTTTCATTTAATCCTCATAGAAATTCCCGTAAGTATAATTGTTTCTTCTTTTATTTTTTTCTTCTGTCAAAGGAAGAATCTGAGACCCAGAGAAGGTAAGTGATGTGCTTTAAGTCACATGACTTAGCAAGTGTAATTCTGAAGCCCATGCCTTTCCTGTTTCTCTTCTCTGGGAGCAGGAAGACAATTATCCATTCAGGTCTCAGAGTGGAGAGAATGGAGGCTGGATTGGTACACTTTACCAATAGATTTATACATGTAGATGCTCATATTGTATCAAACAACCAGTGTCCATCATTTTTTTGGATGGTTTTAACTTCAAACACTTGGAAAGCTATTATTTGTATCGTGATGTTTCTTTTGGAAAAATATGGTCATTCTTCCTTTTCTGTTTTTTAAAAAATCTCCTTAAGAAACTTCACCAATCACTTAGATCTTGGGCTGTGGTGTTTGATATATTACAGAAAAATGTGTAGGAGAGGTCAATGTGCCGTGGGTCATGAATTAAGAACACATAAACTACAGATGCTCAACTAAAAGCTTAAGCCAGAAAAGAATAACTTCTAGGACTGAAAATTATTGGATATAGAATGTCTCAAAAGAACTGAATCATCTTTTTCTCTGGCTATTTTGAAAAAACAAAATAGATTTTCATCCACTGAAACAGTTTAGTACTTTTTTCCTTGAAGATTCCCATAATAAGTTTGTTTTTTCTTTTTATGGTCACAATTTTTGATCAACTACAATACAGAGTGGGATGAAAACATTTCCCATCAAAATTCATCTTCTTTGGGAGTTTTGAAGTATAAATGACAAGTGCCAGTGGAAAAGGCCATTTCCTTCCATTGACCTTGGCCTTCTGGAATCAGTGTCTTCAGAAGTGAAGGCTGGGCATTTGCATTTTCCATAAGTTCCACAGGAGATTTTATTTTAACAAGCACCATGTTTTGAATTTAGTGCCACTCAATAATTCTTGTTGATGATAGTTCCCTTGGTGGTTGCCCATCCGACCTGCTCTGGGCCAGCCTGGAACCCAAGCCAAATCTACGTTTGTTAGACTTTTAAAAGGATTTTTGTCCCAAATGTTATAAGGAGATGTTTTAAACGTGGCTGTGAGTTACCCTTAAAAGTATAAGGCTATTGCTATAGAAAAATAGTGTTAGTTTTTCATAATAGAGTCTTAAAACTACAAATTTAATTTCTCTGATTTTCTCTGAGGTTCTCAGTCTGGAAAGTAGAAATAAGAGAAAAATCCTTACCTCGTTTATGGGTTTAAGGATAGACTGAAGTATTATCTAAAAAGTATTTAGTAAACTGGAAAAGATGCAAGATATTTATTATTATAGTTTTTACTTCTTGATGTTTTATTATTTTTTGACAACTTGGGTCTTTAAACTTGACCTTTGGTTTTAGAAGGACACTGAATCTATGTTTTTAAAACAGAATTACCTTTCTGAGGTGCAATCAGGCCCACGGATGTGTATTGTTTAGCTCACTCAGTGTTTAAAAAAAAAAATCAGCTGTCAATGGTTAAAAACCAAGCAATTTCACATAAAAATTTGGGATTCTGACTTAAGTTGAGAAACCAGAATTCTTAACCTATGTATGCCCAGCGCAGCAATTAGTAAGCTTTTCTAGATCCTACAGGAATGTGAATTTGTCACCCATACTCTACAACTGAAGTTCTCAATGTGTGGCCCAAGACCCACAGAGTTACCGTTGCTGAAAATGTGTTGGAAATGGTAATTCTAGGGCCTCTGCCCAGGCGTACTGAATCAGAAGCTCTGGAGATCTGGCCTAGTACACTGTTTTGTCAGGGTTTCTCGGGGATTTGGATACCCACTGGAGCCTGAGAACCACTTCTCCACAACATTGCAGTCCAATGTTCCGTGACTTAAGCCTAGTGCTGGGCAAGTCAGTCTTGCTTCTGATTGCTCTAGGGGTCTTCCACTGATTGGGCAACATTTTATTTCCTTGCCCCTCTCACCATTGCTGCGTTTTAAATGTTTTGCTCATTTTGGACTTGAGATGAATAAAAAAACAAAATCCTTGCGGTCCTTAGCATTTTCAACCAACAGCAGCAATTTGTGAAGATAAGGCCTCTGACCCTAAGTTGATCAAGTGATGTCTTGCCACTCTTTGAGGCCATCGTTACAACTGTCTGTTGAACACATTCTTTAAAAACAAAAACCTCACTTTCTCCTCTTTCAAAACTAAGCAGTTTTAAGCAGCTCTGAAAGGAATTTAAATCTGTGCTTTTATTTTGACATTTGTTCCAACATTGATTAGATAATTTCTGATCTGTTTATTGTTTTGTACTACAGTGTGAAATCTCTAGAGATTATACTCCATTGGTGTTCCCCCCTTGAGGGAAAATTCACAGTATAAGAACTAACTGTTATAATATAAAACCAATATTCTTGTGAGATTTGTAAATTAAATTTTCTTTCCAACTTTTGTTTAATATATTCAGTGTCACCTTGTAAGGCAACTGAGATAATTTTGTGTACCCTATCAATTTGTTTCTTGTTTGACATCTGTGTTTGTTTATATAGCTTTCAGAAGTGGAGAATTCTGTTGCCAATTAATGTTGATGGTTTCGAGTTAGAGAGAAGAGAGTTTGCTTATAAATGAAAGTTTTTTGTTTTTTAAGTTGTGTTTTATTGTAGCTGAGTGTTTTCCAAATAAATATTCACTGACTTTATTGAATACTTCAATTGGGTAATGGAATCACAGGCTTTCAGAGAAGTAGGGCTCAAATATAATTTTTATTTATAAAAGATTCCTCTGCTATTGAACAATGGGACAACAGAAAATACATTAAAAGAATAATTTCAAGTAAAATATTGACCAAGTTCATGTTTTCTTGTGGAGGTGAAATCTTGGGCCAAGGTAACTTCTCAAACAACTGTAACATAGCCATTTGTAAGACATTGTTTATTAAAATAGGAGCTCCTGACTTCTGATCTTGCAGGTTGGTTGGAGAATCACCTAGGGACCATATTAAAAATATTACTTCAGTAACTTTGTGGTTGGCACTGAGAAGATGTATTTCATGCTCCTTCCCAAGTGATTTTTAATATGTAGCTGGATTTGGGAATCATTATGCTAAATCACACATTGTCTCTTTTAAAAAGAGCCAAAAGAGAACATTTTTCAGCCCATAGGACCAGGAAATTTTATGCCTTTCCAAAGCATCTAGTACCTTTTGATCATATAGGACAATTATAAATGTTATAATGAATTGTTTTTCTCTTTTAGATTTGACTATAAGCTCAGAGGCAATTTTGACCCCCATTAGCTTTTGTGTAGGATTGGACTTTCTAGAATAAATTTTTATATCCTACTTTTTTTTACTCTGGCTTTACTTTAGCATTATTTCCATATTTTTTCCATTCTGATGTCTCTGTTTTAATTTAGTTTTTATTTTATGGTATTTTAAATCATGTTTGAAGGCATAATAAGTTTTTTTTGGTATAAGGAATAGGTATAAGGAATAGTATAAATAAATATGATAGCTGTAGCAAAAAGACTGCCACACAGGTCATTAATGGGGCTATTTTATGGAGTGTTACTTAGTAATCCTGAACTAACTGCTGTTGAACTTAGCACTGTTTTCCATATGCAATGATTCTGTGACAGCTAAGTTAAAAAAGAGAACCGTGGTCATAGAGTATATGGGATTATATGTTCTATATTCCTTTTTATGCACTTTATGATGCACATAACAGTGTAAAGACTCTGAAAAGACCTGCAATAAAGACATTTTAAAAATCTTTAATCCAACATTTCCCAAGCTTTTCAAAAACCCATGACTATCTCCCTCCCCCCAGAACACATGTTAACATTTCCAGAACAATATTTTATTTGGGGAATGCCATATTATTGCTATGCTTGAAAGTGTTGAATGGCAATATGGATAAAATGAGGAAAGCTATTGTGTGGGACAAACAGAAATTATCAATCATAGTGGAGGGAATTAAACTGAGTTAAGTGAGTAAACTTTAGAGAAATTGTGCTAAATTGGCACTTGTGAAGAAGCATGTATAATAAGGAGAAGAAACAGACAATACCATATTTGTATTCTTGCAGTTGCAGAAGGAACAGTACTTATAGCACACATTTCAAGTACAATGAAGTAAATCTAAGGTCTTAGCTGATCTCTACCATGGATCCACCTTCTGGGTGGTATCATGTTAGGATGTTATGTAAATGAAGTAAATAGTTGTCTCCCGTTATCCCCACTGGTAGAGAGAATAGTGGGAGGTCTAGGGAGAAATCTGGGCGGGTTTATGTGACAGAGGTTAAGTCATGGGGGAAGAATTTGTGCATGTATCAGTTAAACGCTCCCTGAGGACATGTGATCTCCCTAAGTGTTGCAGATATGTTGTACCTCCTGACAGCCTTGGTCAGAATGTGAATTAAAAAAATGTTTCATGAATCCATACTTACTCACTTTTCCTCTCTGTATCCCCAAAAGGCATGGGGAGAAATGGTTTTATTTGAGGGAAATTCTGCTCTGTTGAAGGAAATGTTTCACGTGACATCCTATTAATTGGTAACTTAGTTGCCTAGTCTTTACAACTCACAGTTCATTTTAAATAATATTAAACATTACTCTTGCTTTTGAATGAACAGAAATTTAATAGAGGTGGGGAGAAAGCAATCTAATACAATTCAGGTAGAAATACCTAACTTGAAGATATAACCTAAATTATCCATGAAAGTAAACTTGGAGTCCAGTGGCTAAATTGTTAAGAGTGGGCTTAACAAGAGACAGGCATGAAATGAGAACACCTAACACAGTGTGTACACAGGAGACTTTTCATCAAAGGAACTCAATACTTATTGTAAGAAGGTGCTCTATTCCTATTCTGTGAAGGTGCCATACGTCATATTGATATGACAGTGTCCTATCAATAACAGCAAAATCGGTCAGTGAAAATTCTGTTGCCCAAAGAAGTGAGTGGGCTGAAACAGTGTTGGTAATCACTTTCAAGGCAATTTAAACCTTTAATATCTCAAGAGGTCAAATCCATGATTTTTGTTTCATCATTAAGTTGATCACTTGAATCCATTCCCCTTTTCTGGGTGGCAACACTTATTAACTGGACATCTTCTCTTTCTTTTTTAGCCAAGAAAGTATACCTCATTTTGATAGTGACAGAAGGCAGACAAATGCCTAAGCAGATGAGGGGGAGTTCCTGGTGAAACCCCACCTTCAAGCCAAAACACAACCTGAAGGCTGAAAGACCAGACTGCTGGTCCCTAATGAAACTTGTGACCTAGAGTGAGAAATTCTGCTCCTGTTTGCCTGCCCTTTCCCCATTGATTCTTTCTGAATAATGCCTTTTAACCCATCAAATATTGCCTTTTCCAATACTACCAATGGCCTGCCCCTCCCCTATTCTGAGCCCATAAAAGCCATGGACTCAGTCACACGGGGGGACTTTGCTGCCTTCAGGTAGGGGGACCACCCCCGTGTCCCTTCTTCATGGAGAGCTGTTTCATCACTCAATAAAACTCCCTGCATTGCTCATTCTTTAATTGTCAGCATATCCTCATTCTTCTTGGATGCTGGACAAGAGCTTGGGACCCACAGAGTGTGGGTACCCAGAAAGGCTGTGATACTGTCCTTTTGTTCTTGTCAGTAGAGGGCAGCTGCCTCATACAACGGGGCCAGGGGCTGACTGAGCAGCTAACATGCTGCTGTCCATCGGACTGTGGACAGTGGAACTAAAAAAGCTAATTAGCTCACTAACGCCACCTCTAGGGCTTCAGGGTCACAGGAACCCTTGCCTGGGTGCTTCTGTGTTCCCCTCGAGGCAACATGCCTGCTCTGGCCACAGGCCTTGCACGGTGCTTGCCTCTGTGTCAGTGCTTGGAGTGGCTGGCCAGATCCCACACTCATTTGCTCACATGCTCCCTCCTGTAAGGGGCTGAGTGCAGTGGGCTGAGTAGCCGGGGCACCCCTGCCGGGAGTCTGGCAAAGGGGCCAAGAGGAAAATCCTGCTTCACTTTCATATCTCTTTATGAGCTTATCTCTGTTTAAATTAAATTAAATTTCTGGTAAAAATCCTGTCCAAATTATATTTTTCTATATAAAAGAAAACTTGCTCATTGAAGAAAGGTTTCCAAAGGAAATCTTGGTTACCCTACTAGCCTACCTCAAGCCATTAATAATAGCATTTAATCCTTGCTGACATAAAGAATTTTTATATTTAACTGGTATTACATACAGTTCTAGCTCTGAAATTTAAGTATCTAAGAAAAGAGGAAAATTCAAAAATTGAGTTTACTAATTGAAGAATGATTTGAGCAGGGCAGGAGTGGTGGTGTGGTGGTGTCAGGTTAACAGTCTTAGCAATATGATGCCATTTCTTTCTTGTCTGTTACATATTCAGAACAGAAGCAGGAGTTGTAACATAGGGAATGTGAGATAAGATGGTGTCGTGCAGAGAGCAGTGGCTTGGGAACCTTAAGAACTGGTTTCTAATGGTAATAGTAAGAAACAGCAGTTAATTGAGTGACTGAAAAGCTTCAGGATAGTATGGCATGCTTGCTATATCTTCATAAAGACCCTTTCAAATGTTATTATTATCACCAATTTCTGGGAAACCAAGGCCCAGAGAGGTTAAGTAACTTTCTTAAGGCCACAAAGTAAGTGATAGAGCTGTTATTTAGATCCAAAAGGCAGCATTGACTCAAACTCTCTACTCTTATTGGTCCTACTTCCTTTCTTTGCAAATGCCAGATAAGAAATAGAGTCAGAAACTATGGGTTGGGTGTGGTGGCTCATGCTTGTAATCCCAGCACTTTGGGAGGCTGAGGTAG
Source organism: Gorilla gorilla gorilla (assembly GCF_029281585.2). Lineage (NCBI taxonomy): Eukaryota > Metazoa > Chordata > Mammalia > Primates > Hominidae > Gorilla > Gorilla gorilla. Next base: position 67,837,997 of record NC_073238.2, read on the forward strand.
GTGGATCACTTGAGGTCAGGAGTTCGAGACCAGCCTGGCTAACTTGGCGAAACCCCATCTCTACTAAAAATACAAGAATTATCTGGGTGTGGTGGTGTGTGCCTTTAGTCTCAGCTACTCGGGAGGCTGAGGCAGGAGAACCGCTTGAACTTGGGAGGCAGAGGTTGCAGTGAGCCAAGGTTGCATCACTGCACTCCAGCCTGGGTGACAAAATGAGACTCTGTCAAAACAAAACAAAACAAAACATTGTGTAGCGGCATGATAATTGTATGGTCATGCACCTCTTAAGGACAAGGATATGTCCTGAAAAATGCATCATTAGGTGATTTCATCATGGTTTGAACATTTAATTTTAAGAGTGTGTTTACACAAACCTAGATACTATAGCCTACCATACACCTAGGCCGTATGGCATAGCCTATGGCTTCTAGGCTAGAAACCTGTGCAGCATGTTACTGTACTGAATACTGTGGCCAATTGTAACATAACGGTAATTATTTGGGTCTCTAAAGATACCTAAACATAGAAAAGTTGCAGTAAAAATATGGCATAAAAGATAAAAGATGGTACATCTGCATAGGGTACCTACCATGAATTGCACTTGCAGGACTGGAAGTTGCTCTGGGTGAGTCAGTGAGTGAATAGTGAGTGAAACTGAAGGCCTAGGACATTACTGTACACTACTGTAGACTTTATAAACACTGTACATAGGCTACACTAAACTTATACAAATATTTTTCATTCTTTAATAAGTTAGCCTTAACTTACTGTAAATATTTTTAGAAAGTTTTGACTCTTGTAATAACACTTAGCTTAAAACATGAACACATTGTACAGCTGTAAAAATTTTTCTTTATATCTTTATTCCATAAACATTTTTTCTATTTTTAAAATTATTTATTTTCTACTTTCAAAACTTTTTGTTAAAAACAAAGACACAGACACACACATTAGCCTAGGCCTACTTAGGGTCAGAATCATCAACAACGCTGTCTTCCACCTCCACATCTTGTCCCACTGAAAGGTCTTCAGGGGGCACTAACACGCATGGAGCTGTCATCTTCTGTGATAACAAGGCCTTCTTCTGGATACCTCCTGCAAGACCTGCCTGAGGCTGTTTTGTAGTGAACTTTGTAATAATTAGAATTATTATAAAAATTATTCATTCTAAAATAATGATAAAATTATAGTATAGTAAATATATAAACCATTAGCGTAGCTATTTATTGTCATTATCAAGTGTACAATTGTACACAATAGTATGTGCTAGACTTTTATATGACTGGCAGTACAGTAGGTTTGTTTACACCAGCATCACCACAAATGCATGAGTAATGTATTGCGTTAAAATGTTAATGAGGGCTAAAATGACACTAGATATTAAGAATTTTTAGGTCCATTATATTCTTATGGGACTACCTTGAGATATATATATGTTTGTTGTTGTTTTGTTTTGAAAATTTCTTTTTTTGGGAGGGCAGCAATTTTTGCTTTTTTTTTTCAAACTTAAATAAATTGTTACAAAATAGACTTTAGAAAATAAGTTACAAATTGTAGCAAAAGGCTTCCTTCCACAGGTAGCTTTCCCACCCATAGCACTCTGCATCCCCGCTCCCTCGTGTTGCAGTCTGGCTGGTGAGGGTGGCCTGGCATCTCGGCAGAGGCGGGGACTGGGAAGAGTACGGTGACAAAGGCTGGGGGAAGGAGGTCCTTCAAGGACAGGGACGCGAAAAGCACACCACCCTCTTCTTGGGAAAGAAGCCAGATCTGGGTCCTCTTCGCAAGGGGAGGGGAGAAGAGATGGGGAGCCCAAACTACTCCTGAGAAAACGTGGAGATCAAGCCCCTCCCTGCACGCGCCCCCTCCCCCAGATTCTGATCTTTGGAAACTTGAAGTTCTGAGGGAGAAGCTGAGGTCTGCAGGCCACTGGGGTTAAGGGCCCAGAAGTGGGGTCGTGGGAGTGGGTGGAGGGGGCAATGACAAGTCCCCTCTGCCTGCCGCTGGTGTCACTGGGGCTCCAGAGCCTGCCACTGTCCACTCCTCCTGGAGCTGCTGCTGGTGCTGCACGAAGCCGATTCTGTGGCAGAAGTGGCAGGGACCATGGGGGCAAGGTGAAAGGCCCCTCCCGGGGTGGGGTGCGTGGACCCGCCCATGGCCCTCCAGCCGGGCAGCAGTCCGGAAGGCCTTGCCACAGATGCTGCAGTGGTGGTGCTTGGGGTTCGCGTGGATCCTGCTGTGGTTCTTAAAAGACAGCAGGTTGGGGGCAGAGGGAGCAGGGGTACAGCCCTGTGGTGTGGGTCTTCTGGTGTGTCAGCAGGCTGCCGGCTTGGCGGTAGAAGGGCCTGCACTGGGCGCAGCGGAAGGGTTGCTCCTTGTCCTCAGCTACTGTGGACGTCACCCCTTATCCTCTTCTAGCTCTCTCCGCACTCTCTCCTGGGCCTCCTGGTGTTTCTAATGGGGCCTCCCAGGGTTTCCCTTGACCACGGAGGCCCACCTCGTCCTTCCCAGTCCCGGGTTTGGGACATCTGGCCTCCTCGATCTGGGCCGGCACCTGGCTGTGGCCCCTGGCATGAGCCTGCAGAGGTGGCTGGCCAGTTTGTAGTGGGACTCAAAGGCCTTGCCACAGTCAGGGCAGGCAAAGGTCTCAGCATCTGTGTGGTTGTGGTTGTGGCTCTTAGTGGCCACAGGATTCAAGAACTCCTTGGATCAGAGCAGGCAATAGTGTTGGTCTGTCTTGTGAGTGTTGTGGTTCAAGAGGTCACCTGGCTGGCAGTAAGTCTTGCCACATTGGCTGCAGGAGGAGTGGCTCCCTGGCTGCAGCTGAGAGCTATTGTCTCCATTGACCCAGCTATCCATGTGACTCAGACTAGGTCCATTGAGCTGGCTGTCACTGGCATGCCAAGGACTCCTGGGGACACTGTCATCTGGCTCCTCTGGCCTGGTCAGGAACTGAGGAACCCAGCCTACATTGTGATTCCCCAGTCCCCCACCTCCTGGCCACCCACCTGTCCTTGGCCAAAGTGTTGTTATGTGGCACATGCCTATACTGGACAGAGTTAAATTGTAATGCAATTAACAAACATTCCCCAAATATCAATATTTAAAATAACAAAGGCATTTCTTTTTACCCTACAGATCCAACATGAGTCAGCTGAGGACTTTCACTCCATAGCCTCATCATCCTTCTTGGGGACTCAGGTTGAGGGGTTGCATGTCACTTGCAACTCAATGGGAAGTCAATAGGAAGAACAAGTATTATGCTCTATCACACTCAATCATTGGCCCCGGTGATGGGCTAAGTATCACTTCCACTCCCAGCTCAATGCAGAGAAACAGTCACATGGCCTCACCCAGCCACTGGGAAAGCAAGAAGCACGATCCTTACAAGAGCATAGAACAGCGGTCCCCAACCTTTTTGGCATAGAAACTGTTCACCTCAGATCATCAGGCATTGGTTATATTCTCATAAGGAGCGCATAGCCTAGACCCCTCTTACGAGCAGTTCACGATAGGGTTCACACTCCCATGAAAATCTAATGCTGCCACTGACCTGACAGGAGGCGGAGCTCAGGCAGTAATGCTTACCTCCTACTGTGCAGCCCGGTTCCTAACAGGCCACAAACCAGTACCGGTGTGTGGCGCAGGCATTGGGAACCCTTGGCCTAGAAGGAGAAGAGAGACTGATAAGGTGGAACAAGTGAATGACAACCACAGTGGTGCTGGGGTTAATTTCCTTTAACCAGTAGGATGGCACTTTCCTTTTTACTGTTTTCATTTCCTCCTCCCATCAGCTATTTAGCACTTTCAGCTTGAGCTATGTGTAACTTTGTTTCCTAAAATTGTTGGTCCTAGTTCCTGCCTGGCCTCTAGCTAGCTACATGCTGATAGAAGAATTCTCTGACCTCTCCAGGCCTAATTTTCTACTGTAAATAGATGGATTAGGATAACTTTAAGAGACCTCCAAATGAAAATTTTATGACTTCATGAAAAGACAAAAATAAATCCTTCTCTTTTGATTATCTTGCACTGACCAAGTAGGTAACACAGGCCATGTATGCCCAGGGAAACATAATCCAGCAGTGGAGAGATAAGCAACGGAGGGGCACTGGTGCTGAGCCAGGAGAGATATCAAGGATAAACTACTGAGGTGGACCTTGGGCTCCAATACGAGTTCAAAGGCAGGTAAGAAATAGTGAGGAAATTATCAAATCTAGACTCTTCTACCTTTAATTTTTTTAGTGGCGATTTAGTGATTACTTAAAGTAAGCACACACACACACACACACACACACACACACACACACACACACACACACACACACACACACATATATAAATTCCCCCCAACAAGAGAAGACACTGAATGGCTTGCTTCAAAGTTCAGGCAGTGAGTCTCTTTTTAAGTTGTCAGTGAAATACACCTAGGGCTTATGTTTTATGGTTTGCACAGTATGGTCATGATCCTTATAAATGTCTTTCACCTAGTGGCAAGGTAACCAAATGACAGCATGAAATTTTTGAAAGCTGAATGATTTTTCATCAGTTGAGTTAGAAAAACTACAGAAATAAGTGACAGCAATTGTCTTGGTAAGGCTTGTTTTAAATAATTCAGACGATTTACTTTGTTCTAACTTGCATTTTAAACTATGTACAACCTTCTCAAATCATGACTTTCTAAAGTAAACATACTGGTTCGTACACTAGGGTATGTGGATTTAACACAGCAAGGAAAGGCCAGAGCAAATGCCTAGGCCTGCTGTGCCACAGTCAGGGCAGAGCTCTTTACACAAAGGCTGATAATTGGTAATAGAAGCTGAGTGGAAAACAGCCTCTAGGCTCTGCAAAGTGGCTACAGACACAAGCAAAGGAAAGGCTCCACTTACCCACATTCATCTGCTTAGATGTCTACTCTGATCTCCCTCCTCTATCTTCTTACATAATAATTTTACTAAGCAGTCACCACATTCAGGGAAACTGCCTGAAAGTAAAGCTCATATAAAGAAATGAGATAGATTGGGAACCTAAATCCAGATCTCTGCTTAGGCCTGAAGCTGTTTTGTACTTCTGGAGTTTTCTAGCACATAAGCCAACAATTTTGCTTTTATGTTTAGGATAGTTTTGGCTCAATTTCTTCCACTTGCGTTGAAAAAAATGACTGACTTATATACGGAATACAGATTACTGGGCTAAGGTTAAATAGCCATTCTGGTAGGAAACAGCTTGAGCAAAGGCATCTAGGCAGAAAATCTCAGAATGTATTCAAACTGGAGTATACATTAAATGGAAAAAATGGGAGGTAGGTCTAGATAAGAAGTGCTTTGAATTCCCTGATAAAGAAAATAAAATGTACTCTATAAAAAAAATGAGGAACTGTGGAAAGTTTTTGAGTAGGGGCAGTGAAATGCACAAACTTTGCTTTCTGAAGAGTTTCCTGGTACTCAAAGGAGAAATATTTGGAAGGGGAGATTTAGGAGTTTATAATAAAAGAGAAAAACATGATAATCAATAATCAATCACTTTGGCAGTGAATAGGAAGTCTTATTATATGTGGTGTAGAATAGACAGGAGGCGAACGTCAAGACTGATACTAAAATTTTAAGTTTTTCACTGTTTAATGAAATAGTAGGTCCTTGATAAATGGTTTTGAAAGGCTGGTTAGCTAGATAAATAGGGGAGTTCTGCTGGCAGATTGTTGGATATAGAAGAACAGAATGTGTTTTGCTGAGCAGCCAAGGATATGCTAAATCAGTTAATTTTGAAACTGTAAAAAAGAGCATATTCCTAATCAATTCCTAGGATTCAAAACTCAAATGACATTTATCTGTGTATCTGAAACCTGAATGGTGATCATGGACTATCGTTTTCTTTCTTATTACACTGGTAAGTTTATTTTAAAAGAAACTCTGATTTTTCCTGTTAATGGAGGCAACATGTACTTCATTAGCCTAGGGCAGGCATTGGCAACCCACAGTAGACAGGCCAAGGCAGCAGGAGATGATCACCAGTGCTTAGTGTTACCATTCTAACCATCAAAGAAAATGCCAGTAGGCTGTTAGTCCTTCTTTTACCTCCTCCAGGTTCCATCTTCTCACATGACATCTCCAGTCTCTTGGTACATGCACATTGCCTTCCTGGTGATTCAAATTATTGAGAGTACAACCCTGTCCCTCCCGCCCCCAAAACTCTCAGTTCCATATGTCCCATTGCACATTTTTGAATAAATTTACCTCTCTCAAGACCTACCCATTTAAAAAAATTGCTTCTCTTTCTACTCCTCTTCAATCCATTTTCTTTTTTACTTGCAAGTCCAAGCAAAATTTGTGTTGCTTTAGAGGGACTGATTGCAGCCTGGTGTCAGGAGAAAAATACTCATATGTGTCAACTTGGCTGGGCTACAGCACCTAATTATTTAATCAAAGTCTAATTTAGGTGTTACCGGGAAGCTATTTTATAGATGTGGTCAACATTTACGATTAGTTGACGTTAGGTAGAGGAGATTACTGTAGATAATACGGGCAGCCCCCATCTAATCAGTTGAAAGTCCTTAGGATTAAAAATTGAGATTACCTAGAAAAGGAGGAAATTCTGCCTCCAGACCACATCAACTCCTGCTGTCAAGTTTCCAGCATGTTGGCCTGCTCAACAGATTTTAGACTTGCCAGCCCCACAATCACATAAGCCAATTCCTCTCTCTCTCTCTCTTTCTCTCTCCCCCTCTCAATTCTACTGGTTCTGTGTTCCTGGATAACCCTCACTGAAACAAAGTCTTTGAAGTTATTTGCATGGTGGTGTGGCTGACCAACACTGAAACTTAAATGGGAGTGTCAGCACCATTTGTGAAATGGTACCAACTATTTTGAAAAACAAAATTTGCCTTCATAGTATAGCTCAAAGGGTGATGCTGCCTATCCCCCCTACCTGTTTAAACTGGCTTTCACTTGGAATAAAATTTGTGTAATTAGAATTAGTGGCACCTACTGATGGAGTAATACTAGATCTGGCCTAGAGCTGAATGTGCCAGAAGCCATCAGCTATCTCTTAAATGTAGAGGGAAACTTTTCCGGTCAAAACCAAAAAATTTTGAACCTTAGCACTGGGGATTTGCAAGAGATCTCAGCCATCATTCAGACCGGACATTTTATTTCAAATATAATGAAATAGAGGCCCAGGGAAAATTGTGTTGTGCAAAGCCACAATCACTGGAATTATAACATCCTTTTATATTTGTTTTTTTCACTTGAAAATCTTTTAATATTTTTCTTTATTGCTAAATATTTTGCTAAAGCATGTTGTTTTGGCCTGGACAATATTCCATCATTTGGTTGTGCCAGAATAATTTTATTAAATATCTGTTTAGTGCATTTAAGTTATATTCATGTTTTCACTTCTGTAAATACTGGGATAAATATCTTTATACATAAGTCTTTGTACACATTTATCATTCCTGAAGATAAGTTTAATGAAAAGAAATTTCTAGGTCAAACAGTATGCACATTATGAAGGATTTAATCCCAGTTGCCAAATTGTCCTCCAGAGAGGTTTTACCAATTTCTAATACTCAGTGATGGATGGGAGCCTGTTTCCCTCTCCTTTGAATATTTTCATTAAAAAACAAACAAATGGCCAGGCATGGTGGCTCACACCTGTAATCCCAGCACTTTGGAAGGCTGAGGCAGGTGAATCACCTGAGGTCAGGAGTTTCAGACCAGCCTGGCCAATGTGACGAAACCTGATCTCTACTAAAAATACAAAAATTAGCTGGGCATGGTGATGGGTGCCTATGATCTCAGCTACTCCAGGAGGCTGAGGCAGGAGAATCACTTGAACTCAGGAGGCGGAGGTTGCAGTGAGCTGGGAGATTGTGCCATTGCACTCCAGCCTGGGCAACAAGAGTGAAACTCCATCTCAAAAAAACAAAAAACAAAACAAAACAAAAAAACATGATGGAAATGGAGTCCTGTTTTAATTCACCTTATTTATTAGCAAGGTTGCACTTGTTTTCCTTAAATTTGATGTAAATTGTATTTTTATGCTGTTTTAATTGCCATTTATCACTTTTTAATTGAAGTTTATATGCTATTGATTTGTAGAATTTCTTAAAAAATAAAATAGAATCCACAAACCATTCCTCAATAAATGGTGGGTATTGTTATTATTAATATTGTTGTTTGTTTTGTTGTAGTTGTTGATATTATTGTGCCACTGCCAGGTACTTACTCCTATTTAGCAAGAAACTACAAAGAGATCACAGCCTGGGGTCGAATAGCCTATGCTAGGGTCTAATAGCCTATGCTGGGTTGATCAGAGGGTAAAATATATCTATATTTCTTTGGGAAAAATGCACCAAAGCATATTCCAATTATGCTGTTGATTTTAAAATTTTTCATCTGCATCTTTTAGCCAGGCTCTATTCTCCCTGGAATAAAGTAAAATGTGGTTTATGCTTCAGGCAAATGTATAATGGCATGCAAACCACTCCACCTCTTTCGTTTCCTCTCTAACTAGGCACCGGATTCTTTCTTTTTTTGGAAATTTATGGGAATTGACCTCAGAGAATACATAAATTGCAAAGTGCTTCCTTTTCTTATATAGCATTTTACATTATTCCTATTTTTTCCCCTCTAGAAAGTGTGAAATTGCATATCTTAAAATGGAATCTGTGCAGCAGTTTTTTATATTTTTAAATATTTAGCAGTACACAGTGTTTACTTTCTATGTTTCATTCTTGAATATTGTGTTTTATAGAAGACTATCAAGGAGTTTTCTTTTTCATTTTTATAGTAGGCTTCAAACTCCTGTAGGCCTGTGTTCATTCATTTGCCTTCTGCTGTGTTTGAACTCCTCTCCTAGGGTAGAAGTAATGTTTATGATTGGTCACCACATGATGCAGTCTTTGGTGAGGAAGGATGAGAGATGGCTCAGGGATATTTGCAAGAGTCTTTTATGACAACTGAAGAATATACATTAGACACTTTTGCATGGTGGTTATAAAAATCTTTACCTCCACACATGAGTTAATATGTGTAACTTGCTTAGCATGATTCCTGACACATAGCAGATATACATCAAATATGTTATTTCCTTTCTGTTTATCAATCAGGGAACAAGACCAACAGGACTTTAAATGTGCACACAAATACATAAGAGATTTATTTTAAGTGACTTGAAATTGGCTCCAGTGAATGTGGAGGCAGGTGTTTGAAATTTGTAGGCCAACCAGCTACAAATTCAGATAAGAGTTGATGTTGCAGTCTTGAGTCTGAAATCCATACAGCGGGCTTAGATTGGAAAGTCAGGCAGGATTTCTATGTTTCAGTCTTGAGGCAGAATTCCTTTTACTCTAGGGAACCTTGGTTTTTGCCTTCAAGGCCTTCAATAGATTATATGAAGCACCTCTATCTTATAAAACGTAATCTCCTTTTCCTAAAGTCAAATGACTGTGGATGTTAATCACATCAACAAAATACCTTCACAGCAACATCCAGACTAATGCTGGACCAAATAAGTGAGCACCATAGCTCGCACAAGTTGACACATAAAATTAACCATCACACCTTTATTTTAACTCCTCCTTTCCCACATGTAAAGGGAAGTAGGGATCTGTCAAGAAACCAGAGGTGTTTTATTACTTCAATTTCAAGATCTCAGTTTTATGAACTCACTGAATTCTTTTAATGAACATAAACAGCAAGAGGTCTTGAGAACAAGATACAGTGCATTTTTGAATAAGAGAAAGAAAAAGAAGGTTTGTGCTGATTTTGGAAGTAAGGTTAGAAGAAGGAGAGGTGAGAGCACCCCAAAGATGATGCAACTGTCTTCCTGGTTTGGCCAGCTTCTGCTAATTCTCCATGACTTTTACAGTAGTACTGAGAGTTGTGGGTTGGAGGGAAAACATAGAAAGGATAGGCTCCCTCAATGCACAATATTAGGGAACTTCCCTGCTACAAAACAGGGGTGTCATGGGCTGAGTGAGGCAAGGCCTGTTGTGATTCTCTGCAAGCATCCTAGATAAGTCCAAAGAAATACCCAGATCCTTCTTCAGTATAGCAGTATAGACACAGACCAGAGTCGTCTTTGAGTCCAGGTTGAGAATGGGCATTGAAGAAACAATCTCCAGGAGCAGAAAGAAAATGAGCTTGAATGAAACAAGAGTTCATCATATGCTGGTGGTAAAGTTGCTTAACCTTTCAGCTGAGCTAAGTATTTAGACATGTAGGTGGATAATATTAACCCCCGACCTATTTAATAGGGCAAATGAGTTAAAACTGTAAGATTTTAAATTCACATCAATCAGCAAATTCAAAGCACAGCACTATAATTAGAAACTCACAATTACCCGTAGAATATCCTTGTGGGCAAAATTAAAGCATACTGAAAATTGTTAGAAGTTGTTTTAATTTCAGGTATAGCCTGGTTCAAACGAGTTGATTCCTTTATTCTCAGCATGATGGGATACCTACATGTAAGGTAGACTTCCTTTAGAGATGGAATTTTCTGCTATTTTAGAAACTAGGTGCCGATCTTTCTTAGGCCATGGTCAACAACTTAAAACAGAAAACTTAAATCAGTGACTTGAGGAGGTCTCCAAGGTGAAATTTGTTAATAGTAAACACAAAAGACTGCTCTTCTAGAGAACTGACTTGGCTACTGACTTTAGTAGATCACATCATTTTACTGCATATTTTTGTAAGGCCTGTTAAGGTATTATGAACATACATTTTATATGTCAGGTTAACTATTTTAAGTCAGATAAGCAGAAACATATTCAATGGCTGATTTTCAAGGATTCTCTTAGAATTTGCATTTGGGTAGGCAATATATGTGCAAATACACTTGATTCACTGCCTTTTGAAATATTTCTTTTCAATACTTACTCATTTTGAGCAACACAGAACAAATGCACAGTAATCCCCTTCTTTTTAATAGAGATTTTTGTCAGGCTAAGAATCTTGAGCCTCCCATAAAATTGGTATAAATGACTTAAACAATGGTATAAATGACTTAAATGTTTCCTGGATTATTTACATAAAAGGCAATGTTACACTATGGTAATAATGGGGGCAATACGTTTTGGAGGCTGGAAAGTCAGCTACGTAAGTCATCTTTGGAAGACTGAGCACCAGGTCTTTGCATTGTTAGGCTGGTATTTGTTTAATGTGATTTTTCAGAAAAAGGTATCAGAAAAGCTTTCCCTATAAGCAGCCATATGACCTCCAGGAAGTAGTTAAGAGAAATGTAATGGCACTATTTGATATAGTATAGGTTATATCTTTGGAAGGGATCCAATTTTTTCCAGTCTTTATTCACTAGGGAGTAAAATTATTGCCTCATAAAACAAGAGAAATGTCCAGTTATTTCTTAAGTAGAAACCTATTAACTTTACCACTGTCGCCAGTTTCTTCCACAACATTAAAATCTTTTCAGCCTTGTGGCAGGGAGGATGTTACATACCCGGGTTTAGTGATCCAAGGACAATTATTTTGAAAAATATATATTTCCTTGAAAGACCCAATTTTGAAAGAACTAATTCTTAGAATGATGTTCCAATGAATCACTGGATTCATAACAGCATTTTTCTCAAAAACCTTTTGCCTATGTCAAAACTATCAGCCAGGGCATAAAAAAGTTGAGTTTTAATAGTAAAGAAAATTTATGATTGAAAAAGAGAGCTTGATTATTGAAATGCATTACGATGTTTCACCATATTGAATTAAAGTTTAATTTATTTGGAAAACCTGGATAGACATCTCCAATTTCTATCAGAATACTGCCATTGTATAGAATATTCCTTTAGGTTATACTGAGAGTTATAGTCCCCTTTCCACTTGAGAGGCAAATAAAAATGCTTTACTTACCTACAATGTCTGGATGAGAATGAATTAAATTCATCTGAGAAGATGTGATGGTTCCTACAGAAGAGGAGAGAGAAGGTCATTTAGACTTTGCTCCATTCTGCTTTGCTTATATATTGTAAAGAACTGGCCAAGAACTAAGACCAGACTTAACCAAGGATGATGTTTGTCTCTCACACACATGATCTAGTTGCCGTGGCTCTTAGGTTGATCCTCTTAATAGCCAAGCCCTTTGCATCCATTTCTAATTGTTCCTTAGCTGAGAATCTAACATCCAGCCAAGTTGGGTCTGGAATTTGTGCAAACATATCTGAACTATTCTTGGCCAAGATGGGTAGTTAGAATTTGGTTAGACTGCAAGCCATCATATCTTGGCTGACGTTTTCCAAGAGTACACCTTGAGACCAGGACTTTAGCGATTCTCAGAGGACAAGTGAGGTGATGAAGAAAGTGAGACAAGAAAGGGAGAAAAGCCACTAAGTGTATTTTGAAGGGTAAATTACCTCTTTGGGAAACTAGGGACTCAAGTACAGTGAGCACCCTTTAAAAAATCAAGAGGATTAGTGAGAATTGTCTACCAGAAAGACAGGGATTATTTTTCAGTAGTGGAAGGTTGCCCTCAAAGATGCCAACTGCCCTGTAGTGCATAGTACCAAGTTGCAGCTGTGCCCTGCTCACCAAGTTTCTATAGGGCTAGAGAAAAGCCTCAAGCAGGGAATGGAGAGACACAGGATCTTAGGCTAGAAAACTATGTCCTGAAACTGCAGGTGAACTCAGAGGTGAGCTGAGAAACTATGAAGATGGACATCAAAAATATCTGCTACAAACAATAAACTCAGAAATAATGGTGCCTTTGAAGAGTAGAGGGCTACTTCTTTCACATAAGATAAATCCGGAGGTAGATAGTCCAGACTAATTTTGTCATCTTTACAATCTTCAGATCCCAAAACTCTTCCCAGCCCGCTATTTTGCTATCATTATGGTGGGTTCACCTTCAAAATTTAAAATGGCTGCCATCATATGGTAATGATATCTATATCCAAGGTGGTAGAACTTAGGAAGGGGCACAGAAGGCCTGTCCTTCTCATTTAAGGAGATATTCTGGAAATACAATAAAATATTTCTGCCTATATCACATCAGTTAGAATTCAATGACAGGATCACATCTTGCTATAAAACACATTGAGAAATACAACCTTGACTGCAGGTTGCCATGTGTCTAACTGAAAAGGTGGTTTTATTACTATGAATGATAGGGAGAATGGGATATTGGCACCTAACCATCTTTGCATTGTAGGGTCTTCATCAACCAGAGTTATTGTGGCTGTATAAATGGAATAAAGAAAGGGTAAGAATAAATAAGAGTAGTAATATTAATACATTGACTACTTGAGGATCCTGAAATTACTGGGTCATGTTCCTCTTTGAAGGCTGACCATCTTCACAAAATTTAAGATAATGACCTTGCTTACAAAAGTGATCATGGATTATTTGCTTTAAATAAATGAGTTTACCTGTATTCTGCCCAGTTATTCGGATAATAAATGCAGAGCTATAATAATGCCAATGGCAGTAATGATTATACTAGTCTGCTAAGGCTGCCATATCAAAATACCACAGACTAGGTGGATTACAGAAAAGAAAGTTATTTTTCACAGTTCTGGAGGCTGGAAGTCCAAGATCAAATGTTAGCAGGTTTGGTTTCTCCTTTGCTTGCAGACAGCCACATTCTTGCTGTGTCTTCACATGACCTTTCCTTGCATGAGCATACCCCTGAGGTCTCTTTCTTTTCTCACGAAGACTCCAGTCTTATTGGATTAGGGGCCCATCCTTATAACCATGTTTAACCTTAATCACGTCTTTGTAGGCCCTTTCTCTAAATACAGTCACATTGGAGGTCAAGATTTTAACATGTAAATTTGGTGTGGGGACACAATTCAGTGCATAACAGTGATAATAAATACCAATTTAGTGCTTCCTATGTGTTGAGCCTGATGCTAAGTGTTTTAAATAGATTAATCTATTTAACCTATATAGTAGCACTAAATAAGAACTTAGATTCCTCATTTTACAAGGAAGGAAACAAATGGAGGGAAATTGACACATACCCAAATTTGTAAAGAACAAGTGAGGGCAGCAGACCTTTGCCAGAGCCTGGGTTCTTTTTTTTTTTTTAATTATGCTTTAAGTTTTACGGTACATGTGCACAACGTGCAGGTTCTTAAACCACTGTGTGATGGTGCTTGTAAGATGATGCAGAGGACACGGAGTTCCCTGCATGAGAGATGGAGAAGTGCTATAGGTGGTCCCAGATGGAGAAAGAACTATTGGTTGTAGGTGATGTTGGAGGAGGATGCTTCGAAACAGCTCTTCAAAAAGAGAATCTTCATCTTCCCCTGAACAAACAGATGTATATCCAAGAATGGCAAGTAGAGGCTAAAATAGCCATTTATAACTGGTAGTGGCTGAAGGATGTGGCCTTAGGTCAGTTAGTCAAACGAATTAGCTAGTGGAATTAGGCAGACTCAGATACTCAATGGCCCCATGCACAGGCCCAACTGAGCCTCCCAGCTTCTACAGGATGGAGTGTCTGGAACAGCTGTGGAAAGTCAACTCCCTCCCAGTTTTAAGCTCCCAAGAAGAATATTGGTGGAACCAAGCTGAACAAACTTATTACTTTTTCCCAGAGGTAACTATCAGGTCTGTCCATCTCATTAGTGGGCAGAAAGAGTAAAAGGAGCATACAGCTTATGAAAAGTCTCTTTCCCCAGAAACCAGAAAAAGGTAATTCTAGATAACAGGATTTAATGGAAGTTTCTTTGAGCTTGTCTGGGCAGCTTGGGAGTCTTTTCACCATTATAAATTGGCATCCACTCTGAGGCTGAGACAAGGGGAAGGATCTTTTTTTTTCCTCATTATTTGTGAAATCTTAAAAATGGAATTAATTTTGTATTGGTTGGGAGCAATACAAATCATTCAAATAATGTTAAGAGGCAACCAGGCTTGGGATTGTGTGTAGTAGCTACGGTTTGGGAATAAATGGATGCTTTGGTAATATTAATACATTTGAGCCATTACACCGTGAATAATAGAAAAGAACAATATGTAAATTTATCACAAAAATTCAGGAAATTTCTCTCTAAATAATGGCTCTGCTTTCAGGAAGAAAACAGTAGATCTAAACAAAGGAATCAGAGCCAATAGAAGAGAATAGAATTTTAATCATTTTCTTGGCATGTTCAGCCTGTGATGAACATTCATTAACTGATCAATAAGCTATTTTTTTCTATCTCTTAAGTCAGAGTTGACACATAAAAATGAAGAAAAGTAAACATTTTTTAACTCTCCAGAAAAATAAAGCCTACTGCCAACAAATTTAGCCACATTAAAAAATAATACGTTTCGGCAGATGGTTTCATGCACCTTTATTTAAGAATTCCTCCCTATCCCCTAACATTTGAGGTCTACAAAGGTAAACCAGAATGGAGACTTGAGAACTTATGGAGAAAAATGGAATAGAAAAATCTTCCCTAAAAATTGTTAATGTAAGGTAAAATTACATTGTTGGCATGGCCCTAGACAGTGGACTGACTGAGGATTCACTTCATGGATATAAAGTTGGCTCTGGTTTCTCCTGAAGAATATAACACCTACATTTTCATGCTTGTGGATGCATAAAAGTAGAGTTCTTAATTTGTTGTGCATCAAACTGTGTTTTTCAGTTTTCTTTTTTTCAATTAATCCCTCTCCTCTTGCAAATCTCACAAATAGAATGTGATGATGTTGTTTAGTCATTTTATTTGATACTTCTAGATAGTTAATCTAATTTTGAAAAAACTATTTAATAATTTTAATTTAATATTTAATCTAATAATTCTATTAATTAAATTCTATTAATTTAATTTAATAATTTTAAAAATATTTTAATATTTAAAAAGTATTTAATAATATACAATACATTTTGGAAGCTTTTTAATTTTGTAATTGAAATCTTTGGTTGTGTTTTAAACATAGTGTAATTAAATTAGGTAGCTAACAAACTTTACCTTTTTCTCTGTACAGCGTTGGTGTTGTGTTAGAGATATGGGATGACTAAAGGCTTCAAACAGATCCTTCCCCTTCTCTTTTCCTCCCCCTTTCCTCTTCCTTCATCATCTTCATCTCCTTTTTTGCTATGCTCTTCTTTTATACAGACTATTTAAGGTAAATTATATATATATATAATTTAATTAAAGGTTCATCTAGAGTTAACTGTTATGTAGGGTTGAAAATGTGTATTGAGCTCAACTTAAAATTTTTTCCAGAATATCATTTGACATCAAGATACTAGTATATGCTCACATTAAAAAATGTTTATTGTTTAAGACTCTTTAATATTTATTAATTTTTTCATTTAAAATATGTTTCTCTGAAAAGCTCTTTAATGAAATTATGACTTTTGGGTTATTTTGTTACTCATTCACTTATACAAGCTTGAGATATTCTATACACGTTTGTGCTAAATAAAAAACGATCTTTTGCTTCAACATGTGAAAATGAAAACAGTGACTTCTTCAGCAACAATATTACCAAAACAGTTTTTATATAACTGCTTTTCTATTGCTCTCAGTATTATCAGGACTGGTATCCGAGGGTTTAGTAAATTTGGAGCTTTATAATTTAAATCCAATCATTTTTACTCAAGACTAATTCTCTGTTCTTTGGATTACTGATTTTGGAAGCTTGGAAAAACATGTCCTCAAAAGTAGGGTTCTTTCAACTGGAAATGTTGGTTTTACATACGCTATCGCTTAGCCTTCTCTAATGATTTTTAGCAGATGGGTGTCAGAGCAAGCAAAAAGTTTGAAGTGGCTTTTACTTGTATAGTTAGGATTGGAGAGTCTTCCAAACACAAATAACTTTATTTTTTCCTCTGAATATGAATTTGGTGCTGATGAAAGGGTCAGGCAGATAACTGTTGGCCTTGTAAAGAGTTTTCTAGAAAATACATGACATATGGGTAAAAATTCTTCCTCTTATAATTTATCCCTGATTTAAAAGATTTAAAAGATTCCCACTTTGAGGACCAAAGAAGCAGTTTTCTGTGAGTGACCTGAGATTCTTGGAAATTTCAGCTAAAGCTTTGTGCAATGCTTTAAAGTGGTGGTTGAAAGCAACAGCCTGCTAAACTTCAGAAAGTAGACATCCTCAGAATTTCTGATAGTATATGTGAATAAATGTACTTCCTTTAAAATGCATACTAAACGTATGCCAAATATGCAAACTCTAATTGTATATACGTGCATATAGATATTCTTGCTATTTTAAAAATTAATTTTGGCTGGGCACAGTGGCTCACGTCTGTAATCCCAACACTTTGGGAGGCTGAGGCAGGTGGATCACCTGAGGTAAGGAGTTCGAGATCAGCCTGGCCAACATAGCGAAACCCTGTCTCTACTAAATATACAAAAATTAGCCAGGCATGGTGGCAAGCAACTGTGGCCCCAGCAACTCAGGAGGCTGAGGCAGGAGAATCGCTTGAACCCGGGAGGCAGAGGTTCCAGTGAGCCAAGATCGCGCTACTGCACTCCACAAAAAAATAAAAGATAACAATAAAAAATCCATTTTGAATGAGCGTATCATAGTAAAATATCTCTAATGTGGAACATTGATTTAAAGCATTTTCGTGTTTGGAACACAGTCTGAAAATCAGGATGACTTTGGTTTAGTAAGACAAAAAATAAATAGTCAGGAGTCCTTATCTTTCCACTTTGAAAGTGCTTGAGGGCAAGTTGATCTGAGTACCTAGAACTGATGTTCCTGACATTTCCAAGGGTGTTTCCAGTCCTATGCCTATTTTTATTTCTTTCTGTGTATTCGTTTGTTCTCCATACTGACCATGGAACTTATGGTCCCAAATGGTTCATTATGTTCTTCTGTTAGGATTTGTATGACAACTAATTATTTGTATAAAACTAATTATGTATTTCTGAAAACAAAGGGACACTTACATCTGATGAGTGGGGGCCTCATACAATCCCTAGGACAGATATTTTACATATTTTTAAAACGGTGTCTGATTGAGTCTGTAGGTTTTATTCTTTGTAAGATACTTACAGCTCCACAGGTGGATTGAACTCCCTGAAAGAAAGCAGGGGAGGCCAAAGGTTTGGCCTGGAATACAACTTATAAAGTTTAAATGTTAAATTCCTATTTAAAATGGTTTCTGGCTAGTAGTTTCTCCTAATTCTTATACAAATATTTGAAAAATTGAAATCCACAGTAACGTTAAGAATTAAGACACACATTTGCTAAAACTTAGGGAAAGTTCCATAACGGCCAAACTGATACAACTCTATTGAAAACCATATTCAATGACAGAATGGCTGAGTGGTTAAGAAGATGGACAGACTTGGTTCAAAACCTGGTTCTGTCACTGTCTTGCTGTGTAACTTGGGCAGTTTACTTAACCTTTTGGTGCCCCAGTTTCCTCACCTGTAAAATGGAGGTCATAGTAGACTCTCCACAAGGTTGTTTTTTTCCAAGCTTCCAAACTCAGTTATCCAAAGAACAGAGAATTGTCTTAAGGTTTAAATGAATTAATACTGTGTTTATACATGTTGAACAATGCTGGGAACATGGTAAACTGCAGAAAACGTTAGCTATTATTATTCAACGGCCCAACTATACTGTGTTTGCTTGACATCAGATCAAACTGTCCTTCATCCCCACTCACTCTCTGAATCGTGATTCAGTAGAAAAGAGCTGAATCAATAAGAAAACGGAGAAGCTAATTTATGTGCTTCATTGTCTCTCTGAAGCAGTTTTACCATGGGCTTATGCCGACTGGCACGCTTATGAATGTCTGTTCCTATTACCTTTTTATTACAGAGGCATGTTTTGTAATAATTCTATAACTAAGCTGTTGTAAGTTCTTATATTACCTGTGGGGAACTGAAGTTCAGAGATACAAAGTAAATTAGTGCCAGAACGGAGAAAAGAACTTTGACTTTTCATCAGCAGGCCTATTGTAGAGAAGACTTACAAATCAATAACTCTAAATATCTAAGTAGAATTTACCAGTGCTTAACTGTTTTAAACATGCACTGGAAATATTTGAATGAAAATGTAATTTTTCCAGCTTTCCTTAAATACTTATGGAAACTGTTGCTTAGGCAATGTTTGTGGGTACTTCATCTTTGGGAAACACTGCTATGAACATTTTCTTTCACGGCATGCTACTGAAATAATTTTACAAACGAGATGAAAAGAAAATAAATATTTATTGCATTTCTTCTAGGTATCAGGCATCATCTCCTTTAATCTTAGTGCAGCTTTGCAAACCATATTGCTGTTTTACAGTTGAAAAGATTGGGGCTCAGAGGGGTAAACTTCCCACTGGTCACAAACTGATCTTTGATGTAAGGGTCAGTAACTTATTTTTTTATTTTTATTTTATTATTTTTTTTAGACGGAGTTTCGCTCTCTTGCCCAGGCTGGAGTGCGGTGGCAGAATCTCGGCTCATTGCAACCTCTGTCTCCTGGGTTCAAGCAATTCTCCTGCCTCAGCCTGCAGAGTAGCTGGGACTACAGGCATGCACTGCCACAGCCAGCTAATTTTTTGTATTTTTAGTAGAGACGAGGTTTCACTATGTTAGCTAGGATGGTCTCGATCTCCTGACCTCGTGATCCACCTGCCTCGGCCTCCCAAAGTGCTGGGATTACAGACGTGAGCCACTACTCCCAGCCTTTATTTTTTATTTTTAATTTCAATTTTAATTTTAGATTCAGAAGGTACGTGGTCAGATTTATTACGTGGCTATGTTGCATGATGCTGAGGTTTGGAGTGTGAATGATCCCATCACCCAGGTAGTGAGCATAGTACCCAATAGGTAGGTTTTTAGCTTTTGCCCCCTCCTCTCTCTTTCCCCTCTAGTAGTCTCCAGTGTCTGTTGTTCCCATCATTATGTTCATAAGTACTCAGTGCTTAGCTCTCACTTATAAGTGAGAACATATGGCATTTGTTTTTCTGTTTGTACATTAATTTGCTTAGGATAATGGCATCCAGTTGCATCCATGTTGCTACAAAGGACATGATTTAGTTATTTTTTTATAGCTATGTAGTATTCTATGGTGTATATGTAGTACATCCTCTTTATCCAATCCACTGTTGATGGGCATGTAGGTTGATTCCATGTCTTTGAATAATGCCGTGATGAACATATGAGTGCCTATGTTTTTTTGGTAGACTTATTTATTTTCCTTTGGCTATATACCCTGTAACGGGATTGCTGGGTCAAATAGTAGTTTTGTATTAAGTTGTTTAAGAAATCTGCCAACTTATTTTCACAGTGGCTGAGCTAATTTACATTCCCATCAACAGCATACAACAGTACATAAACGTTATCTTTTCTCTGCAGCCACTTCAGCATCTGGTAGTTTTTGCCTTTTTTGTTTGTTTGTTTGTTTGAGAGGGAATTTCACTCTTTTGACCAGGCTGGAGTGAAGTGGTGCAATCTTGGCTCACTGCAACCTCCGCTTCTGGTTTCAAGCAGTTCCCTGCCTCAGCCTCCCAAGTAGCTGGGATTATAGGCACCCACCACCACACTTGGCTAATTTTTGTATTTTTAGTAGAGACAGAGTTTCACCGTGTTGACCAGGCTGGTCTTGAACTCCTGAGCTCAGGCAGTCCACCCCTCTCTGCCTCCCAAAGTGCTAGGATTACAGCCGTGAGCCACTGTGCCTGGCCTAGTTTTTTCACTTTTTAATAACAGCCATTATGACTGATGTGAAATGATATCTCATCGTGGTTTTGACTTGCATTTCTCTGATTACAAATGTCAACATTTTTTCATATGTTTATTGGCCACTTGTATGTCTTCTTTTGAGAAGTGTCCGTTCATGTCTTTTGCCCACTTTTAATGGGCTTATCTGTTTTTTGCTTGTTGAATTGTTTAAGTTCCTTTTAGCTTCCGGATATTAGACCTTTGTTGGATACAGAGTTTGTGAAAATTTCCTCTCATTCTATAGGTTGTCTGTTTACTCTATTGATAGTTTCTTTTGCTCTGCAGAAGTTCTTTGGTTTAATTAGGTCCAACTTGTCAGATTTTGTTCTTGTTGCAATTGCTTTTGAGGACTTAGTCATAAATACTTTCCCAAGGCTGATGTCTAGAATGGTATTTCGTAGGTTTTCTTCTAGGACTCTGATAGTTTGAAGTCTCACATTTAAAATCTCTAATCTAGTGACTTCTTTTAGAGTTTCTCTCTTTATTTTTTGGCAGAGAAAAAAAGAAATGTTCTTCTGGAAACTCTCTATGATAGAACTAAAAAGTATCCGTCTTTGTGTTTTCTGAGTTCATAATTTATATGATATAAAATTTGTATACAATGATTCTCACTATCAAATACTGAGCAATTTATACCTTTGGAAGGTATTTACCATACTAATACATTAAAAGTTGCTTTCAAAAAGTAAAAAAAGACAAAGAAAAATACAACTTATTAATACATTCAAATTCTGCTTCTGTGTTTTGACTGTTTTGAGTTTGATTTGTACCTGCTCTGGATCTAAACACTTGTACTCTTACTTGTATCTCATTGGCATTATTACACGTCTTATTTTATTTTATTTATTTTATTTTAAATATATGCTGCCAATAAGGTGCAGCTTAGTAACATGATTAAAGTTAGGGTGGAAATAGTTATGCATGCTCAGATTTTTCATTTAGATTAACTTGTTTTTGCCACCTATTTCTTATTGCGCCATCATATCTTTTTTACTCTAGAGTGAACTTCCAATAGATAAAATTTTCCATTTCTTCCTAAGCTCTTCTCCCAGTAGAATAAAGTTTATTCTTGACAATAGATTTGTTAGTCCTCTCATGAAGGTAATAAAGCTATCTCATGCAGGTCTATGTGACAATGAGTTTGTAACAAATTGGACCAAAGTAGGCATCGGCATAGATTAAATATTAGATTAGTTAGCTGATTGCCTGGTTCTCAGTTAAGTCAGCGTGTCTCCGCTCCTCTTGTGTGCTCTGCTTTGTATTGCAGGGGTTCAAAGTCTGTGAACTACATTTGTTTTCAGAATCTCTTGCTGATAGAATTCAAGGTTAGATTTTGCCAAAAAGAAGCATGAGTGCAAAATTTCAAAAAGTGGGAGCCCCCAGTTGCTCCTCAAGTAGCAGAGGGCTGGCAGATAGGCTTCATTTTCTATGAGTTGCTTACCCTATTGCTGCAGGCAGCTGTTCTCTTGCTAGGAGTTTCTCACAGTTCTGCAGTTTCCTGACTGGGAAGGTAAGCAACAACCCTGACAAGCAGAAGCAGCTTTCCCAGATACTTACTCTTTCACCCTTCTTATCACTCATGTCCCGGTATTCAATCTCTTCTTACTATAAAAGTTTAATTTGCTTTTGCCTTTGCTGACAAAACTCTCACTGTGACACTGATATTAACCAAGATTATTTCACTATGACCTTTGCCAAGACATCTCAACTTTCTGTTCTATCATTCTTAAAATGAGAAGATGAGGTTGCATAACCTTTTTATAGAATTTTGATTCTGGCCAGAATGTGCTCTAGGAAGATGTTTCCTTGGAAGTAAGAGACAAGAGATAGTTCTGTACCAGTGGATGTTAACTGTTAGATATGCTTATGTGTAAGTGTTGTTTGGCCTACTCAGTCTTAGTATCAAAAAACATTGATGCAATATTTCAAGATTTAATTTCACATACCAGTGTGGAGTTGTGAACTGTCTTTAAAATTCAGAAGATCTGGTCAGGCGCAGTGGCTCACGCCTGTAATCCCAGCACTTTGGGAGGCTGAGGTGGGCGGATCACGAGGTCAGGAGATCGAGAACATCCTGGCTAACACAATGAAACCCTGTCTCTACTAAAAATACAAAAAATTAGCAGGGTGTGGTGGTAGGCACCTGTAGTCCCAGCTACTTGACAGGCTGAGGCAGGAGAATGGCCTGAACCCAGGAGGCGGAGCTTGCAGTGAGTGGAGATCAAGCCACTGCACTCCAACCTGGGCAATAGAGTGAGACTCCATCTCAAAAAGAAAAAAAAAAAAGGCAGAAGAACTGACAACAATGGCCCCATATTCCTCCCTACCAGCAATTGGCTGGAGCTGAGACACAACTACTGCATTCTCATCTTGTCCTATTTGGCCTACCAAGGCTGTGTCAATTGTCATGTAGCACTGTTCAGGTGATTTTTTTTTTCCTTACAGGAAAGAGTTATTGTATTGAACCCATTCTCCTATTAAAAGAGATAAAATTAAAGATACATAAAGGAATAAGTTTCAAAAAGTGATAAAGAGCACTGTTTTGTGCCAAATGTGTCTACAGATGTCTACATACTTATTTGGCAATTCCTGACATACTCCACACATTTATTTCATTTGGCTGTCTCCAAAAAGGATTTAAGTTTATGAGAACTGGTCTAGACTCTAGTGCTGGCTTTTTGCCTTATTTGGGTCACAAAGTCTTTAAAGAATATTATGAAAACTACTGGACACTACTCTGGAAATGTAAGAACACAAACATAGAATATTTCAACAACAGATTTCTTTGAAGTCTTGCTTGCAACTAAGTTTAATAAGATCCTTTACTCCTGAGCAGTTTTTCCTGCTAAATGAAGATTCAGATTCAGCAGGGCTGGGAGGTTTCTGAGATTGTGTATTTCTAACAAGCTTTCAAGTGATGTTAACATTGTTGGTTCGGGGGTCACACTTTGAGTAGCAAGGTTATGGTGGTTCTTAAATTTTCTTTGGATATTAGATCTCTAGAGACAGTTTTTCTTTGAGATGGAATTTTGCTCTTGTCGCCAAGTCTGGAGTGCAATGGTGCACTCTTGGCTCACTGCAACCTCTGCCTCCCAGGTTCAGGCGATTCTCCTGCCTCAGCCTCCCGAGTAGCTGGGATTATAGGCGCCCGCTACCACGCCCAGCTAATTTTTGTATTTTCAGTAGAGACAGGGCTTCGCCATGTTGGCCAGGCTGGTCTCAAACTCCTGACCTCAGGTGGTCCATCCACCTTGGCATCCCAAAGTGGTGGGATTACAGGCATGAGCCATCATGCCTGGCACAGTTTTTTATAAAGGTTAATGCCCAGCCAATGGTACTTTTAAATAGTTCCCATCTGAGTGGTTGAAAACATCTGCTCTACATCAAAGGTTCTTTTACCAAAATAAGCAGAAACAGGAAGAAAAGCCAGTAAGAGGGGTCTAGGCATTAGGTGGATGTTGTAATGGAGAGAAGTGGTGCCAACTAAGAAGGCAAGGGCTTGCCAATGACTAACAATTTTGTTTTTCCAAGAGTGACCAGTTTCTTTTTCCTATAGTGGAAAGAACAGCAGTGTATTAATGCTGCAAAGAAATTTTATAGTGATCTGCTGTCATTGAAATCATAGAGATGGCTTAGCAGAGGTTACCAAATCTTGAACTCCCCTCTTGGTCAGTTCCACAAGTAGACCACGAGTTGAAGTAAGAAAGAACGAGTTTGGTAGAAATGAATTTTCTAGTCATTGTTTATTAGTTCCAAGGCAGTATTTTCCCCTTATGATGTGTCCTGTCCCAAGCTACTAAAAAGGCACAAAAGTTTCTGCAGTAGATTTTACATGAAATGAAAAATTAGTTTAAAAGAGGGTTCATTGACAGTTGTAGGGCAGATGCCTTCTTTCACAGGTAGTCCATAACAATTTAGGAGAAAACATGACTATGTAACACAAAAGACATGGGTCCATGACATTGCTTGATCCAGGCTTCAAAGACAGAATTGAAAGCTGAACTTAAATTGGTGTCAGATCAGTGGAAAGAAGTTCTCACAAGTGATATCACAGTCTGGGTCATTAATGTTCCTTTCCCCTCTCCTTACATTGCAACCTCCATGTGCATACCTCTAATTAGTGCAGCTGGAACCAAGGAGGCTTCTGATTACGATTATGTGGAAAATTTCCAAAGAAGCATTTCCATTTTAAAGAGAACCTAAAGCATAACCTGAATCAGCTCCCCCTTCAAAAATTCTATTCCTGTAGGGAAAAAGGTAATTATATGTATTTAGGTATAGATAGCTTTTGTAAAAAATAATTTTTAGTTGACACCACCTAATCACAAGGAATTATTTCATAATCATGAAATAATAATAGTCCTAAAACTCTAAGGTTCAAAGAAACCCTTCAGTAAGATTTGGCTCCTGATGCCTATATATATACTTACTAAGTGATGTCCTAAAGTATATTTGGCAGTAATTTTTTCTGCTAATTTTACAATTAAACTTCTCTATCGTGCACCATCAAGTCATTAGTCAGCCATCATCTTTTGTTCTTTGACTTCTGAACATGTGGTAGAGTTATGTAAAAATGGACATGACATTTAAAACATCTCAAAATACTTATGGAATATTGCTCTTCTCTGTCTGACTCACACTTCATAGAGAAGAAAGCAGACGATGGAATCTCTCTGGGTGATGACAGACAGGGCTACTGGGTGACAAGTGGTGAAGCATCCAGGAGCCAGCAGCTGCCAGTGGTCCCCTTTACCCGTGAGGTCAGCTTCTCGAACACATACCCTTCTCTTCATATAACAGACTTGCACCTGTCTTTCAGGTGGGAATGACAAAGAAAATATTTTTCTGCTCTCTTCTACTCTGTTTTCTGGTGATTTCCTCTTTGATTCTGCCCCAGAGAACAGATGTTCTGCATCCACTAAGGTTGGTTTTACATTGTTTTGGCTTTCAAGGAGTGTTTTTAACATTCCTGCTGATGATTTAGCATAAATTGTTCTTGTAATTAGCGTGGTTAATGAACTCCCCACCTATCTTTTAGTAGGTAATTACAAAGCTGGTGTATATTAGCAGGTACTGTATAAAGATGAGAGGAAGGCTGGTGATTATGGATTCCATCCTCATGTCTCTAAGACCAAATCCCAAACGGTTTAATCATCATTAATGTCAACCTTTGCCATATCTTCATTCTACATTCCATATATTATAATGTTGCATTTACATTTCATCTTGACTTTGATATTTGCTCCCTCAGAATAGAGGTGCCCTGATTAGACAAGGCTACTGGCAGTTGAAAGAAATGTTTTAAAAATATGCATGTGACATTACAAATTTCTCACGAGTGATTCTCTCTTTTACTGTGTGTGTTTACCAAAGGCTTTTTGTTTTGTTTTGTTAGATGTAGTTATGGCTAGAAAAGATTGAGTCTGTGGCAAAAGATTGAGTCTGTGGCAAAAAATTGACAATTACCAAGAGCTCCATAGTACGATTTTTTTAGTCAGGGGCAAGGGGACAGGAAGAAGGAGATCTCTTCATGTAGAATGTAGACTTACTGAGTATTTCAAATATATAAGCATAATTTATATATGTATATGTGTGTATTTATATTCACTGAAGTCCTATTATAAGAATTGTATATACAACCTATAATTATTGTCATCCTCTTCCTACACTCCTTTCTCTCTGATCATTTCCTGTCAACTTTTGATTAAATAATATTGGGCAATCATAGATGTCAAGCATCTTCTGGACCAATCAACCATTGAATTTCAAATATTTATTAAAGAACTGAGTGGTTAGATGTCTGCACTCAGAGCTATTCCTGCCAAACATTCACTGTGCTAGGTGCCACATCTCTCTACCACTTCTCTCAGGATTTGCTGCTCCTTGTGCCTTTCATTCCTCCCTCAAGTTTTAGGGACCAGAGGATGAACTTCTGAATAGATAATTCCATTTTGTGGCTCTGTACCCTAATTATGAGAGACTTGGGAGAGGAAGATCAAATTTTTCCTGCTTCCTTGATATTTATGACTATAGACGTTTACTTAAAGAAGAGTGGGCATGCTTTGACCAGAAAGATAGTGCAGAAGAAAAGTGTCAGTAATGAGAAGCAATGGCTGATTGGAATTCTAAGTTCTGAAAAGGACATTGTTATTTATGGAGCATATACCTATAGAATGTCGACTGGCTCCACTATACTACACAAAGTTGGGGAATTGGAGTCTATTGTCAAGGAACACACAATAGTGTGTTCTCTCCGTTTAGGGGTGCCTTTGAATGCTGCTGAGCAAAACATGACAAGAGTCCATTGCACTTGGGTTCAAATATATACATTTCCCAGCTGTGTGACTTGTAGGAAACCACTTAAATGTTCTTAGCCTCATTCTCTTCTTCTTTAAAATTGATAGTTCATGATGTTGTGAAGATTAAATGAAGTGGTAAGTCTAAAAATTATTTGAAAACTGGAGAGGGCTACAAAAATGTAGAAATAAGGATTAATCAAGAGAAATATTTCTGTCATCTCTTGGGTAGGACACCATAAACTTAAATTCACAAGGTCTGAAAATGGCAGCTCAAACCAACCATTTCAGAACTTTATTACATGTTCTCAAATATCTCCGAACATGAGATATGAGGGCTAGTCTCACTAGTTGGTGGGTTCTACTAATTGACTTTGTAAGCTGAATGAGAGATTGAACAGATTTTTCTATTTTTCACAGTTGTTCAATGGAAGGCAGTTAGAGAAGTATCACTGTCTTCTTCAACAAAGTCACAAGAGTAAATATTTAGAAGAGGATTCAGAATGGAAATGAAATGAGGCATTGTGTGTTATGCTGACCTAATTCAAACACTACTCCTGGAAAAAGGGAATCTGCACAGGAGCTTCCTCAGAATACTTCTCCTGGTGTGATTCTTGTGAGACTGTACTAAAATTATCTCGATGAACAACTTCTTGTTTTTTACTTGGCATAGGTTGTGGGAAGAAAGCAAGAATGCACTATATCACCATTTGTATTAATTCTTTGGACTGACATGGTTATTTTTATTTGCAGCAGGTTTATATTATCCTCAGAGGGATCTTCTTATGAAGGGATTCCTCGTATGAGGTTCTGCCAGAGCAGATGCACCTTAAATGACAGGTTTAGAATGGCCTTTTCTGTGTCAAGCAAGTTGGCACAAGCTGGTTGTCAAGTGACACAGTGGCTGCCATCCGTTAGCTTACTGAGGATGAAATGAGCGGCATTCCATCCAATACTGACTATTTTTTATTTTATTTTATTTTATTTTTTTACGGTGTCTCCTTAAAATGGTCAGATGATTGGACTCTTTGTAGGGGCCTCACTCATGATGAAATGCAACCCATTACTGACTATCCAAGGGTGGCAATGCTTATTTGGCGAGTTTTGTTCCTAATAACAAGATGAAGGGACAGTGAGTTCCTCCTTTGTAAAGACCTGAGAAGCTCCGGGAACTGGCAGATTCCCAATTTTTATTTTAATTCTGATTACATAGTAAAAACAACTCACAGAATTTAGTGTCTAATCTGAGACACTTTAATCTTCGTTTCATCCATTAATTTGTCAAGACAATGTTGAGAGAGAAACTTGAAAGCAAGTTCTCCCTGTCAGAAAAACCCTTTCAGGGCCTTGAGGAAAAAAATCTCTCTTAATCACATTTTATTAGACTTTTTTCTAAGCACCTGAACAAGGAGCCCATAACACAGGCATGAGTCTGAACATGAATTCTTATTCCAGATAGCTGCAAGTCATATTGGATGCAATCTCAACATCTTTATACAATTAGTAATTCCTATATCCCACGATTATTTGTGCAGTGTTAAGAAATTCAACCCTGTGGATTTCAGTTTGCTCATCTATAAAACAATAATATTGGACTAATTGATCTTTAAGGTCCTGCCAGATTTTTAAAATTATCTTTTTTAAAAACATTATTTTATTAAAGACAATGTTAGACGTAAAAACAATGGCATCATTATTGTTTATTCAATCTAATTTGTCTAACCATCATATCTGAATTTAGTACTTAAAGCCTGGCGTTCTTTATTGTCAGACTTTACTGTTAATACTTATGAACTCTAACTCATGAATTTAGTGAAATACAAATACCCTTATTTGGGAGTAAACTGTAATAATATGCATCTATGTTGGGGGGGAGAAAACCCCAAACAGCCCTTTTGTCTTTTAGATTTTGAATGGCTTGTGCAGCTCTTCCCCTCCTGTCCCAAACAATGCATGGACAGTCTTTGTGTCAGTAATAGAAGCAAATGCATGTACTGTGTGTATGTAGTAGCAAATATTCAGGCAACATATTTCCATGTTAGCTGATGGCCTTTGATAAAGTCAAATAAGAACCAACTGAGCAAGGCAGTTCTTATGATAATAACACATTATCAGCTCTATCATATATACCCTTTTTATTCATGGATAAAACACATGTCAATGTGACAGCACAATTCTCTGCCATCACCATTGGTTTTCACTAGCACCACCAAAGGGCACTAAGTATATTTTAAAATTGGAAAGACGTGAATTGCATAAACTCGATACCTGCATTTCTGTAACTACTGGTACCTCTTCCACTACTGTCAAACTCGATACAAGTCTCTGTGCTTAAACTTCTCAAAATAGCAGCTTGTGATGTGATGTGGGGTCTGAAGTGTGAGAGATGGTCTGTATTAGTGGATAAGCTTTCATTTTTATATAGAAACAGGTCATGTATTGGTAGGAAATCCTTCTTGCCATGGAATCCAAGCAGAGTTGAAGCGTAGATGACAAAATCAAAACAGAACCCTCTGTTGTTTTTTTCCCCCCTGTCATTTTAGGAAATTTCTTTTATCACTTTGATCATGCTACTTTGTGGAGTTGTTTGGGCAAATCCCCACAGTTAGACAGGCCCACTGACTTCCATCTAATAGGGTCATATTTATGTTGCTAGAAGGGCTGCCGACTGGCTTCATTTCCCCAGGAAGTAACTCTTGGCTAGCTCTGGCAGGGACATTATAAGCTTGCAGGCTTTATCAAATCTGTGAAACCAAGTGTGATTTACAGAGAGAGTTGGGGCAAAGAAACATACAGCAGTTGGATTCTAAAATCAGAAGTTTCCTCCCTGAAGAGGTAGAGGGAATTTGAGTCAGAAAGCCAACAAGTAAGACCGATTTCAGCTTATCTTGAAAATTTCTAGACTTATTCATAAATTTGACAGGAGTGCTATCAGAGAGAAACACTTTGAAATGATAAAAAGTAAACACTCGACATGAGACCCAGAGATGTGGATATCTTTCAGATGGCTGAGCTTGGTGCAGAGAGCAACAGTGACAACAGAATATGATGCCACATTCTTTTTCTTTTATGTTCTTTTAAACTGCCTCTGGAAATGCGAATAGGGTGGGAAATATTCAGTCAAAAATGCACTTTGAAATTAAAAATTAAAACAAAAAACAAGGGAGGGTAGAGTGGGCAGTGATGAGGATTTTTTCCCCATAGGAAAATGTCAGGAGAACAAAATTGGCATAAGTTCTATTTTGCTGATTTTTCTGAATAGTAAAAGATTGGGAAATAGGAGAGATTTCTTTTCCTTTTGGTTGTTCATAGGGCATTGCCACCTGCTCTAATAACAAAATTAAGTAGGGATGTGTGGAACACAAGCAGAACTTTCCATGATTATTCTATTTGATAGTTTGACAGTATTATGAATAAATTGTTTTTTTTTAATTATACTTTAAGTTTTAGGGTACATGTGCACATTGTGCAGGTTAGTTACATATGTATACATGTGCCATGCTGGTGCGCTGCACCCACTAACTCGTCATCTAGCATTAGGTATATCTCCCAATGCTATCCCTCCCCCTTCCCCCACCCCACCACAGTCCCCAGAGTGTGATATTCCCCTTCCTGTGTCCATGTGATCTCATTGTTCAATTCCCACCTATGAGTGAGAATATGCAGTGTTTGGTTTTTTTGTTCTTGTGATAGTTTACTGAGAAGGATGATTTCCAGTTTCATCCATGTCCCTACAAAGGACATGAACTCATCATTTTTTATGGCTGCATAGTATTCCATGGTGTATATGTGCCACATTTTCTTAATCCAGTCTATCATTGTTGGACATTTGGGTGGGTTCCAAGTCTTTGCTATTGTGAATAATGCCGCAATAAACATACGTGTGCATGTGTCTTTATAGCAGCATGATTTATAGTCCTTTGGGTATATACCCAGTAATGGGATGGCTGGGTCAAATGGTATTTCTAGTTCTAGATCCCTGAGGAATCGCCACATTGACTTCCACAATGGTTGAACTAGTTTACAGTCCCACCAACAGTGTAAAAGTGTTCCTATTTCTCCACATCCTCTCCAGCACCTGTTGTTTTCTGACTTTTTAATGATTGCCATTCTAATTCTAACTGGTGTGAGATGGTATCTCACTGTGGTTTTGATTTGCATTTCTCTGATGGCCAGTGATGATGAGCATTTTTTCATGTGTTTTTTGGCTACATAAATGTCTTCTTTTGAGAAGTGTCTGTTCATGTCCTTCGCCCACTTTTTGATGGGGTTGTTTGTTTTTTTCTTGTAAATTTGTTTGAGTTCATTGTAGATTCTGGATATTAGCCCTTTGTCAGATGAGTAGGTTGTGAAAATTTTCTCCCATTTTGTAGGTTGCCTGTTCACTCTAATGGTGCTGGGAAAACTGGCTAGCCATACGTAGAAAGCTGAAACTGGATCCCTTCCTTACACCTTATACAAAAATCAATTCAAGATGGATTAAAGACTTAAACGTTAAACCTAAAACCATAAAAACCCTAGAAGAAAACCTAGGCATTACCATTCAGGACATAGGCATGGGCAAGGACTTCATGTCCAAAACACCAAAAGCAATGGCAACAAAAGACAAAATTGACAAATGGGATCTAATTAAACTAAAGAGCTTCTGCACAGCAAAAGAATAAATTGTTTAAATCACTTAGGGATAGAATTTTAAAATCCTCAGAGAAGATGATAGATTTATCCTAAATTTTAAGTGCCACAAAAATGTATTATTTTTCACTCTCCAGTAGGCCCATTATTTAAAAAAATATATTTACCAGAAAGAAATTACATGTATATATGAAATTATGAAAGAGAATGATTAATGCAATTTTTAATGGATATATATGTGTATATATCTATTCAGTTATCCATGTCCACGGGGGAGAGGTTTCAGGACACCTGTGGATACCAAAATCCACAAGTGCTCAAGTCCCTCACAGAAAATGACATAGTATGTTTGGCCCTCGATATCTGGGGGTTTCAATCAGCGGTTGGTTGAATCTGTAGATGCAGAAACCCTCAGACAGATGGGTAATTGTACACATACACACACACACACACACACACACATATGGATATATACCTTTTGATTGAGTTTCTGACCAGCTTGCAACAAGATAACTGGTATAGCTATATTGAATTAAAATAATTTCAGCCTAAAGCAAAACAATTTATGTCTGCTAACCTGGGCAGCATTATCAAGAGTAAGTGTGTGTGTGTGTGCACATCTTTTTGAAATGCCAAAAATAATTGGGGGAGTTCCATCGTAATCTTTGAGGATGTCTAAGTGACTTAAATTTATGATGGAAACCATTGAACAATTTCAGTAAATACAGGAATAAGTCATGTATTTCAAAGTAGTCTCACACAAAGCATTTAAAAATACTGAGAGAATAACTATGGTTTAAAACAATTTCATAGGCTACTGTGGAGGAAAACTTTATCTTTTTTAGTAGGGGATAGTCCCAGTCATTAAGGAGCCAGGGCAAAGGGAAAAATAGTCTTCCAGCAGTAATGCATAAACAAATTTGGAAAAAAATAATGAAGAGGCCTGTTCTGTGTAAAACAACAAAAAGGAATAATCTTGATCAAAGAATCTTGGATCAGTTTTTGGTTCTGAAATGTTAAATGGAACATTTGGAAAAGGAGAGGTGAGCTCTTTGATTGTGAGAGGTGACAACGTGCTAGCAGCCCTCACTCACTCTCGGCGCCTCCTCGGCCTCTGCGTCCACTCTGGCTGCGCTTGAGGAGCCCTTCAGCCTGCGGCTGCACTGTGGGAGCCCCTCTCTGGGCTGACTGAGGCAGGAGCCGGCTCCCTCTGCTTGCGGCCCCGAGCACCAGGGCCAGCAGTTGCGGAGAGTGCGTGGTGTTCCCCAGCACTGCTGGTGTGGGGCTGCGCTTGAATTCTTGCTGGACCTCAGCCGCCTCCTGGCGGGGCAGGGCTTGGGACCTGCAGCCCACCATGCCTGAGTCCCCCAACCCGCCTTGCCCCTCCCCTCCTCATCCCCCTCCCCCCTTATCCCCCTCCCCCATCCCCACCCTCCCCCATCCCCCACCCCTCCTCCTCCCCATCCCTCCCCCTCCCTTGCCCCTCCCCCACACCTCCCCTGACCTCAGACTCCTGCATGGCCTGAGCCTCCCTGACAGGTGCCGCCCCCTGCTCCGCTGCGACCAGTCCCATTGACCACCCAAGGGCTGAGGAGTGCAGGCCTGCAGTGTGGGACTGGTAGGCAGCTTTGCCCACGGCCCCTGTGCAGGATCCACTAGGTGAAGCCAGCTGGGCTCCTGAGTCAGGTGGGGACTTGCAGAACTTTTATGTCTAGCTGGAGGATTGTAAATGCTCCAATCAGCACTCTGTGTCTAGCTTAGGGTTTGTGGATACACCAATCAGCACTCTGTATCTAGCTAACCTGGTGGGGACTTGGAGAACTTTTGTGTCTAGCTAGAGGACTGTAAATGCACCAGTCAGCACTCTGTGTCTAGCTCAGGGATTGTTAACTCACCAAGCAGCACCCTGTCAAAACAGACCAATCAGCTCTTTGTAAAACGGACTAATCAGCTCTCTGTAAAATGGGCCAATCAGCTCTCTGTAAAATGGACCAATCAGCAGGATGTGGGTGGGGTCAGATAAGGGAATAAAAACAGGCTGCCAGAGGCTGCAGTGGTAACCCACTTGGTCCCCTTCCATGCTCTGGAAGCTTGGTTCTTTCACCATTCGCAATAAATCTTGCTGCTGCTCACTCTTTGGGTCCGTGCTGCCTTTGTGAGCTGTAACGCTCACTGCAAAGGTCTGCAGCTTCACTCCTGAAGCCAGCAAGACCATGAACCCACCAGAAGGAAGAAACTCTGGACACATCTGAAGGAACAAACTCTGGACACACCATGTTTAAGAACTGTAACACTCACCGTGAGGGTCTGCGGCTTCATTCTTGAAGTCAGGGAGACCAAGAACCCACCAATTCTGGACACAATTGTATCCCTGAAGCTCATGTGTTCTCAATGCCCAACAAACATAGACTTTTCTTGCAGGGCATCTGGGGAAGAGAGAGAGAGATAGAGAGTTGGGGTGGGATGAATCTAACGGAAGCATTAGATTTTGTTGCCACATTTGGCCTAGTAGCCAACACATTTGCAAAACTGACTTTTATCCCATGGCACCCTTTGAGGGTAAGATGGCAAAGCTTTTTTCTTTCTGACATTTTAATTTTCACTTCTTCCAAGGAATCCTACCATATTTTTAAGTAGGTACAACACATAGGACTTAATTTGTGCATTTAAATAAGCAGATCTGACAAAACAATGAAAGCTGCATAAGGTTTATGTGGGCAAATTGCGACTTCGTGAACTTTGAAATTTGCATGCACGGTAAGTTGGAAGTTTGCTAATTAACTCTATGCACATGACCAGAAATAGGCTCACAAATATTGTGTCTTGTCACTGAGGATGTCTTTACAGTATGCCAAACAAAATGCACCTTCAGATGATATATCCAGGTTAAAATGTTGTGTATCATAATATTTTTAGCTTCCTGGTCTCACCTTTTTCGCTACTGTATTTGGTGCAATTGCCTGAGAACATTTTCTATTGCTGGTTGTCAGCTGTGTAGGATAACAAAGTAGAATACTTGCTTTAAGCCATACAGTATACTTTGGGGAAAACTGGCAACCCGTACTCATTGTAGAAGAAACATGAGATGTTTGGCCTGTCAGGTATATATGAAATTGTGTAATCTTGGGACTCTGCTTAAATAGTCATTCAGAGTCCCAAATTCCTTCAATCATGTGGCTCCATCCTCCTTCAGAATGTTGTCCGTGTCTATTTACTCGAGGCTAGGTCATTGGCAAGTCCAGATGCCATCCAGTAGAAACAAAAAAAAAGGAGAAGAAGTCAAGACAGGCAGCTTTATTTTTAAGATGATGATGCAGAAATTGGCTACAATACTTGTGCTCATATCCCATTGATCAGAAGAACTCTGTCACGTGGATAGAGAGGTCCGTGGATAATGAAAGCTGACAGAAATCCTAAGATAGAATATATAATTCTACTTCTTACTCTGCCTGGCTGGCAAATCCACAGAAATGGGTAAATCACATTGGATATTATGGAGAAACTCCTTGGGCTTTTGCGTGCCTTCATTTCTATTGATTTAATGAAGGACTGATAAAAAATTTAAAATGTTAAGCCTTTTAAGAAACTTAAAATAGCTTTCTCTTGATCTATGAGTTGTGTGAATTAATGTGAGATTCGTATAGCTTAAATATAGTTCATAGGTTCTTTTTAGTGTCCATTTATTTGAAAAAAATTAGAAGAGGTCTACTACAAAATTTGTCCTTGTAACTAATGAATCTAAATTACCTTAATGACTGTGAAAGTGAATACATTGATTAGTTCAATGAATGCTATTCATTGTACACCTCCTATGAGCCTGTGGTTGTTGTAAACACAAGGGAAGATACAAAGCTGAATAATTTGCGTAGGTCTCAAAAGTCATTGCAGGCAAGTTTCCTGGGTCCAGATATTCTGACACCTTACAAAATGTGGGTATGAAAGACTTTCCACTCTGATCCTTTTTGTATTGCCTGTGCCTTTGTTTTGTTTTGTTATTTTGTTTTGTTGAGACAGAGTCTCGCTCTTCCCCCAGGCTGGAGTGCAGTGAAGCAGTCTGGGCTCACTGCAACCTCTGCCTCCTCGGCTCACGCCATTCTCCTGCCTCAGCCTCCCATGTAGCTAGGATTACAGGTGTCTGCCACCACGCCTGGCTAATTTTTGTATTTTTAGTAGAGATGGGGCTTCACCATGTTGGCCAGGCTGGTCTCGAACTCCTGACCTCAGGTGATCCACCCGCCTCGGCCTCCCAAAGTGCTGGGATTACAGTCCTGATCCACTGTGCCTGGCCTGTATTGCCTCTGGATGTGACATCCATAAATATTCAATTTTACATGAAAGAGAGAAAAAAACAGCAATAGATAGTTGCAGGTCCCCCAATCCCCTAGTTAGTTCAATGAATGTTTTGTGATCACCCATTATTTGGCAGGTACCTTGTGAGCATCTGAAAACAATGGTGGAGAGGATAGTTTCTGTCTTCATGAAGCTTATGTTCTACATCAGTCATTCCCAATCACTGATCGTCAGCACAGTCCAGATATGCTTGCAAAGTTTTTCATTCAGTAGCTGTAGCAGGCACTACAACTATAAACATGGTGCCCCTTCCTTTTTTTTTTTTTTTTTGGCATCAAAAAATATGCTGATTCGGCTGAAAAAGAAGCAGAGGCTTTGAACTACAGGAAATATTCCGGGGTCCAAACTATGGTCCTGATTCAGTCAGTGTAGAGTGGATCTTTTATTTATTTATTTTTTTGAGATGGAGTCTTGCTCTGTCGCCCAGGCTAGAGTGCAGTGGCGTGATCTTGGCTCACTGCAAGCTCCACCTCCTGGGTTCATGCCATTCTCCTGCCTCAGCCTCCCAAGTAGCTGGGACTACAGGTGCCCACAACCACACCTGGCTAATTTTTTTGTATTTTTTTTTTAGCAGGGACAGGGTTTCGCCATGTTAGCCAGGATGTTCTTGATCTCCAGACCTCATGATCTGCCGCCTCAGCCTCCCAAAGTGCTGGGATTACAGGCGTGAGCCACCACGCCCAGCCTGTAGAGTGGATCTTAACGTCTCTTCTCTCAGAAACTTCCCATGTAATTTTCATGAGCAGTTGATCTGGAGAATTACATTTTTGCATGCAATTTGGGTCTGTTTCAACATTTTATAAAAACCTATATCTTGCCATGTATAATTGGTGATGGGTCTGCTAGGTTTCATTGATAAGAATTTGAGGACTCACCCAGTGGTTTGTCACTGTGATGACTGTTACTGGCTCTCTGCACAATGTGCCTCATTCTGACACCATCTTTTAGGTTTAACTCTCAAGTTAACTCCAATATTTAGAGCATTTTTTCCTCATACTAAATATGTACAGTACATAGTTCTCTATTATCAACCTATCCCTTAGTTTTGAATTAATCTTAAAAGGACTTTTAACTTCTTACTGTATGCAAAGCACAGTAGATTAGAAATTCATTTATATAGTCTTTGAAAAATGACTTAGATTAATCTCACTATAGTTCAACATGTATCTTCAAAAAAAACAGCATCAGACATCCATCAATCATTTGAAGCCCTTCTTCCAGCTAGAGAACTGATCAATTTAAGGACATTCACTTATTTCTCTGTGCACGGAGAGTATGAACTTTTCATTGCATTTTAATTCATGTTTTTCCCTCTTTTATTGTCACATTACCTGTCAAATATGAACTTTGTATCCAAAGGTTCCTTTTCCTTATATAGCAATGTGAATATTTTGT
Organism: Gorilla gorilla gorilla; assembly: GCF_029281585.2. Taxonomy (NCBI): domain Eukaryota; kingdom Metazoa; phylum Chordata; class Mammalia; order Primates; family Hominidae; genus Gorilla; species Gorilla gorilla. The sequence goes on from NC_073238.2 coordinate 67,875,287, forward strand.
TAACTATTTTTCTTTCTTCTCACATTCTTTCCCCCCATAAAACTGTATAAAAATGGCGTTTGACCTATTTGTTTTTTTAATAACAAATATAGTGTTAAACTGAGAAAAAATAAGAGTCTTCTTTCTGATGCCTCTTCTAGAGACCATTGAAAATATATAGAATCTATCTGCTTGGCTTTAAACTGTACAAATTTGAACATCATTCTGAAGTTAAAGCTGTCCCTGAGGACTGATGACATTTGATCTGAGTAACAGCTATGGTACTCAGTTGAGGTCGTTCTTTCTACATGGTTTCAAAGCTGGAAGCTCAGAAAATCCATTAAAGCCAGAGTTAGAGCCGAAATAAAGGTGATGACATAGCCATTTGAGGTGAGAAAGGTGAGCTTCTTCAGAGGGTTTCAAGAAAGTGCATAATGAAGACAATTTTGGAGCCATGCCTCTTCGGTACTCCCAGCTGCCTAACTCAGATCTCCCATGGCAGCCCTAGGATGAAGTGCAATTGTGACCTGATTAAACGCTTACAATGCTCCCACTGTCCCGCCTCTATCCCTCATCGAAACACCTCTTTTAATGCTGCCCTCATTTCATGGGTCTGATTGAACCTTGCTAATATAAGGACTGAGTTTTATGATGCCGCTCTGAGAGGATGCTGAGCAGCAACATGAACTGCTTTTTTTTTCCTCTCCAGAGCACACATGGAATGAGAAAAAAGTATTCCTTATTATTGCCATATAATGGAGAGGGATTACATCTACTTCTAGCATCACTGTGAAAGTTACCTGTTAACTTCTATTAGAACTCATTAAGCAGTGCCTTTTATTCCCTTGGCTTCCAGCCTCCTTGACAGCTTTAGCTGAACAAGATATCCAACCATCCTCAACAACCTCCATGCTCCATCAGGCCCTGCGTTTAGATTGTTCTATGCCAAGCACAGGGAAATCTTGTATTTTGTTTCTTATTCCAGACAACCAGTATCATCCGTCTTTGGGGGTTACTGTTGGTAGTCTTGTCACTCAGACTCAGCCACAGGCATGAAGTCTCCTTTGATTATATTTCAGTTCCTTAACAGAAACTGTTCTGTTACCTCATTTGCCTGCTAAAAACCCATAGAGGTTCCTGTCTTGTTAAATGTAATTCTGTTGCAATTACTGTCATATTAAATTAAAAATAGTTAGCTCATTAACAGCTTCCCCCAACAATCGATTAAAAAGTTTTATTTTTTAATATAAGGATGGCTAGCATTTATGTATGAACTCCTTTCTCATCTTTGGAATCTAATTAAAGTCACTTGGAATGCTCATTCTTTTACGTGGTCCCTGAATTTCTGGGGCATGGAAGAAGCATGCAGTGGGAACAGAAGGATGTGGCATGAAACCACCTCAGAGGCAGAGACTGGGTCTGGAAGAACCAGCTGAAGGTGTGGTGTGCACAGTCAAAGGCAGGCACTGTCTCTGGCCTCAGAGGCATTCATCAGGATGTACAAGGGTGGAGGTTTCTAATGTGGGCAGAGCTTGGATATGGTGAATACAAGAGCACATGACCCTCAAAAGTACAAGGGAGGTAGGCAGGGCCACTGAGCAATGCATAAGCAGAAACACAGGGCTGGAGCCAACTGGGCTAGATTTCAGGTGGAAGATGGCCAGATTGCAGCAGGATCCAGTCTTGGAAGGAGCAGTAAACTAGGCAGAAGACTTCAAAGGAGTAATAAAATAGCAATAAAAACACTGCCCTCTAATCCATGTTTGCCATAACATCTGAAATGATTCTTTAAAAAATATAAAGCAGATCGCACCACTATGCTGTGTAAAGTTTTCAGTGACTTCCTAAGCCAGTCTTATTAATCTCAAAATTGCAAAGAGATCACCCAGGGGTTTTTGTTAAAGTGCAAATTCTGACTTGGTGGTCTGGGGTGGCATTCAAGTTTTTGCACTTCCAACAAGCTCCAAGGTGGTGTCTGGACCACACTTTGAGTAGCAGGTGCTTGGAGTACAATCAAAATGGCCTCATCTCACCCCATTCTCACCCATCTCTCTCCAAATCCCAGCCACTCTCATCCGTTTCCCACCTCATAGGCTTTGTAATTTTCTGTTTGCTGTGCATGGAATGCCACTCACCCAGCTCTTCTGGCTCTTCATTCTCTGGTCTCAGCTTAAATGGCATCTTCTCAGCATAGCTTACCCTGACTGCCCTATCCAAAACAGCCCCCTCACTCACAGTTATTCTCTATTAAAGTAACTTTGATTTTCAACTGTGATCATAGCTAGCTCTTAGTCTACAAGCATCTATTTACCAGTTCAATTGTTTTGTATATATGTCCCCAATTAGATACCACCTTTGAAAAACACAGGAACAATTATTGACATATTTTCCACTCTATCATTTATTAAATTCTTTCTATGCACTCTACATTGTACTAAGTGCTTTACATTTATCTCATTTATTCCTAGCATCCAGTCTGTAAGTTAGGTCTTTTTAATTACTAGGTTACAGACAAGATAATAGACACCCTTTAAAAACACTAAACAGAAACAGCAAACATTTGAGCAAAATAGAGATCCAGAAAAATAGCTATTGCATGTGCTAACCCTGACTCTGCCTGTGTTTTGCCTCCCGAGTGGAGATATTCAAACTGCAATGACCACTACCATTTCCACATGGTCCCCATGGGTACACTGCCTAAAGAAGGACAACAATTCCATTGCATGGCTGAGCTAGTCTAACACTAGAGATGACTGCTAAATAAAATAGAACAAAAAGAAATTTAATAAGGAAAGCAACTAGAGTCATCAAGGCTACCAATATTGGTACTATCAGCTGCTGCGTATTGTGCTCCAATCACAGGCCCCTCACTTTAAGAATATCAGTCAAAATGGTGAAGGGGAGATTTCAAATCCCAGGACAAAGGTATTATATACCTTGAATAGACATTTGCTCCTCTGAACCTCCCCTCCCACCAGTAACCAGGGGCAGGAATACTCTGGCCAGGTTTGTTTTCTCCTTTCTGTAGGTACAAATTCTAATAAGAATGTATTTTGACAGATTTAGCATCTGGGGTCCATACATAGCTTTTCCATGCAAGATGGGGGCATGTGTAGCCTTTGCTTTATCAGGGAGGATAATCCAGGGTTGAGAATTAAGTACTAAGTGTCCATTGCCCTGGATGATCTTGAACAGAGGCATATGAGGTCACGTACATAATTCTATGTATAAGTAAGTATTTCATTTCTTATATTTGTGGAAAGGAGGAGTAGGAGAGTATGGGTTCTGACTCTAGAGCTTCTTGAAATGCCAGCTTAGCTGCTGACCCTTCTTGAAGGTAGATGTGCACAGGGGCCTGCTGTGTGTGCTTATTATTTTTGATGGATTACAGTCTGGCTGCAGGGCAGGAAGCTCAAACCCCCAGGGTCACATTGTTGTAGCTTGCAAAGATGTTGAGGCTTGAAATATTTCATTGTAGCCAGGCTCAATGAGAATTTCAGGTACTATCTTCAGAGTCCCTTACTCTTCCTTCCTCTTCGGGTTTGCCCTAGATATAAAAAATTATGCCAAATTGCATTCCTCTCCCACACCCTTCTACACATACACTCAAGCTGAATATGAAAATTGGTCTCTAATTGTTGGATATAAGCTTGACTAGCTTTGAATTAACAGCTAAAGCTGTATTCATTAATCTGAACAGGGAAGAGCAGGCAGACTGTCACAACACGGCTCAGTTCAGTAGTCATGCAGAACAGGTGAGAGAACAGGCGGCACTTCAAAAGTGCAGCAGCCGATCTCCATCAGCCCCATCACCCAGTGACAAACAGAGGCAGGCAGCCAGCCAGCCACAATAGCTCCACGAAATGGATGGCATACCTCAAAGTCCACCATCCCAGGGCATCCCAGTGATGATTGATGGCTATCCACAGCAATTAAGCTTCAGAGCTTTTAAATGTCATTTTAGAATGGAATGCCATCTCATAAATGTGTTGGTTAACATTTATCAAACATGTGGATGGGGTGGGGTTGGTGGGCTATGGAGTCATTCTTTGGGGAAATAAGAACAAAAGTTACAGCTTTTAAAGTGGGAAACCACGTGAGTAAAATTTGACAGTATTTCCATGTGTTCTCTTCGACATTGAAATAAACTCCAGAAGAACCTTTCTGTGTTGAGATTTGGTGGGGTATGGTGAAATGAAGGAACTCTATAACAAAGGGTCAGGAGAAGTGGCTTTAAGCTGTCTCTTTTACATATGATGATGCGTTTTAAGAGAAATCACAACCTACCTGTATAAATGGGAGATGTAGGTGGGAAAGAGTGTGCTAGAATCACCCGAGGAGCTTTAAAACATACCAATGGTATAGATGCTTACCTTAGAGATTCTGATCCAGTTTGTCTGGGGAGGGGTATATATAGCTGTGAAATCTCCCCAGGTGACAGATATGTATATTCTTTATTCTTACATTTCCATAATATTTCTTTTTATGTAGATATTCCCAAAGAAAAGAGGACACATTAATTAAAAAAAGCTTTTCATAAGAACAACATATGGTGTTGAAGGACAAAAATATAGGGTGATTAATATTTTTCTTGTCACCAATTTGTATTTATTCATTAAGTCAATCATAGGTTAAATAACTCTTGACAATTCTTATCAAATTCAAAGTTTTAAGTAGGGGGCCTGGATTTACTTGAACATAGTGTGGCAGGGACCATGAATCTGGAAGTGTGTTATAGCGATAGCAACCTCTATAAAAGGTAGTTCGAACAAAGTTCATTGAACAGCAGAAAATTGCTGATTAAACTTATCAACTCTCCTTCCTCCATTTTGGCCTTTTCTTTTATTTCTCTGTTCTGATTACAGTTAAGTGGTGGAATAATATTTTTTAGATATGAACATGATCTAAAATTTCTCCTTCCTGTATTTTCTTTCCCAACTCCATTCCTGCATTCAAGCAAATAGTTGGCTTTGTAATTTTCACCTCAGGGGAAGGATGAGGAAAAAAAAAGCCATATAAGTGTTTAGGTTCTCAAACCTTGTCTGTTTAAGGAGATTGTTCTTATACAGGCAATGCCCTCCAGATTAGTGAATTCTCCAAGATGGAATGAAAGGTAATAAAGGGGAATGAAAAGGGATGAAGAGGAAGTGAGAAAAGGGACCTCAGTGGGCCCAGGAGATATGTTGTGGGCTTTGTTTGCAGGAGGGGTGATGAGGAGGCAGTACAACCTAAGAAGGGCATATAAAACTAAGGAAAAGGGTGATTAAGCCCATTTTCTATAATGGAGACTCCCTGTATTAGTCTGTTCTCAGACTTCTATAAAGAACTACCTGAAACTGGGTAATTTATAAAGAAAAATGGTTTAAGGACTAACAGTTCCACAGGCTGTACAGAAGGTATGGCTGGGGAGGCCTCAGGAAACTTACAATCATGGCGGAAGGGTGAAGGAGAATCAAGCATGTCTTCACATGGCATCAGGAGAGAAAGAGAGAGAGAGAGAGAGAGAGAGAGTGAAGGGGAAGTGCTACACATGTTCTGTTTTTTTGTTTTGTTTTTTTGGAGATGGAGTCTCGCTCTGTCACCCAGGCTGGAGGACAATGGCATGATCTCAGCTCACTGCAACCTCCACCCCCCAGGATCAAGTGATTCTCCTGCCTCAGTCTCCTGAGTAGCTGGGATTATAGGTGTCTGCCACCACGCCTGGCTAATTTTTGTATTTTTAGTAGAAACAGGGTTTCACCATGTTGGCCAGGCTGGTCTCCAACTCCTGACCTCAGGTGATTCACCCGCCTCTGCCTCCCAAAGTGCTGGGATTACAGGCGTGAGCTACTGTGCCCAGCAACAGCAAGATCTCGTGAGAACTCACTCACTGTCATGAGAACAGCAAAGGGGAAATCTGCTCGCATGATTCAATCACCTCCCACAAGGTCCCTCCCCCAACACTGGGGATTACAATTCAACATAAGATTTGGGTGGGGACCCAGAGCCAAAACATATCACTCCTACAATGGAGAAGCGCAGTGAGGTGAAACCAACCTAATTGTCCCATACAACTGATATTTAATGGTTTCTTTTCAATAAACATAGAAGATAATACTCCCAGTCTTAAAACTTAAGAAAGTTGTATTTGTCTTATCTGAGTTCCTTTCTTAGGAAATCAACCATCAGGCCATCCAGATAGTATAAAGAAACTGAAACTTATCATATTGCCACATCTGGACAATGAGACACCAGACCCCTCACCTGTCATGATTGCCTAAGTGACCACCTGCTCTTCCTGTTTACCAACTCTTCTTCCTTACCTCTCCCTAATTCCTGTTTTCCTCCATGTCATTACATATCTTCCCTGCTATTTAAACCCTAATTTTAGTCAGTCAGGGAGATGCTTTTGAGACTGATCTCCCATCTCCTTCACTGCAGCACACACAATGAAAGCCTTCTTCCCTGGCAATACTCATCTCAGTGACTGGCTTTCTGTTTGGTGAGCAGCAGGACCTAGACAGAACCCCTGGTGTTTTGGTAACAATAAGATGGCTGTGAGGTCTATTTAAGAATATATGCCATAAATAGCTTATCAGCTATTCCCCTGTCTGTAAGCAACAGCAAGAACCACCAGACCCAAAGACGCCTTTGGGACAGAGTTATCTCAGTAGCAATTGGGCACACTGATGGCAGAGCACCAGGCCAGAGGATGGACAAGTCAGAGGATGCTGGTAAAAATGAGTGATATAGGAGTGGATGAGCCACCTACTTGCTGTGGCAATATGCAAAATCCAAGAAGAAAATGAAATGGAGTTGTGTGGTGGAACAGGGGCCTCAAAGATAAATTGTTGTCCTTTAAAAACCTCTGGGGATATAAACCCTCATGTTATATCCTTTTGATAGAAGTAAAAGTTAAAATTAATCATGAAGTGTAGTTTGGCAAGTACATATAGTCATGTACGATTATGTCAGAATAATCATACATACGGGAGTCAGAATTCTATGGAATTAAATGAATCTATGGAATTAAAATGAATCCCCACTTAGAACACGTTCTCATTCTGCTCAGAGTATTCTCTTGCTTTAAAAGAAAACAGAGAAACAGACTGGTAAGAGATAATTCCATTTGCAAGAGGCAAAGTCTAATTGATTTGCATGAAAAGTGTAGAAGACTTTTTTACTTTATTCATCACTTCATTAATCTAATTTCAAAAGGGAAGGCCCAGACTGAAAACAGGGGTTATTCACATTTTGAACAAACTTCTCAGGCATGAGTGAGCAGAGCATTCAACTGTTAGACTTTGTTGCTTCTTTACCAGCTGGAGATAAGCACAATGAGGGTCACGCTATTGTGTCCGGAATTGGTGGGTTCTTGGTCTCACTGACTTCAAGAAGGAAGCCGCGGACCCTCGCGGTGAGTGTTACAGCTCTTAAGGTGGCGCATCTGGAGTTGTTTGTTCCTCCCGGTGGGCTTGTGGTCTTGCTGGGCTCAGGAGTGAAGCTGCAGATCTTCGCAGTGAGTGTTACAGCTCATAAAAGCAGCGTGGACACAAAGAGTGAGCAGTTGCAAGATTTATTGCAAAGAGCGAAAGAACAAAGCTTCCACAGTGTGGAAGGGGACCCGAGCGGGTTGCCAATGCTGGCTCAGGCAGCCTGCTTTTATTCTCTTATCTGGCCCCATCCACATCCTGCTGACTGGTAGAGCCCAGTGGCCTGTTTTGTCAGGGTGCTGATTGGTGCGTTTACAATCCCTGAGCTAGATACAAAGTTTCTCCACGTCCCCATCAGATTAGATACAGAGTTTTGACACACAGGTTCTCCAAGGCCCCACCAGAGCAGCTAGATACAGAGTGTCAATTGGTGCACTCACAAACCTTGAGCTAAACACAGGGTGCTGATTGGTGTATTTACAATCCCTGAGCTAGACATAAAGGTTCTCCGAGGCCCCACCAGAGCAGCTAGATACAGAGTGTTGATTGGTGCATTCACAAACCTTGAGCTAAACACAGGGTGCTAATTGGTGTGTTTACAATCCCTGAGCTAGATATAAAGACTCTCCACGTCCCCACCAGACTCAGGAGCCCAGCTGGCTTCACCTAGTGGATCCCACACCAGGGCTGCAGGTGGAGCTGCCTGCCAGTCCCGCCCCGTGTGCTCGCATTCCTCAGCCCTTGGGTGGTCGATGGGACGGGTGCCGTGGAGCAGGGGGTGGTGCTGGCTGGGGAGGCTTCGGTCGCACAGGAGCCCATGGAGTGGGTGGGAGGCTCAGGCATGGCAGGCTGCAGGTCCGGGGACCCAGTACACCCTCCGCAGCCACTGGCCCGGGTGCTAAGTCCCTCATTGCCTGGGGCCAGCAGGGCTGGCCGGCTGCTCCAAGTGCGGGGCCCGCCAAGTCCATGCCCACCTGGAACTCCAGCTGGCCCGCAAGCGCCAGCACGCAGCCCTGGTTCCCGCTCGCGCCTCTCCCTCCACACCTCCCTGCAAGCTGAGGGAGTGGGCTCCAGCCTTGGCCAGCCCAGAAAGGGGCTCCCACAGTGCAGCGGCGGGCCGAAGGGCTCCTCAAGTGCCGCCAAAGTGGGAGCCCAGGCAGAGGAGGCGCCAAGAGCGAGCGAGGGCTGTGAGGACTGCCAGCACGCTGTCACCTCTCACTGTCTAATCTTAAATATGGATAGATGTATGTATATAATTAGGGTTGGAGAAGAAATTATTTTGAAAAATGTTAAATAATAGGTCTTTTATGTACAGGTGTACAAGTGGGGATAACATGTTCCAGGGTATCTATTTCCATCTTGTGTTAGTCTACAGAATGATTGACTGAATGAAAATTTCCATAGTAAACAATGAGAAATAGCTAGAATTGTATATATCAAACACTATTCTGCAACATGACAGAGGGATTTGGAAGGACTGGAGATACTTCCACCCCAGGAATTTCCAGGACATCTGGTAAGTCAACAACATTATCACAAACATTATGGCCAACAATGTGAGTTTTTGCAACAATGTATTCATTTTCCAAATGTTCCAGCTGAGAAAGCCACACAGAACATTCCCACCATCTAGCAGATGGCTAATGGGGAAGCCAATATTTTCTGTGGAAACCAAAGTTTCTTCTTCTAATGTTAGATATTTTCAGCAGAGAGAACAAATAAGCATTTTTTAAAATTTCATTTTCCTACTCTCAGAAAGAAAATGTATTGTATACTATTAATTTTAAAGAGTATGTAAGAAAAATGTTTTTTTTCCCCTTAAGATTGTATGAAGAGATTGCTAGACCCAGAAATGTTTAGTGGTGGTGAGAATGGCTGCTACTTTCCTATGTGGTGTGAGATGGAGTGGTTGAGGAAAATTTTGAATCTGTATTTATTATTATTATTATTATTATTTTCATTGCTTTGTGGGGGAAAATTTAAGTATATTATTGGAAATGAGTTTGCTCTTAGCTATGTCTAGATTTACAACTAACTTGTAGGATGTAGAGATATGAATGGGACTTGATTTTCATAGAAAATGAAACAAAATGAACAAGGCTCAATTACCACACATTTATTTTAGAAAGAGTAGGAGGGGATGGCAAGCAAAAGATAAAACGTTGTTTGAGTAGCATTGAGTTAACACCTCTCGTTTCACAGGCTACACTTTCCTGTGCCAGGAAAATGGTCAATTCACCTTAAAATATTTTACCTTCACTTGTCACTATCAAGCATTTAAGTAAATATTTAGAAAAATATGCCTATATAAAATACTTCTAAAGGTGTGCATTTTTTATAAATGAACGTTTCTATTTGTTTTTTGTTTCAATTTGTTATTTAAGAAGTTTAGAGGACCATGTTGAAGTGGGAGTTTCTCCCACTTTTCGAGTAATAACTGCAAATGAGTGTTTTAATGTCTCTGCAATCTGACTAAAATCCTTTTAAAAAATTAATTGCGATACTGCCATGCAAAGATATTGGCATGTAAAATTGCACTTATTTTTGTAACAAGCTATTTCACTCTTAAAATTAATATTAATTAAAGTTACTCTGTACCTACTATGTACAAGACAATATGCTAAGCTCTGCTGGAGACGCAAGAAATTTACACTGAAGTTTAATGGTGCAAAGACATACTTAATTTCAGTAAGTTATTAATCATATCTGCCTTCCTCCTTTAAAAAACTAGGTATCTTAGCTGAAACATCCATTTGGTGGTTGCTAGGAGTCTGGCTTTCCAAAGCCTGTGCAAACTGGAGTCAAATGTGTTATTCAGGGATGGCTAATAGGTTCTCTTCATGAGATGAAGATATGCTCTTCTTGGAGTAGAGTAAGGTTGAAAATCAAGAGAATCAAAAACTTGTAAACAGCTCCTTAGGGTGGTATATGAATAATTTCCCCTCATTCTCCAAAGATTCCCATGTCCTAATCCCCAGAATTTGTGATTATATTATTTTTTATGGCAAAAGGACTTTTGCTGATGTTACTAAATTAAGGATCTTGAGAAAGGAAGATTATTCTGGATTATTGAGTGAGCTCAATATAATCACAAGGGTTCTTATAAGAAGAAAACAGGAGGAACTGAATCAGAAAAGGTATGATTATAAAAGCAGAGATTTGAGTGATATATTTTGAAGATGGAGGAAGGGGCTGTAAACCAAGGAATGCAGGTAGCTTGGTAGATAAAGCAAGGAAACTAATCCTCCCCTAGAGGCTCCAGAAGGGAACACAGCCCTGGCAGCACCTTGACAAATACATTTTTATCCAGTGTGGCTGGTCAGATTTCTAACCTACAGAAATATAAGATAATAAGCTTGTGTTGTGATAAGCCCCTGTTTGGGTAATTTATTTACTGCAGCAATAGAAAGCTAGTACAATAATAAATCCATAAATAAGTACAGAAGTAAGATCTTCTGGAAGGAAAATGTAAACTTAAGTATATAAAAGCTGTGGAATAGCAATAATTATTCTTTCCCAACTCCGGCAGGTCTATGTGGTCTATCTGCATAGACCAGCAACAGCTTTACTCAAGAGGAACAAGGAACAAGAGGAAAAATGTGGAAAGATGCTTCTCCTGCTCTCTGCAGCCACCTAAGTTTTGCTCAGATCTATATCCCTTTTCTAAATAAACTGGGAAACTACAAGAGATAAACACATATAATCTCCTCTTGCCAACTTGTAGACAGACTTCCAAAGATTAAAAAAAAATCCTAGAAAAGGCTCCACTGAATATTACTGGAGTACTAACTTCTGATTTTAATATGACTTGTTTCCATAGCAAACACACCATTCTGGAGGAGTAGGGATGACAATGACTTGGCAGATAATTCCTGAAGTTCCATGAATTCCTTTGCCATCTATTATATTTGTTTCTTTACAAAAACTCAGTAAGTTTCTACTTGATATTGAATATCTTAGCAGAAAGATATCAGAGAGAACAGAAACTGGGAAAAACAAACAAAAACAAAAGCATTTAACCTGTAAAAGGGAAGAATCATCACAGGGATGACAGCCACCTGGTGCGCTGAATATTTTCCATTACTTCTGCACATTCCTGTACAATAAGCAGAAACAAGAGCAGCAGTCCTCCATCTGGGTCCTGTTTGTACCAAGACTGAATGTGGGTCCCACTTTTGATTCACCTTTATTCTGTAGGACAAGATGTCAATAGATTGAATTTCTCTTCAGTCTAAGCCTTCTGAATGCCTGAGCCTGAAGTCACCTCCGAGTGACTCTAAAGAAACCCACTATCTTTCCCTGGATTCCTCCATAGGAGCTTGGTCATCTGGATTATAGTCCTTATCAAATTGTATTTTATTTTATTTTATTTTTGAGACCGAGTCTCGCTCTGTCACTCAGGCTGGAGTGCAGTAGCACGATCTCGGCTCACTGCAACCTCAACCTCCCAGGTGCAAGCAATTCTCTGTCTCAGCCTCTTGAGTAGAGAAATTACAGGTGCCCACCACCATACCCAGCTAATTTTTGTATTTTTAGTAGAGATGGGGTTCCACCATCTCGGCCAGGCTGGTCTTGAACTCCTGACCTTGTGGTCCACCCACCTTGGCCTCCCAAGGTGCTGGGATTACAGGCGTGAGCCACCGCACCTGGCCTGTATTTTAATTTTTTATCTGCCCCCTTCCCCAATAGGTTGTGAACTCCTTGGGGTAAGTCATGGCATCTCATTCGTCTTTGGATTTCTGGTACCTAGGGCGATGACTTCACTCACTGAGCAATTTATACATACTGATTTCAGTTGTTGAAGGAGGAAATCATTTTCTCTTCTGGAATTATTCGACATTTTTGTAATCCTTTCCTCCCACTAAGACTTGAATCCTCAAACATTACTGGACCCTATTCTTTACTTTTCCATCCACTCAAATATTCATTAAGTCTGGTTCATGCATTCTTCACAGTCATACCTCCCTTTGCATTGCTAAGAAACTCTGCATATTATCCCCTTGGCTATATTGATTGTTTCCAGGTATAACTATATGGACTTGCCACAAGATGGTTGCACCATAATTACCCAAGGAGTTTATTACAAAACAGGCCCCAACCCCAGAGTTTCTGATTGAATAGGTATCACATTGGATTCTTTATTTTTAACAGCTTACCAGGTGTTATAGGATGAATTGTATCTCTCCAGATTCATATGATGATGTCCTAACCCCTAGTACCTTATAATGTGAACTCATCTGGAAATAGGGTCATTATAGATGTAATTAGGCAGATTTAGATGAGTTCATGCTAGAGTAGGATAGGTCCTTAGTCCAATATGTTTGGTGTTCTTATAAAAAGTGGATATTTGGACACATACATGCGCATAGGGAGAATACTATGTGAAGGCAGAGATCAAGATGATGCTTCTATAAGGCAAGGAATGCCAAAAATTGCCAGAGATCAACAGAAGCTATGGGAGGGGCATGTAAGAAATTCTTCTTCACAGCCCTCAGAAAGAACTAGCCCTGCCAACAACTTGGCCTTGAATATCTAATCTCTAGAACTGTGAGACAGTAAGTTGTGTTAAGACATCTAGTTTGTCTCACTGTGATACAATAGCCCTAGAAAACTAGTATACCAGGTGATCCTGATACATTGACATGATTTTTGACCTGGACTCTTACCACTCCTGTACATTAAAACCTTCAATATCTCAAAGGGCCATTATGAGGACTAAATGAATTAATATTTATAAAATGCCTAAAACAGGCTTGGCCCATAGTAAATGCTATCTACACATTAAATTTTTCAAAATCCTTACTGTGGAAAGCAGCAACATTGGTGTGTGTGTATATCATGATATGATTTTAGATGGTATAGACATAAAAATAAATTATTAACAATAGTATAATTGACACATCAATCTCACAGTTTTTCAAATTTAGTTTGAAGTTATGTTACCAAAACACCAGGGATTCAGTCTAGATCTGTCTGCTCACTGCACAGAAAGCCAATCACCAAAACTGCAAGTATTACCAGGGAAGAAGTCTTTAGTTGGGTGCTGCAGCTGAGAGGATGGGAGCTCAGTCTCAGATTCATCTCCCTGACTGACTAAAACTAGGGGTTTATATAGCAGGGAAGAAATGTAACAAAGTGTAAGAAATCAAGAACTAGGGAGGGAAAAGGAGACATCTGGTGCCCTGATCTAGTGAGCTTCAGTTCTTTGATACTTTTTTTTGAGAGGCTTGAAGGTCCTTTCCTGAAGAAGGAACTCAAAATAAAACAAATACATGTTTCAAGCTGTAACAGAAGAAGGGCCAATTTCTATGTTGATCTAAAAGAACAGTCTACGAGAGTAGTGGGCCAGTTTCAGTTCCACCATGGTTTGGTAATAATCCATTTTAGAATACATTGCATCTTAGAGGCCTCTCTGCATGCTCATGAATCTTCAAACTTTAAGTCACTGGAGCATCTGTGATATATTGCTGGGACATAGGCAGATTGCTGGGATGGAGTGTTGTCAACCAACTCTCCTTAGGTATATCAGTGCCTTTTCAGCAGTAACATGGCACATTCTTTGGTTTATGGATAGACAACATAGTGAAGATATGATTCTAATAAATGCAATTTAGGATACAAAATCCCACAAAATTAATATGAACAAATAACCTACCAGGCACTCTACTGGATGATTTACCTATATTATTTAATTTAATTCTCATGAAAACCCATGGAGGTAGTGGTATATTATCCCCATTTTCAGGGATAACTGTTCTTCAGGGGAAAACTGAGGCTCAGAGGAATTAAGTAGTAAGCTGTAGAACACAGAACTTATAAGTGGCAAAACTGACATTTAGGCCCAGGCAGTCTGACACAAATGCCTGTCCCTCTTATTTTGTTTTAGTGCCTTTAAAAAAATTATATGACTTCTTCTGAAAGATAGCATACACATAGAAAAGCATACACACACACACACACACACACACACACACACATAATTTAAAGAATACTTGTAAGACAGACACGTGTATAAGCACTAATCCAATCAACAAAAACAGGGTTGCCAGTGCTCTGGAAACTTCCTGTGCAGCCTGCTATGATTAAGTTCCCTTGTGACATCAGAAGAAGGCAACACTTACACTTTTTGATAATTATGGGGACCATTTTCTTCATCATCTGTCATTTCATTATCTATGTTCATAACCCTCAACAATGCTATCATTTTTTGTGACCTAACATTCAGTGCCTTCTGCGCTATAGGCTCTGATCTTTTTTCCCGTTATTTTGCTACTTGAACCCCCTTCTACAACTTCTGGTTGATTTATGTGACCCCCAACATGCTGTATGTATTGCCTCTTCCTTGCTATTTATTCCAGTAAATCCCTTTGTCCAAGCCTTCTGTCCCCACATTTACCCTTTCTTTACAGGTTGCTTTTCTGGTGGGTTTGTCCCATAAGGTTTCCTTCTCCCCTGAACTGCTCTAGTCCTTGTATCTATTCCATCTATTTTATACTTTTCTCACATCGTGGTTTAATGCTATTCTTTAATACATAAAAGTGTTAAGGTATTTGCTACTATTATCAATATTTTATTTATTATTAATTTATGCATTCAACAAACATCTATTAAACACACAGTGTGGCTGGGTGCAGTGGCTTATGCCTGTAATCCCAGCTCTTGGGGAGTTTGAGGTGGGAAGATTGCTTGAGCTCAGGAGTTTGAGACTAGCCTGGCCAACACAGCAAGACCCCATCTCTAAAAATTTTTTTTTTAAATTAGCTAGGTATGGTGGTGTGTGCATGTAGTTCCAGCTACTTGGAAGGCTAAGGCAGGAGGATTGCTTGAGCCAGAAATTCGAGGCTGCATTGAGCTATAATTATGCCACTGTACTCCAGCCTGGGTGACAGTGAGACCGTGTCTCAAAAACAAACAAAAACCACACAAACACAGTGTGGCAGATATAGGTTCTACATATATAGCAGACAATAGTACATGCAAAGTCTCTGCCCTCATGGAGCTTGCATTCTGGAGCAAAGAGACAAATAATAAACTAATAACAGATAAGTAAATAAGATCATTTCAGACTATGATAAACACTATGAAGGAAATGAAACAGAGGTGGGGGGTGGTGAGAAAAGAGGACACTGTGTGAGCTTAGGTCTTTTCTTCCATCTGAAGTAATAAACTTTCAGTCGGGGGAGAACAGCAAGTGCAAAGGCCCTGGGGCAGAAACAAGCTTGGCATGGAGTGGATGAAGAGAGAGCAGGAGAACAAGAGGTTGGAGAAGTGGTGTTGAATAATCACGTGGGGGTTGTATAGGCCCTGATAATGAACTTAGTTGCTTTTTTAGGTGTAATAGGATGCCACTGTAAAGTTTAAGGAATGGAAGGTACATACTTTCACTTGCTTATGAGCTCTTACCTTATATTGTCTTCTAACTTTTAATGTACACATCTTTTGCCTAAACTAGAGCGTTCAATTTTTGTAGTTGCTTCAAATATTTACTGTTGGTGCTGCTAATATTGTTGTAAAACCTGTGTGGCTGCCCTTTCAAGACTGTAATTACACTAACATTTTATTTCAGTTTTTACCAATGTCAAACTTTCCAAGAGTACTGACTCGACTCAGAAAGGCATCAATTCAGTAAAGTTTCAATTGGACAACTAAAGTACATTTATGTGGTTATTACACTGTCAACAAACATGACCTGCCTTGCGAGCAACTCGAGAAGTGCCAAAACACTTGTTAGTTGTTCAAAATCTAGAGTGTGCCTTCTTTACGATTAGGGATAACTTGATGAGACTTGAATTCCAGCTGACCTTTGGTGTACTTCTCAAAGCAAGACATGCAGCACTAGGAATAGGAACTGAGGTTTCTGATAAAAACTGACAGACATAGCCATTGCCTTTTCAGTTAAATTTTCTAGGGACTTTGTGCATTTCATCTCCATATAGTATGAACTTCTGAGGATTTTAAACAAGGAAAGCAACTGTTGAAAAGTGAAAATGAGCCCTAACCAAATGTATCAACGTACAGAACTGAGATATGAATTTATAAGGTGGGAGGAGATCCATTAATAATAAAGAGATCTTTTTTTCGACAGCTTGAGAGCATGCATCTGGCACTGAACATTCCATGTGGTTGGTATTTAGATTGTTCTTTATTATCTAAATAAGCAGCAATGTGCTTTGGAGGCTGAAAGAAAGGTCTGTAATTCTGTGAAACAAAGCAGGCCTGGAGCAAGGCATATGGCTGTTGCCCTCAGGCAGGGGTTTTCAGTTCCTAAAGTGGGGGCGGGTCCTGCTGCTAGCAAGTTGGGATTAGTTATTAGAGAGCATTCCCAAGGTGCCACTGACTCCAAGGAAAGCACTGAAGCTGTGATCACACTCCATTACTCCTCAACTTACTAATGAGCCAGATTTCCAAAAGGGAGTGCTCCCTTTAAGTATGCAATTTTATACTCACCAAATGACCTGCAATTGTACTTACAGATGGATTATACTTAAATGGCTCAACTGGTCCAAGTAGCCAGTCACTTGACCCTCATGCTAGAGAAGTTAATGACTCATTGCTCCAAGAATAGTGTGAAAAACCTAGGTCAGAAGATGTTTTAAAATGTTTTTATTAGACATGTTCCCCCAGAGATGGAGTTTAGAAGGAAACAGTAGAGTTCCAGTGGCCTGGCACCTACTCTTCAATTTTAAAATCAACAGACATTTTATAGGCCCTGGGCTAGTTGCTGAGGATAGAGTAGTCAGCAAAACAGAAAGGGGTGCTGTCTTCATGGAGCATTCTATGAGAGACAGAAACACACACACACTTGTGCACAGTAAGGCTATACAGAACTAGATGGATTGAAAAGATGCATTTAAGGCCCATGGAGGAACCCAGTAAGAGGCTGAGATTATACAACAAGAAAATCATCAAACAACAAACACAGTGTTTTACTTAATTTAGGTAATAAGAAAAGGTCTCTGAGAAGGTGACCTTTTTGTTGACACCTAAAATAAAAGGAGTTGGTTATGAAAATATTGGCCTCAGGGAAGGTGGGAGCCTTCCAAGCAATGGGCACAATAACCTGACAGTGGAGAAAACCTGGATATATTGGAAGAACTGAAAATGTACTCGAGTGTGCGGACTGTGTACGGGCAGAAGGAAAGAGTGATGTGTAATGGACAGAAGATCTGAGCAGGCAGGGCATTCCTAGTCATGGGAAGACATTTGGATTTATTCTAAGTGCAATGTTAAGCTACTGAAAGTTTCTAAGTTGGGGGAGATAGGATCAGACTAGTGTTTTGGATGGCATGACCATTTTCTTTGCCTTTCTAAATATGCTTGGCATATTGATATAACTTGGAGTTCTTCAGAAAACCGATACTGTTCTAAGTTCACAGATTTAAATTTTTCTTCCTCTTATACAATTCATTCTAATATTTATTGTGTCTAATGTTTGCTATGTAGTATCTTTGGACACATGGAGAAGATAAAAATCTACTGTTTAAGGGGAAAGACACAACACAAAAATAAAAAATCTTCATACATATGACCCATGTGTCCCCAACCTGAAGTTCAGAGACTAGGAGTTCAAAGAGAAGCAAATCTTTGAACCCAGAGGTTATGAAAATTTCTTTGAGCAACGGTCAGGAAGTGAAAAGGAACCCTAACCAAATGTATCAACTTATAGACAACTGAGATATGAATTTATAAGGTGGGAGGAGATCCGTTAATAATAAAGAGATCTTTTTTTTTGGACAACAAAAAAACTCCTTGAGGAGGTTGCTCTGTCTCTGCCTCCCCCAACCACCAGGATTCTACATCAGTCAACATATTTTAATATATAAGTCAATAGATGCATGGCTACAAAGGCCCTATATAAATAATGCAGAAGTTATTATGTATTTTATGTGTGTGTGTGTGTGAATGTTTGTGTGTGTGTGTGTGTGTGTGTGTGTGTGTGTGTGGGTGTGTGGTTAAAGACACTTGTAATCCCAGGAGTTTGGGAGGCCGAGATGGGAAGATTGCTTGAGCTCAGGAGCTGGAGACCAGCTTGGGCAACATGGGGAAACCCCATCTCTACAAAATTTTTTTAAAAAAATAGCCTGTCATGGTGGCATGCCCCTGTGGTCCCAGCTACACAGGAGGCTGAGGTGGGAGGATTATGTGAATCCAGGAGGTCAAGGCTGCAGTGAGCCATAATTGCACTGCTGCACTCCAGCTGGGAGAAAGAGCGAGACCCTGTCTAAAAATAAATAAATAAATAAAAAAGAAAGAAAATGAAATAATATCACAGAAATGACGTCATTATGTGTAGTAGGAAGATACATGGGAATCCAAACTCCCCACATTAAAAATGTTGAGTCATATAGCATTACAGAGTTAAACTATTAGCAGATTTCAAAAAGGAATCTAGGAGAACACAGGTCTTACCCAAGGGGATTTTTGGTGTTATTTCTCTGATTACTTAAAAATCTGCTTCCATTATGTCAACTAGAAACCCACTTTCCAAAAAGCTAATAGCTGGGATTCTTGCTATCATCGAATAAAACATAGGTGCTTAGAGCATAAAGACTTATTTTCACTTTTATTCTTATCTTGGTAAAACAGTCTGCTGATGGTGTCACCCTTTGTCTGGTGGAGGTTTAGTGCTGCTGTTGTCGGTATTAAAGCCAGAAAAAGAGAGAGGGGCGCTGGGAGATACTTTAACTGCCACAGGCATAAGCCATTATCTTCACTCTGTGAAAAATTGCCTGATTTCTTCTCTTGATAAAACTAGACATGGGTTTAAAAACATCACTTAGAAACATAAACCTCAAATACCTAAGTCCTTACTTTTCTTCCTTTATCATTCGCCAGTGCCTTTGAGAATTGGAGGGGAGTAAGGTAACTACTTGTAATGAAATGCACTTAAAGAGGGTAAAATGTTAGATTTCACTTTTGAGGCACAGTTGATAGAAGCATTATCCCTGGAGGGCTTATTCAATCAGGAGTCTGAGATGCTGAAGCAAGCAGAGATTAAGAGATGCGAAAAGGGTTTCATCAAGGCACATGCTGCGGCGAGAACTTCTGTTGGCTTCCCTTTGCTCTGGCTCCCTTAGAGCATGTGCTTCTGTGGGGATCATGCTCATTTTCTCTGGTGAAGTTATGCTTCCCCACATGCCCTTAAAGTTCAGTCTGGACACCTCAGCAAAGCCTGCAGGTTCCCTGCCCTCAGCCACAGCCCACTTTGTCTTTCCCACCTCACTTCCATCACATATACCCTATGTCGTACCCATCCCAAACTTTCCATCATTCTGCAAATTTTCTTGAACTTCTTGTCCCTTTCTATGTCTTTGTTCCTGATTTTTATTTTTATTTTTAAAATTTTATTTATTTCTTTATTTATTTTAGACAGAGTCTTGCTCTGTCCCCAGGCTGGAGTGCAGTGGTGCAATCTTGGCTCACTGCAACCTCCACCTCCCAGGTTCAAGCGATTCTCCTGCCTCAGCCTCCTGAGTAGCTGGGATTACAGGTGCCCACCACCACGCCCAGCTAATTTTTGTATTTTTAGTAGAGACGAGGTTTCACCATGTTGGTCAGGCTGGTCTTGAACTCCTGACCTTAAGTGATCCGCCCACCTTGGCCTCCTAAAGTGCTGGGATTATAGGCATAAGCCACTGCACCTGGCCGTTCTGATATTCTTATCACATTAAATGACTCCTTTCAAATTTCATCTTTTTTTCCCATTTAATCTTCGTAATAACCCTGTTTAGATCATTACTATCCAGTTTCTGTTCCTATAGTGTTTTGCTTTCATTCTGTAGTTTTAACATTTTTACATTCCTCTCTGCATTCTGGTTGTGTTTCTATATCCCCTTGCCTTCAGACTGTAAGTTCCTTGAGAATAATGAATCTTTTTTTTTTTTTTTTTTTTTGAGACAGAGTCTTGCTCTGTCACCCAGGCTGGAGTGCAATGGCATGATCTCAGCTTACTGCAACCTCTGCCTCCTGGGTTCAAGTGATTCTCCTGCCTCAGCCTCCTGAGTAGCTGGGACCACGGGTGCCTGCCACCATACCTGGCTAATTTTGTATTTTTAGTAGAGACGGGGTTTCACCATGTTGGCCAGGATGGTCTTGATCTCCTGACCTCGTGATCCACCTGCCTCAGCCTCCCAAAGTGCTGGGATTACAGGTGTGAGCCACTGCACCCAGCCAGAGAATAATAAATCATTTTCATCATTTTTCTTTCAAAAAGTAGTACTCCTAAAGAACATTTATTGAGCACATGCTAATCGCTAATGAGTGCCAGGAAAACAAAGAGAAGAAGGCATGTGTAGTCTCTGTTCTCATGGAGTTGATATTCCACTGGCAGGAGAATAATAATAGATGGGAAACATAGACAAACAAAGTAGTTACAAACTGTGATACATGCTATAAAGCAAGCACACAGGGCAATGGGATAAGAGAGTCTTGGGGAGGGGGATATTTCATTAGATAGGGTTTAGGAGCTGGCTTCTTTGTAGTGGTGATCTGGGAGATGAGAAATGGCACTGGGAAGGCCATGTGGAACACTCTGGAGAGTAGCAACAATGTCCTAAGGCAGGCAAAAGCTTGGCATATATAAGGAATTGTCAGACGTCATTTTGTGGTAAGGGGTAGACAGGTAGAAGGAAGAGTTGGATATTTAGGCCGGTGCCAGATCATTCAGGACAAGGAGTTTGGACTGTGTGTGTGTGTGTTTTTTTTTTTTTTTGAGACAGAGTCTTGCTGTGTTGCCCAGGCTGGAGTGCAGTGGTGCAATCTCAGCTCACTGCAACCTTCACTTCCTGGGTTCAAACAATTCTCCTCCCTCAGCCTCCTGAGTAGCTGGAATTACAGGCGCAGACTACCATGCCTGGCTAATTTTTTTATTTTTAGTAGCGACAGGGTTTCACTATATTGTCCAGGCTAGTTTCCAACTCCTGGCCTCAAGTGATCTGCTTGCCTCAGCCTCCCAAAGTGCTGGGATTACAGCTGTGAATCACCATGCCCAGCCCGAACTGTGTTTTAAGTGTAGTTGGAAGCCATTGCATGGTTTTAAGCAGGAATGTGATATTGTATAATTTTTATATATATATATATATATATATTTTTTTTTTGAGATGGAGTCTCGCTCTGTCATCCAGGCTGGAGTGCAAAGGCACAATCTTGGCTCACTGCAACCTCCGCCTCCCAGGGTTCAAGCGATTCTCCTGCCTCAGCCTCCTGAGTAGCTGGGATTACAGGTGCACACCACCATTCCCGGCTAATTTTTGTATTTTTAGTAGAGATGGGGTTTCACCATGTTGGTCAGGCTGGTCTTGAACTCCTGACCTCCTGATTGGCCCACCTCGGCCTTCCAAAGTGCTGGGATTACCGGCATGAGCTGCCATGGCCAGACAAATGATATGTATTTTTAAAGATAATGTAGATAATTGTTGAATTAAACTATCTTTTCATAAGGAGGGCTTATTTACTCTAATTGAATATTAATAGTCTTTGTTTCTTCATATGAAACATTTGCAGAGCCTTCAAAGACTCCATGAATAAAACCATCAAAAATAAAAGAACACTTAATTCAAATTTTTCATGTTCATTGTCTTGGCCAGTTAGTTTTAATTGTTTCATTTCTACTAATTTATGAACAAGGTTTGGCTAAACAATAATAAACAATCTTCTAGTATAAACAGAGCCCTGGAGAGTGGGGGGTGGTAACTGTTTGCGTGAGTATGATGCCCCTTTAATTGAATTCACAGAACACATTAAAAAAAGTACAATAATTTGTCTTTGTAATAAAACCCCCTCCCTTCACTTTATTTCTCTCTTCATTCAGGGTTACTCCTCATAAATTTAAGAAATTCTTTTATTGTTCTAAGCAGGAGTTTACACATACCTGGGAGTAATTAATTTAACTTTTTACAGATTTCTTTGCAGTGTGGGGGTAACTTTCTGACCTTTCTTCTATTTGAATGAATGAATGAAATGGTACTGGGTTTCCACAGAATAGTCTGAAGAAGGGGACAAGAGATGTGATGGGAATAACAACTTTTAGACCCAAATGGGGAAGAATCTAAAGAACAGACTTTCTGCTTGAAGAGATTCAAGTCCATTGCTCTTAGAAAAGTTTTCTGGTAATAACTCAACTTGGAATAATGCAGCAAGTTTATATTGGTAGCCACCTATTTGTAGCTGAAAAGACTCGAAATAGTTCACACAATGAAACCCAGCTATAAGGCAAACTGACATAAACCAAATGTTCCTGATAGATCCACCTACTCTTCGCAAACAGAATGGGATCTGCAACAGTGGGAGTCTGGTCCATCTCTAATTTTATTCTGTCTTATTGGTACTCATCCTGATTAGATTGGAGACGGAGTAAATGTCTTAATTAACTTAAACATATAACTACTCCAGGATGTATTTCTAAGTTCAAGGTACTCTGGGAGAAAATGAGCTGTTTAATTTAACAAATGTGATTTATGGTGAAATTTATCATGAAATTTGCTGAAATTTCTAAAATTTTTAAAAATAGTTTTCAGGATGGTAATTGCTGTAAGGGGTAAAATTATTATGTGCATATTAATAGCCTTTAAGCATTTTATGAAGTAATCCAGTAAAACTGACTTCTAGTCAGTCCCTGCTATACTTGCTTTATTGGCAACATTTCATCTGTGGGTTGCTGTTGAGACATTTTTACTGTTTACCAGATGGGGTAAGATTTTACATAACTTAAAACATCTGCTCTCATTGCAGTCCAATATGATCATCTATTTATATTTTTGAATTATATTATTCATTTCCTTTTAAATGATCATGAAAATGTTTTCAGAAGGACAAGTTTACATGATATTTGTGAAAGACATTTAACTTTTCCCTCTCTTTTTTTCTCGTGTATCTGCTATTAGGATGAGCCATATTTTGAGTCATGAATATAGTGAAATATTTAGATGCATCTCCTACGTATGAAGTATTTGATTTCCTAAATTAACTGTTGTTAATGTCACCTCTGCTTTCCCATACACACCTGTATATAATCATTTCACTGTAAATATAAAATACAGAAAGCCATTTTAGAGCATGCCAAGGGTCTGATACACAAAATGTCTTCAAAAATGCTGTAAGGATAATGCTGCTCCTTAAAAAGCAGAAGAAGGAAAAGCTATACAAAATAAAAAAGGAAATAGAGTTATTTACTTGGGCTTTGAACTAGCTAATAGTGACAATAACTATTGTGTAATTTACAAAGCACTTTTATATATAATAATCAAAAACTGGTTATAGATGTTACTACTGCTGTCCCATTTTATAGACAAGGAAACTAAAGCTTAAGGGCATTTAACAACTTACCTAAGGTTAGGGTGGTGAAGCTCCTGGGGCTCAGACCACAGTCCCTTTCTCCAAGAACCTCATTTCATTCCAACATAGCCAAGTCTGAATTGTTGAATCCTTGAAATCTCAGCTGGCAGCGTGCATGTTCATGATGCTGAGAGGTTAGAATGAGAAGTTTCCTTTTGTTTATGGTTGGAATATGGTGTGTAGAGCCTGTTGCTTCTGTGGGCTTAATCACCTCCTGGGTCACAACGCCTTTGAGGTGTGCTAGGTTGAATTGTGTCTACCCAAACATATCCACAGTCCTAATGCAGTACATTTGAATATAACCTTATCTGGAAATCATCTTTAAATGTAATTAAATTAAGGATCTTGAAATGAGATTATCCTGGACTTAGCTTGGGCCCTGACTCCAATGCAGAGTATCCTTATAAGAAATAAGAAAGGAGAAGACACAGAGACACAGAGGCCAAATAAAGATGGAGACAAAGATTGGAGTTATGCAGCTACAAGCCAAGGAACACCAAGACTTGCTGACAGCCACCAGAAGCCAGGAGAGAAACATGGAATGGATTCTCTCGCTGAGCCTCTAGAAGGAACCAACCATGTCAATACCTTGATTTTGACTTTGTACTTCTGGTCTCCAGAACTGCGAGATAATAAATTTTTGATTTTTAAGTGATGAAGTGTGTGGTAGTTTTTTAAATGGTAGACATAGGAAACTAATACAGTTTGACTCTCTTCTAGAAATTGTGAAAATAATAATATATGAAAATCTGAATTTTTGCCATATTTGTTTGATATCGAAAATGAGAAAAAAGGCAAGATGACCAGAAGCTACAGACAGAAAAAAGATTAAGAAGCAGCACCATTAGTGGAAGCCAACAAGCTTTTCCATTGCTCCTGGGGAGCTGGTCCCAGGTAATATTTGCCTGTTTTATCTGATCTGCCATTTGAGGAATAGGTATGCATGTGATTCAGAAGATTAGGAGTTTAGGACATCACTAATTAATTATGCCACCCTGGAATGTCACTTAAATTCTCAGAGCCTCCTTCATAAAATCAACTCACCTTGAGGCCTGTGAGCCTGACACTGCCAGTCACCCAGCTTAGTAGAAACAGGGCTTTGGAACCAAAACACCTTAGTGCAAATCTTACCTCTATCACTTACTATATATAGGCAGGTTTGCAAATCTCAACGTTGTTTCTATACCATAATGACCATTATATCTTCTTTAAGAGGTATTGAGTGGGTTAAATGGAATAATCTGTGTAAAACATATATATATAATGTTTAACTTTTTTCCCAAATCTTTTAGGGCAAGTTTATCATCATGCTAACTCAATCCTGGAGTCCTAGTGACTGACTAGCAGGTTTCTCAATCTCTTTAAAAAATTTTCATGTTTTAGATTTGTATCCTTTAAGGGCTTTCTGGTTCGTATTTTCCATATCACCAATGGATGAGGGGTGTATGTTATATTCTCTTTAGTTTGTTTTCAGAAAACAATAGGTTGAGTATGTGTATTTTCTTTCAAACTATACACTCATCACACCTCACACATTCCCCAGTTTGAAAAATCTCTGGACTAATATTCTGGCTGCAACACACAGGAAATTGTGCCCTAACATTGTCCGGAAAATATCAATGTCAAGCATTTCTCACTGGCTTTACAGAAAAGCTTTTTAAATGAGACAGTTTTTAATATATACCTAAAATTACACGTTTGTATAAATTTAGGCCTGCTTAAAAGTAATAGTATAAAATCAAACCAGGGACCCATAAATGATAAAAACGCATAATACACCCTTAAAAGTCCGGATGAACTATTCAGTTCAGTTTCTATTGGTATTTTCCAGTTTAAATAAAACAAATTCCAGCAACCAACAAGTTTCAAAGTAACAAATTTTAATTGGCATCTCTCAGCCTGTGATGGGTAGTGAGTTGTATCACCTGAGTAGCACTTACAAAAATTCTCCTTTCTTTTCTCCTCTCTTTTCTCCTCTCGTTTCCATCACACACTCGAGGTTGCTCTGGAGGACTTTGCTCTGCAGCTCCCAGACTTACTTCATATTCCCAAACCCAGTGTCCTTCCTCCTATGCTCTGTATCTCCACACACTCCATTCCTTAACAAGGCTTGTTGACCTATCCCATCTCTAGCTGCTCACACTTCCTTCTGACTGGAAGCAAGGAGGAAGGAGAGGGTTGACCTGGCCAATGTGAGAAATCTCTTTTGTGGGTCATAGGAGAGGCTGTGAACTTTGAGGTAAAAAGTAATTTTTAGTCCTGTCATAATTTTAATAGCTTAGATTAACTTATAACTTAAAAGTACTTTCAGCTACATTATCATATTTTCTCTTAAAAATATCCTATAAAATTCTTACAGTACATTATTATTATTTTCAGAGAAGCCTACTAACTAGATGGGAGGCAAGCAGCTGTGAGCTCTCTCTTTTAGCACCTGACTTTCCTGGCTTGGCTAAGGTAAGTGCAGAGACAAAACTTGAATCTAGGTCTTTGAACTCCTAGTCCCATGTTTTCTGTCTGCCTGTCTCTGTTTCTGTCCCTTTGTCTATTGATCTATCTATATATGTATGTATGTATGTATTATCTATCATCTATCTATCTATCTATCTATCTATCTATCTATCTATCTATCTATCTATCATCTGTCTAATCTATCTACCTACATCATCTATCTACATGTATCTGCCTGTATTCATCCATCTAATTTCATTGCCTCACTGTACCTGTTTGAATGATTGGATGTAGCTCAAAGTCTGTGAGTTGAATCCAGGAGGAATAGTCATGTGGTAGACATCCTCCCAACTGCACAGCGATGTGTGATAGGAGCCAGCCCTTATGGTACTGAAGCTGCCAGTACTTCCTAAAGTGTCATACCAACCAGAGGGGAACTATCAGAAGGGGGCACCAAATGGGGGGGGAATAAGGCACTGAGACAATTTTATGGGGTGAATATGCTAAAAAACTTTAGTGTCACTTATTCCTAATTCCACCTTTCCTGAGCAATGCATCTGACCCAAATGAAATGCAATGAAAATAAAATGAAATAATTAATTCCCCAGTCCATAAGTGGAAATCAAAAGTCAGTGGAGAGGAAGCTTTCCAAGTCAAAAATATCATTTAAATATGAATAAATTATATCACATTGTTGTTATTAATTTATCATTCCATTCAAAGACCTCTTGGGTAGAAAAAGCAGAGGTTTAACATTCATAAAACGTTTTTGACAGTCAGTAGCGTCAGATTCTCATTCCATGCTCATCGTAATTCTCCTCTCAGTTATCCTACTGAAAATTATTTTCAAAACACATGCTTTGTTACATGTGAATTAAATAGAACTGTAAGATCTCTTTTCCCAGATTAGAGGTCACCAAACTTTTCTTGTAAAAGTTCAGATAGCAAATACTTTAGGTTTGAGGGATATATGGTTTCTGTCTCAACTACTAAACTGTCTGGGCGGCTGGAAAGCAGCAATGAACATAAATTAATATATGTGCCAAATTAATATATGTGCCTGTGTTCCAAACAACGTTATTTACAAAAGCAGGCAGTGGGATGGGTTTGGCCCACAGGCTGTGGTTTGTTGGCCCCTTTTCTAGATCAAATGGAGAAGTCAGGAGGTGGGGTGTAATCCTGGGAAAATCTGTATTTTTGCTGGACTGAAATGCAGGATAAAAATGTATGTTGCTGAACATAGCCACACGAACCTATCCCTATTCATTAATATATGTATTAGTTCACTTTTCTTTCTATGTGGTTAAATAAATCTACTTACATTTTCATAGCAAAGAAACAAAGGCACTGTTCTCTTGAAGGCTCAGCCTGCTCTGTAGGGGAATGGAAACAGTTGCAATTGGAAAAGCAAATATTCTTACCAAAGTTTTAAAATCGAAAGTGAAAAAAGAAAAACTTCATTAGCAGTGAGAACTGCGCCTTGGATGCTCATTGGTTTTGAAAGCACCAAATAAGCGAAAAAAATGAATGCATCAATCTTTCAGAATCAATGCATTTCTCTGGAAATAAAGTGAACTTTCCATTTCAACCCCATTCTCCCTTCATTCACCATAGACACACCAGAAATCAGTCCTCCCTGAGTTAAACTACATTACGGTACCAAGCAAAGATTCTTGGTATATAGATTCTTAGCAAAATGACAACCACACTGCAAATCTTAGAAAATGTAACATCAGATTCCTAAAGAAGCTTACTAACTGGATGGGAGGCAAGCAGCTGTGAGCTGTCTCTTTCAGCACCTGACCTCCTGAGATGCTTAATAAAATTGCCTACAAAGTATTACTCTCTCATCAGTGCCAAGAGGCATTTGTGGAGAGATAAATAAAGCTATTTTCCAAAATGGGGAATATTCTGGCATGCCTGTATTGAAACGACAGTTTCTTTATGGGATGGGAGATGGGCAGGAAAATGCCAGCCAGGTAGTTGCCCCTGTGCCCACCACTAGTAGAAGTTCTATAATGAGATTCCAAATTAGATTGCTGAACCTCAAAGACAAGGTGCTTCACATCTGTGAGATGTTCAGCTTGACTTTATAATGAGTTCACCGAGCAGAATGAACCACACTTGAAATCAAATACTTTGCATGCAGGATGAAATAAGTGGGGATCAATCATAGTCAGGGAAGTGGCAATTGCTCTGAATGTAATGACACACTAAAGGGGGAAAAAATGAGAGTGTAAAATGGAGCAGATGAAAGAACCAGTTCACGGCTAACACAAATGGGCAACATTTGTGCCAAGGCAGAGCTGCATGCATTAGTCTGTAGAGATGATATCTAAAGAGGGTGGGATGGTGAGAAGTATAAATGTTCACACTCTCTATCCAAAGACATCAACCTACTCAGGAAGCAGCCATAATCATCGCCATCTTAGGAAGCATTTTCTGAGTGTATTATTCTCAGAGGCTTTTAACTGTTGACAGACTTTGGAAAAGCAAACAAATTAGTCTTGGTAACAGGTTGTTTTTTGTTTGAATGCAGATTACATTCTAGATTAAGCCCACATAACCCACCTACTGGGTATCAACAAATGCATGGCATAAGCCTTAGAGGTGTCTTCTTCCCTATAAGTGGCTGAAGGGCTGTAAAAGCTCTCAGGAACCAGTATCTCTCCCCACACAGGCAGCTTACTTGCAGACTCCCTGAGAGAAGTATCGGCACAAAGGTCTGCAGGCTGGCATGGCTGTCACCCCAATAATCCAGGGTCTTTTATTCCAGCCACTCTGCTGTGATTAGTATACCTGCCATAGCTAGGGTTCCCCCAAGGTAGGGGTCAGCAGATGGAAATAATCATGGATGCCCCAGGTATGATCCACCTCTCCTGTTTCAGAACCAATATCGTTACCTGTTTCAATGTCTAGCGGGGAAATGTCACTGGAGGCCTCATTAACAGCAGACAGTACAGAGAGTCATAGTCTAACTTCTGGCCTTTCTGCAGGATTTAAAGCTTATATTAAGGAAGGAAGAAAAAGAACAGGTGTAGTGACTTGTCTTTTTCTTTTTTCATACCACAACTGTCACTCATAGGGTTCCAAACGGAATGAAAAGAGCCAAAAGGAAGCCCAGTGAGTTGCCTGGTCTGGGAGGTCATGATGGTATATTGCAGCCTTTGTTTTTACGAGAAAGGACAGGAGGCCAGTGTCTCTCTCGCCTACCTTCCCTTTTAAGATACTCTTTTGACTTGACAGTCTTTTGGCTGTCAAAGCCCCATCCAAATCCCAGCAGGCTCCTGCCTGGGTCAGTGCTGGACATGGTCCTGCTGCTGGCCTCAGGCTGCCTTCTGGAATCCTCTGGAATGCTTTCTGGAAAGTCATGAGGGAGCAAGATTGTGTGTTTCATCCTTTTTGTTCCTAGCTGAGTCTGCTAATGAAAGCTTTCTGCTTTGAGGGGAGAGAGAGGCTGCCCCATCTGGTGCTCTCCTGCCCCCTGGTAAGATTATAGTAATAGAGGGGAGATGCATTTCGGACAGCAGTCTCTAGCTGCTGCTATAGTTCTTTCTCTAACCTCACCCTGAAATGCAAAGTGATCCCAGCTTGGCAATGAAATAGAACTAGGAATGACATGATGGAAGGGTTTCGGGGTCAAAGAAAGCTGGGACACACAGTATAATGCAAAGTTAAACAATGAGGATGTGTGGGATGCGCCTACAGGAAAAGGTGTTTCCAAAACTATCTGATCTAATAACTTGTCCTCCAGCGTCTCCCAAGAATGTTGTTGTAGGGAGAACATTAAGGGTTATTACATAGAGGGAAGGATAATTGCTGTTTATTATATGTACATATAGAGGTACTAGACTTAAAACACACGTGTGCTTACACGTGCGCCTGTGTGTGCACACACACACACTGGACATTGCTCTCAAGGAGACAAGGAGACTGTGGTCTCTCATTAAGACAAGTACAAATTGATCAGGGGTCTTCAAGGGCAAACCATCAAGAGAGGTGCTATTGTTCTGCTATTCGTCTCCCTCTCTCTTTCTTTTAAATTTACTCCTCTCCAATTCATTGAATTTTTTCCCTTATTCTTAGAATCTCTTAGGAAAAATTCTGTGCATTTTTCTAAGTTGAATCTCATTTTGCTATTCTTGCCCATATTCTTATTCCTAAGGGAAATACATGGCTGGAATTCTCGTGTGTATGACTGATAAAGCCTTTAGAAAAAGAGATAATGAGGCAGAGACCAACAGAGATCAAAGCATCTCCAGCATAGATATAACACAACAGCTATGTCATCTCAAAAGAAGTCCTGTCATTAATATGCTGGGGATGGGAGTCCTTGTCTGAGTGGTCAGGCAGGCGGGCAGTATTTACTAAGAACCTGCAGTGATGCAGACAACTGTCCCAGTCACAGCAGGGAATTATGTGGGAAAACGGCACTCTAATAAAAATAAGAGGGACAGAACACAAAGTACTGAAAATACACACAAAAAACCCTTATATTCAGAGACATGTGTAATCCTGTACATCACTATCTGAGTGTTAAGGATGTTGCTATGATGAAAGAAGGAACCAGAACCTACAGAGGATTGTCTGGCAAGCCCTTGAATACCAAGACACACTCGCAACTAGTAGAAAAAAGACTAAACAGAGATGTTCGGTGGGCTGGAACAGTGAGGGTGCAAAGCAACAGGAAGACATTACCACTCTTAGCTTTTTTTGCTCAAGCCCCTCTTGGGAGTTCCTATATATGTTCCATCTTAGCTTGGATGGCTGTTTTGGCAAACTAAGCCCCATTTCCTGTCCATGAATCACAGAAAACTTGAAGCCTTAGGAAACATAATTTGTCTTCATGTAACCACAGGTGCATTACCGTGTCTTCCATCTCAGGAAGTGATTTCTGAATGAAGAATTTGACTTCTCTTAGCTAACATATGTCCCAATAAGATCAGACCAGTATGTCACTGTCTTCTCTGGCCCTTTCAATGTTGCTAGGCAGTTAAAATGCCATATGGTAGGTGACAAATAAAAGCTATAGCCAACGAAATCTCTCAAAGCAACTGTCTTAGATGTTTCCCCATTTCCGTGTGATGTCTTGTGCTTGCCGTCATCTTCCTAGCTCTGCAGTCCCGCTTTAATCCTTGCTTCTGGCCTGTTTCTCTTTGGCAGACCTTGGGACTACTTCAAGATATTAGAGAACAGATCCTCAGTTTCTGGTCCTGGTTCCTTGGTTTCCATGTGTCCCACTGTATGTGGGGGCTGAGAGTGGCATTGTTGGCTGAATCACCTTCCCTGTCTCCGCTTTCACCCTCTGCCTTCTTCACCTCCCCACTTTTCCCTCTACCTCTTTTACGTCCCCTCTTTCCTTGCCATTCTTCCTGCCTGCCTATACATATCACTAGGGGAGCATTCTGGTACAGATGTCTCAGTGATTAAAGTTCTCATACTGATTGAGGAAAGAATACGACTAAAATAATTTCCCTGAAGTGATGAAGTAATTTTTATAAAGTTAAAATAGTGATGGAATGGAAGTGGACAAATCTAAGGGAGTTCATTGCCATTTAATTATCCAGTAGTTCTCAACTGAGAGTGAGTTTTGCTCCACTGCCCAGGGTACATTTGGCAATATCTGGTGACACTGATTTTCATAATTGTGCTGGGTGAAGTTAAGGGTTTGCTACCTGCAGCAATCATTATAGGCTAGGGATGTCCCTAAATATACTTCAATATACAGGCCTTCCAAAGCCTAAAATATTAATTGTAGCTTTGTGGAGAAATACTGATTTACTTTAATTATAACAAAGTCATATTGTTTACAATCGGTAATTTAGTTTATCTAGGAAGAAAAAGATACGTTTTCCTTAGCTAGGCAAATGGATGCAATTTTCTATGGAACAAATTTTTTGGCTCCTTCTCTTACTCTGTTTCCATTAAGTGATCTATACCAGAGATCACCAAACTTTTTCTGTTCCAGACAGTAAATGTTTTAGTCTTTGTAGGGATAGGAGGCAAAATTGAGGATGCTTATGTCTTAAGAGAGAAAACTCTTGCTGTTTCCTGCTATGTTTGCCTGGAAGGGACAGTCCCTTGGTGTTGGGCAAACTTTACATGCAGTTGTGTTTCAGTGGAGATATTCTCTGGAGGAACAGGAACTGATTCTAGGGGCTGGGGCCTGGTGGTGAGATGACTCCTGGACTGAGATTCTACCACTCGATGCTGACAGTGAAGTCCCCAGTGTTCAGGTGTCAAAGAGTGCTGGTCCTGTGCAGCACCAAGACTCAGCTGCCAGCTGGAGGGCAGGGGCTGCTGTGGATCAGGACACAGGGCAGATGCCCTGTGCACCTTCATGCGGTGCCCATGGGCTCTAGAGAAACAGGAGAATTTGGCTCCTGGGCTGCAGTTTGTTGTATCCCCCAACCCCTGATTCTGTATGGTCTGTTTCTCCATCTTCCTTTTTCTCCGAGAGGATTATTTAATCTCAGGCTGAAGGAACTTTCTCAAACTTCAAATGTTTTTGAAGTTTGTAGCAACAGTAGAATTTAATTTATTGTAGCAACAATATAATTTATTTTGAACATGGAGAAAAATCATATTTAAGGTTTACTTTCTCTAAGTGGAATTAGCCTTGTTCAGGTCTACCATGTAAATACAGCTTTTACTAACCTTTGGGGGGCACTTTGAATCCGTTTTAAAACATCTGCATCCAGATGGCCTACTATTTAAAAAAAAAAGCAAACAAAACAAAAACGAAAAACTTAAGGCTATTAGACATGAGCTCTTCTTCATCCACTAAACCTACAAACTTACAGGCCAAAATATTGTTCTGATTTTATTGGCAGAATGTTATGAGAGTTAGTCTGACTAAGTTAAGCACTTCATATATTTTATATAAAAGAAAGGGAGGTAATTACTAGAAAACAGCCAAAACCCATTCTCACTTCCTTTCTCTATTCTTGGAGAAAGAGTTATATTCTCTTTTGTGTGCTTCTTTGTTCAAGCCTATTCCTTCACCTGTGTGCTTGGTCTATCTATTTTTAATCTCCTTAGAAATAAGCTCTTTAACAATCTTCCCATTGGTATCTACCAAAATTTTCCAGAAACATCATTCCAAATGATGAATACTTTAGAAGCATTCTTATTGTATTTGAGAAAAACACACAAATGCTTGATATCACTGCTATATAGCACTCTAGTGGAGGTCCCAGAGAATGCAATAACACAAGGAAAAAAATCTACTTGCTGGTTGTATTAGACAGCGTTCTCCAGAGAGAATCAGTAGGACAGATAGATATAGAAAGGGGGATGTATTAGGGGAACTGGCTCACATGATTATGGTATCTGAGGGGTCCCACAAAAGGCCATCTGCAAGCTGGTGTCCCTGGAATGCTGGTAGCATGGATCAGTCCAACTCTGAAAGCCTCAGAACCAGGAAAGCTTATGGCATAACTCTCAGTCAGAGGCCAAAGGCCTGAGAACCAGAGGAGGCCACTGGTGTAAGTCCTGGAATCCAAAGGCCAAAGATCCTGGAGTTGTGATGTCCAAGGTCTAGAGAAGAAGAGTGTCCCAGACGCAAGAAAGAGAGAAAATCATCCTTCCTCTGCCTTTTTGATTCCATCCACCCCCCAGCTGATTGGGTGGATCTTTTTCACTCAGTCTACTGACTCACCTGGCAATCTCCTCTAGAAACACCCTCACAGTCAATCCCAGAAGTAATGCTTTACCAGTTATCTAGGCATTTCTTAATCAAGTCAAGTTGATGCCTAAAATTAACTTTCATACTGGTGTATCTTCTGCTCATCCTGAATTGGTGTCCTCTCCAAACGTATATCCCGAATGCATTTACATTCTTACTCCACCTGCCTCACTTAGGTGAACCCGTTGCCTCCTGTGGCTTATAGTATATGAATCAAGAGTCCAAATCTATACTGGAAATTCTGACTGTTCTCCTGAATTGCATACTCTTATCATCCAAATCTTTATTAGCATTAGCTGTATGCCCCACAGACATCTCAAAGCCAACATATTGAACATATCCAATACTGAACTCATGATCTTTCCCTTTAAATAAACTCTTTCTTTATTTACAAGGCTTATTCACAGCAACATGTCAATGGCACCAAGTCTGAGAAATCTCCACTCTTTCTATATTTCCAGTCATGGGAACAGTGTCAACACTCACTCCATGATCCTGAATCCTGGGAGTCATTCCACGCTACTCATTTCATGCATAACTGTGCAACAAAATTCCATTTCCTTACTATGTCACAATATCTGTCCCCTTCTCTTCCTCTTCCACTATTATGGCCTTAGTTAAGACTTTCATAATCTCTCATCATAACTATTATAATAATATATTGATCGGCCTCCCTGCTGGTAGTATTATACCCCTTCATAATATTGCAATTAGAGAGACCTGTTGAAAAACAGAAATCTAATGATGTTATTTCCCGACTTAAACTGTTTCTGGAATCTCAAAGCCTTTGCAGGTAAAGCAGAAACTGTTCAGCATAATACATAAGGTCTTCCATTTTCTAGCCCTATATTGTTAACAGCCAATATTTAATTATTCTTCAGATTTATCACCACATTTTCTGAGCACTAAGTACCAGGCATTTGCATTTACATATATTTAATGTAATCTCAAACCAACCGTAAAACGAAGGTACTGTTTTAACTCCTATTTACGGTTGAAGAAACTGAGGCATAAAGCCTTTAAGGAATTTGTTCAGGATCACATAGCTAAGAAGCTGTATGTTTGGAATTTGAACCCAGAGGGCCTGATACCAGAGCACAGAATACCCTTTGTCCCTACCCCCACTACCAGGAGAAAGCAAGTGTCCAGGAAAACATTTTTTTCTCCTTTTTTTAATTCTATGAGCTGCAATTACACAAAATTGGCTTAGTGTTTTGTTTGATGACACATTCTTATTATTGCCATGCATGGATAATTTATTATTTTTAATAATGTGATAAATGCCCCCAGTGCTACCCCAAACACAAGGTAAGACCTTGACAATAATCTAATTTCCAAAATGTGGTACTTTCATTTATTTCCTTTCCCCTATTTCCCTGAAGTAACCATTACTAAGAATTTACTTTTCTTTTTATATAGTCTTATTACTATTATATATATTCCTAAAACATATATTTTTATGTTAGATGCTTTTCACTTCAAAAAACCTATCGTGATGCATGTAATCTTTTGGGACATATTATTGCTAAAATTGATCTACATTATTATACTCTGATTACTAGATAATAAGCCATTTTGTGAATGTACTATATTTTATTGATCTACTTTTTAGTTGATTGGCATTGGGTTGTGGCCAGAATTTTTTTATTTGTGAACAGTGCTGCTATGCACATTCTTACACATGTTTTCTATTTTTTGTGTATACAGGTTTTCTTTGGACAGAACTCATGTTCTTCATCCCTATACCGTACTGTCTCCCACCCTGGCTACCTTTAGAGTCATTCAATCATTCAACCAATATTTTTAATCTAATATGTGACCAACACTGTTTTAGGTGCAGAAGAAAAAAATAGATGAAACTCCCACTCTCAAAGAGCTAATAGGAAGACAGATGGAACACAAATATGTATATACATACATAAGGAAAGCACAGCTTACTTTCTTCTATTTGTCACTTTGCAGTTAATGTTACAACAATTCTAAATTCCTTGCACATGAAGTTTAATCCTCTAAATCTTTGCTCATATTGTTTCCTTTGAATAAAATATCCTCTGAGCCCTCATTTTCCAGCTAACTTTATTTCATCTTTGAAAATTTAACTCAGATATTGTAGCCCTCATGAAACCATAGGTGATACTTCTCTGACTGGAATAAGGACCTTTCTTTGCACTCACATAGCTCCTTATCATAACTTTATCATATCTCTTTTCTACTTTTCCCCTCCTCTAGAATGTACAATTAAATCCTACTTATCTTTAAATAGCTCTAGTGACCAGTGTGATGACTAGCAGATAAAAGGTATCCAATAGATCATAATCTATCGAAAAACAAAACTGAACTGATTCTGAAAATTCTGGGACTGAATCTTCTATAGGAATTCATTTTCAGGACTTTTTTTTCTAAGAAAGAATTTTCATTCATATATGAGGATTACATAGTTATGATGAGAGAGTCTCTTCACTTATGAAAAGTAAATGCAGTCTGGTCATGCCCTTACTCAAAGGAATGAGACAGCCTCCTCATTCACTCAAGAGACATATTATTCAAAGGTGGTCATTAACGACTCTTCCTTTTGTACAGGAGATCAAAATGGATTTAGAAACTCCAATAAAATGGTTTGAAAAGCAATGGGATTGAATGGAAAGAGCTCTGCCCTAGAAGTCACCTAGAAGACCCTGGTGCTGTTGTACGCAGAGGGGGATGGGCTTACGTAATGATGAAGAAAAAAGTCACAGTCCTGCAGAATGTGATCTGAAGGACAGGAGTAGATGTTCTACAGCTACCCCTTTCATTAACAGAGACTTTTCTCATTTAGGATAAAACCCTCCCTAAATATTTAAACTTTAACCTGGCCCAAAGTTAAGAAGAACTAATACTTCTAATCTTTTGATCTCTATTCATAACAGAAGATACAGGCTATATCTCTTATGACTATGTTTGTTTTCCTTTGCCTCAGTGATCTTTGGATTGGGAAAGGAAAGATCCTATGGGTCCCCCCTCCCCATTTTCTGTTCTGGACTGCAATAAAAGATTACATCAAAGATGACTACATTGATTTGCAAACAAGGTAATAGGAATTAGGGGACATTCTCTTGAGAGTTGGAGAGAATGTTTTTTTAGAGCCAAGAAACTGAGGAAAAGAGAAGAAAGATGGGGAAGAAATCTGTACAAATTGGGAGCTATAGTGCAGAAGTGGACAGTGAGAAATTTCTGTGGTGTCTATGACCAGAAATTTGACCTGAACCACATATATCAGCCTTGTATGTGGTTTTTTAAAGTAAGGATAGGTTTCGTGTCCAGTGTGGAGTAAAGCAAAGAAGAAAGGAAAGAGTAGATTCAGAAAGCAAGAAGAGAATGGGTGTCAGGGAGTCAGAGGGGGCAAGAAACTGGAGCGTTTCAGATTAAGAGGAAGTTAAGTACTCCAAGGACTCCTTGGACACACTGCTGTTTCTGGGTTGCATATAACTGGGCTGTTTGATTTACACATTAAAGGAAAAGGTGACACAGGATGACCAGAGTTCTTGAAGACATTCAAGTGGTAGGTATTTGGATTACACTTGGAATTATAATAGGTTTTTGTGACTGAATAGGCTTAATGAATTGGATACTATTAAGAATATGAAATAACACCAGGATGTTTCAGTGTGGCCCTGAAGAGGGTGAAGATATAGGTTTAATGTTCACACAGATTTTGTTTTCACCAGCATTGCACAGATTTCATTTTCTTAAAAATAATTTTAAATATATACATGCATACACACACACACACACATATATATATTTGCTTTCAATTATTTTAGAAACATATTTTAAAGTGTTAGAGTTCAGTATTAGAGGTGATGAGAAAAGATAAATTTAATCAAATGACAAGTGCAATGGAAGATGTGTTCTTTTCTTAAGAGCACCCATTATTCGGATTTCCGAAAGTCCATATTCAGACAAAAGAAAGATAGCCTGCACTTTTACATTTGTAGGTAGGAACAATCAGCCACAGGTTGGTATAGTGCCCCCATGGAAGACAGAAAGACTCAGTTTCTTTCTCTTCTTGCTTTATTATCAGCAATGTGTGTCTTCTACACTGAGATCCAAGACGGCTGCTTAAGATCCAGCTACCATGTGCTCCCATTTCAGAGTGTATGAAGAAGAAATGGTTTGAAAAATGGCATTTCCCCTTAGGAACATCCTGTAGTTTTTATCTTTGACTCATGCTTACATTCCACCTAAAAGAACGTAGGCTGGGAAGTCGGGCGCGGTGGCTCTCGCTTGTAATCCCAGCACCTTGGGAGGCCAAGGCGGGCGGATCACGAGGTCAGGAGATCGAGACCATTCTGGCTAACACGGTGAAACCCCGTTTCAACTAAAAATACAAAAAAATTAGCCGGGCACGGTGGCGGGCGCCTGTAATCCCAGCTACTCTGGAGGCTGAGGCAGGAGAATGGCGTGAACCCGGGAGGCGGAGCTTGCAGTGAGCGGAGATCAGGCCACTGCACTCCAGCCTGGGCGACAGAGCGAGACTCCGTCCTAAAAAAAAAAAAAAAAGAAAGTAGGCTGGGAAATGTTGCTTTATTCTGGGCAGCCTTGTACCCAGCTTAAAATCAGAGATTGGGAGGATATTTGTTGTCTCTGTGACCATGTTCTGTATAACTTTTCTGGGCTATATTACCTGGTAGAGATAACATTGATAAGGAACAATCAAATGGTGAGAATAATTGACAGATCTTTAAAAACTTGATAGCATTCAGTGAATGATTTAAAAATAGTAGCCAAACAGATGTTCGTTATCACTATGTTGTGAATAGGATGGTGGCTAGGCAGGGTGCAGGCAAGAAGCTGGGGGGAGGGAGAAGGAGTGGCAGAGAGAGTGAGGGAGGATTATTTGTGACTTATCTATTAAGGGAATATTTAAAGAGCAAGGCGCACTTCTTTCTCTAAAATATTGATTTTTCATTTTCAGTTGGAGCCAAATATCAATATAGGTAAACTTGGTAGTTCCCTGAACTGATGAGAATTCACAGAGTTTAACAAAATGAATGCATGGCTTGATCTTACTGCAACATATTTACAAGGAAAAGAGAATATTGATCAGCTCGCTTTAGGACACTATCTATAAATTACTACTGTTTGAAATAGCTTTATTGCCATGAAGTTTACGTAGCTATATTTTGTTTATTGTAACGGAATTCAGACTTTGTACTATGTTTATGTATGCTATATTTTGTTTATTGTAAGGGAATTTAGACTTTGTATTATTTTGTTCATTGTAAAGGAATTCTCAAAACTTTGCTGGTTTTGAGAAATGGCCTAATATTAGGAGTGTCAAGAGGATATGTTTTAATAAGTAATATGTAAATTCTGGGTTCTTGTCTTACCTCATTTAGTGAAACATAGTTTAATCTATGAAACAGTATAATATCTTTGCCTCAGTTACATTCTTAGGAACATTAAAAGTATTATGCATTGTACATTTTTTGAGCATAAGGGGAGAGGATGTCATTATAAAAAGCCATCTCACTGTTACACTCTTATTACCAAAGAGTAAAATACAACCTTCCTGAAAGTAGAATGATTCCTATGTTATTTTCACCTTTGTTCTTCCTTTGACTCACTTTAAAGCCAGCTCTTATTATTCTGAATCACAATTCATAAAAACAGCCCGTAGCTACAACAATGTCTAAAAGCATTCATGCTTTAATGGCTTCACATATAACATTTAGTAATTACCAAGTTGACACACTTCATTTATCTAAATTTACCCAGCTATAATGAAAGCTGCCCACATAATTTTCTATTGTGAGTGACAAATACACAATTATATCATAACTCCACTTATTTTGGAATGGCCCCCAAAGAAAGCTACATATAGGCTCTATATACCTTGAAATCACAGATTTTAAGAACGCTCTTATATCTACTGGAGATATTGAAGATTAGGAAAAAAGAGTTTGCTTTATTAAATTCTGGAGAAAATAATTAGCAGAAAATCTATAATAATGGTTATAAGTAAGTAGGTTATGTCTAAGATGATTTTGTGTTTTGTTATTTGGTTTTGGAGAATAGTAAAGAGATTCAGACAATAAATTCTAGGTATCTAAATGCTTAAAATAAGAGTTTGGCTGGGTGTAGTGGCTCACACCTGTAATCCCGGCACTTTGAGAGGCCGAAGAGGAAGGATTGCTTGAGGCCAGGAGCTCAAGATCAGCCTGGTCAACATAGTAAGGCCCCATCTCTACAAAAAATTAAAAAAATAAAACTAGCTGTGTGTGGTGGCATGCACCTGTAGTCTCAGCTACTCAGGAGGCTGAGATGGAGGACTGCTTGAGGCCGGGAGTTGGAGGCTGCAGTAAGCCATGATTATGCCACTGCACTCCAGCCTAGATGACACAGTGAGACCCCATCTCAAAAAGAAAAAAAGTGATCGAGAAAACAGAAAATAAGAGCCCAATATTCCATAATATTCCAGAGTTATTTTCCAAATATAGAGAATGCAATTTGAAAGTATCAGTTAACATTTGATTTAGATTCAAAATATATCAGTAATAATCTTTTATAGTACATTCACAAAAATTATATTATCAGTAGGCAAGTACCAAATGAGTGTTTAAGATACAAACACTATGGGAATTAAGGTTTTCATAGATAGAAAGGTTGGGGAAGCCACCAAACAGGGACCTTTGGCTGTATAACAACAGATAGATCAATCAGATGAAGATTAATGGAGATGGCAGATCATAGCATTCCTGGAGGATGCAATGAAGGAGGAAGTGCTTGAAAGTAGGAACAACTAAGATGAGTTCTGATGTCCATGAAAAATAGAGCATTCATCCTAGGGGGTGATAAAAATGAGAATGATTAAGTTGGTCTGCAGGTGATAGATCCCGGACTTGATCCACTAGTCTGTGGATACAATTTCAAGTATTTGATCTAGAAAAGATATAATAAAAGTGGTGTTCAGAATGATTAAATGGCAACCACTGCATGAGCTGGTGATATGATTTGGATCCGTAGTGTCCTCACCCAAATTTCATGTTGAAATGTAATCCTCAGTGCTGGGGGTGGGGCCTGGTGGGAGGTGATTGGATCATAAGGATGGTTTCTCATGGTTTCCCACCCTTGGTGCTGCTGCAACAATAGTGAGTTCTCATGAAAATTGGTTGCTTAAATGTATGCAGCACCTCCCCCTGCCTCTTGCTCCTGCTCCAGCCATGTAAGATATGCCTGCTTCCCCTTCACCTTCCGCCATGATTGTAAGTTTCCTGAGGTCTTCACAGAAGCTGAACATATAGCATCATGCTTCCTATATAGCA
The DNA here is from genome assembly GCF_029281585.2 of Gorilla gorilla gorilla. NCBI lineage: Eukaryota > Metazoa > Chordata > Mammalia > Primates > Hominidae > Gorilla > Gorilla gorilla. The sequence goes on from NC_073238.2 coordinate 67,916,452, forward strand.
TTTGGAACTGTGGGCCAATTAAGCTTATTTTCTTTATAAATTATCCAGTCTTGGATATTTCTTTATAGTGATGTGAGAATGGAGTAATACAGACACGTAGTTAATAGGAGACATCAGCAGATTGTAAGATCACAGCAGATTTCAAACTTGCTCAAGTTAAAATCACCTGGGCCAATTGTTAAACACATAGCACCTAAAATAGTGCCTAGAAGTTAGTAGGTACTCAGTAAAATACTTGTTGAATTAAACTGAACTTTCTCCAATCTTGAGTCTATGCAAATCCAGGTGTTATTTGTTCAGGGCTTATGAGTGATAATCATTATAGATATTGTGGTTTAATAGGACAGGAAACTAAATATGTCAAGATTCAAATGAAAAAGTTGCAATATAGAATTGATTCACCCATACATTTATTCATTTATTCAGTTAATAAATATTGAGCATCCACAGTGTGCTTCAACTCATCTGTGTGCCAGAGTATGAGGCAAATGAAATAGACAAAAATAGATTAAAAAATCTCTGACATCATGGAATTTATGTTTTTAACTGGAGGATAAATAATAAACAAGTGTAACATATTGTTGTATAATGGGGAATATATCTGGTCTATGTCCCCAGTTCCTCATGCAGAGCTTCAAAAACACTTGAAATTTTTTCAGTGATAGACTGTCTTTGTTATGTTAATGAAGAGACTAATAGTAGACTTCTAGATAGTTTTAGGATGGGACCTTGTGACCAGAGAGACCCATCACATGATTAGAGTTGGAACTTTGGACCAGCCCAACCTTCAGGGAAAGACAGGCGGAGTGGAGACTGAGTTCAGTAATGTGGCCAAGGACTTAATAAAACTTGCTAACATAATGAAACCCCCAAAAAACTCTGTGTTAGAGATTGGTGAGCACATTGACATGCAGGGAGGATGACATGATTTCACATGGAGAGGGCATGGAAGCTCTGTGTTCCCTTTCAGATCTTTTTTTTTCTTTTTTTTTTTTTTGAGATGGAGTTTTGCTCTTGTTGCCCAGGCTGTAGTGACTGCAGTGTCGTGATCTTGGCTCACTGCAGCCTCTGCCTCTGGGGTTCAAGTGATTCTCCTGTCTCAGCCTCCCCAGTAGCTGGGATTACAAGCACGTGCCACCATGCCTGGCTAATTTTTGACGTTTTTAGTAGAGACAGGGTTTCACCATGTTGGCCAGGCTGGTCTCGAACTCCTGACCTCAGGTGATCCACCTGCCTCAGCCTCCCAAAGTGCTGAGATTACAGGCGTGAGCCACCATGCCCAGCCTCCCTTTCAGATCTTACTTAGGTGTATCCTTTATAATAAAACTGGAATCATAAGCATAGCACATTCCCAAGTTGTTCTAGTGAATTACTGAACTGGATAGGATTGTGGAAACCTGTGAATAATAGCTAGGTAGTCAGAAGACACGCTGCGCTGGGGATCCTCAAAGTGTGGCTGTTAACTGAAATGAAGGTACTCTTGTGGAGGACTGAGTCCTTAACATGTGAGTTCTGCATTACTCTAGTTAGTGCTAGAATTGAACTGAATTGCAGTACACCCAGTTGGGAATGGAAACAGGAAAACCAGAGTATTTATAAATATGTGTATTGGATGCACTGAAGTATTAGGTGTGTTGCATTTTAAGATAGATATCAAATGATGAGGATAATGCTTAATAATTTGTAGTAAAAACTGACCTGATTGCCTCTTAAAATACGTTCATAAAAAAGGCTACCTAATACAACTTACTATTGGCTCTTTGGTGGTTGCTTTAAAGAGAGTGGAACATGAGTGAGAACTCAAGGGACTGGTGATATTTGGATAGACAGAGAATGGAGTGTAAAGAAGAGTCAACGTTGTCTGAACCCCTTGGTCTCTACCTGATACCAAAGCTTCCCTTTAAAATTCAGGGCCATTATTGTTTTATTTGTCTTCTTTGTGTGATGGTTAATTTCAGGTGTTAACTTGACTGGATTATGGGATACTCAGTGGCTGGTAAAGCATTACTCCTGTGTATGTCTTTGAGGGTGTTTTTAGAAGAGATTGGCATTTGAAAAAGTGGACTGAGTAAGAAAGATTCACCCTTACCCAGTATGGGCAGGCACCACCCAATCTGTTGAAGTCCTGGATAGAATAAAAAGGCAGAGAAAAGGTGAATTCTCTCTCTGTCTTGAAGCTGGGACACTCATCTTCTCCTGCCATTTAACATCAGAACTCCAGGTTCTCTGGCCTTCAAAGTCTAGGACTTGCACCAGCAGACCTTCAGTTTCTCAGGCCTTTGGTTTCAGACTGAGAGTTACACCATTGGCTCCTTGGTTCTTAGGCCTTTGAACTTGAACTAAGCTACACTACTGGCTTTCCTGGTTCTCCAGATTGCAGATGGCATATCATGGGACTTCTCAGCCTCCTAATCACGTAAGCCAACTCCTTTAAAAATCTCTTCCATCTATCATCATGTATATATAATCTATCTATCACCTATCTTTATCTTTCATCTATCTATCTATCTATCTATCTATCTATCTATCTATCTATCTATCTATCTATCTATCATTTATTTATCTACCTTTCATCTCTCTCTGTCTCTCTCATTTATCTATCTCCTATTGGTTCCGTTCCGCTAGAGAACCCTGACTAATAAAGTTCAGTTTGTTTTACTCCTCCTCATTTACTGGAATTATAACAAAATTCGAAATCATTATTGAATACAATAATTAATTGGTCTTGAAGGAGGATGGTGATGGAATGTCTATTTCCACCTCAAGAGCAGTGGCCTGTTTATCATTGACCATTTAAGTTCATTCCATAAGGGTCCAAAATAAAAGGATGCTTGTAGAACAAAGAATAAAACATTTTTTTTAAACAAAGCATTTTATCAGATATGTGCACTCAAAAAACAAAATCTGTAAACTGTAAACTGAGGTTGAAAACTGGGCAGAATTGGGGCCCTTTTAAATGAATGATTCCTCTAGAAAACATATATATGTTTCTACCTTGTGAAATGTCCTTCAGTGAACATTTAAGTAAATATCAGTGCACTAAACCTATACATTTTTAGCCATTTTGAAACTGAGTGGGATTTTGCTGAGTTTCAGGGGTTCAGTAGACTCCTATTGGTCAATATCATGAATGACTCCTCCATGTAACAAGATAGAAGACACCAGTAGAGTTCAGTCATTTCTATTGAAAGTCATAACAATTTTCCTTTGAATAAGATCATTTTTAAACATATCTTGGTGGTGAATTATTTATATCTTTCAAGTCTTTGCTGCTGAGGTGGAGAACTTGAAAATGGTTTTCTTACAGTAGAAATTTACTTCATGTTAAACACACACAGGAAACAAATTTACTACCTTTTTAAAGAAATAAACACAGAAGCAAATGAAATGTGCTAATGTGCTCCCAATTAGCACATTCATTAAGGACTATTTTGAATGCAGTAATGAACTTTTTGCTTCTGATTGAAGAGAGAATTCACAATAATAAATTAGTGAGTGTATCTGCTGGAAGTTGCCAAATTATAGGGCTGAGTGAATACTACTAATAAAATCATTCACCACCCACATGAAAATGATAAATATGAATCTGAAAACGTGAAAAACATCCTTCACATAAGTGTAGGTCTTTCTTTGAGGAAATGCCAGGTAAAAATTAATCTTGAACATAAATGTGGCTTCAACTTGTTGATTTATTTGCCCAAGAGTTTGGGTTTGAGGCATTAGCTTTCCTGTGTTCAGACAAGGGTGACTCCCATTAAACCTAGAGTGAAATGAAAGAATCTTTTATTTTCAGTTTATCAGATCCTGCTTAACACTGCAGGAATCACAAAGCCTTAGGCATGTTAACCAGCATGAATGTGAGCTGGTTAGAAGAAATAGCTTTAATGCAGATTGCAGTAGAAGTGGAACACTGGAAACTGCTACCTGATACGTTCGACCATATTACTGGTGATAGGATAATAGTACGGTAGTAGAAGTAGGTGTGAAGATGTTCATGATAATGGTGGTGATGATGATAGGAACGGTTTCAATTTGTTGAGTTCTTGCTTGATCAATGTGTTATATAGATTATTTTTGTACTTTTACAATCATGTGAAGAAATTATTACTTCTTTCAAAGAGAAAGAAAATGTTCTCTTTCTCCAGAGGAAGAAACAGAATACACCAATATTATTTTTATAGAATTCAGTACTTTTATGGTTGATAAGACCTTCTCTACATTCCTACAAGATCTCTTTTGCCTGGAAAACCTTTCTTTGTCATCATTCTCTGTGTATTTAAATATTAGCTAATTGAGAAGTGTTGACTATCCAGCTAAAGAGAGTTCACCAACTTAATTTTGGTTCAACATTTTAAAATATTTTCCAGTTGTGTTTTCCATCTTCCTACTCAAAGTTCTTCAAAGTTAGAGAATGCCCTCTATTTGTTTTGATCCTCCCAAGACTCTACAGTAAGTGCTCTAATTAGAACAGAAATTCAATAAGCTTTATTGTTCAGTGAGATGAGACTCTACCATGTTTTTAAATATTTCTGAAAATGAGATTCCTCAGCATCCTATGCAAACACATCCCATGGTTTATCAGCATTAACTATCAAGAAATTTGCCCTTGGTTCTTGTCTGAATACCTCCTGCCATTTCCTCTCTTCACTGTCTTCAAACATTCTCTGTATGATAGCCCTTTATATACTTGGAAGTTTCATGTCTTCCTTCAGCTGCTTCTTAAGACAAAATCATGGGCCTTCAAATGATCGTTGTATATATTTTTTAACAACGATGTCTTGCTTGTAGTTGTGTTCAAAAGAACACCAGAGGAAACATGCAAACACTAAATAAAACCAAAATTGAATTTCTTTTTAGTTGTCTTGTATTTTTGCTCATAGCAAAGTCATGACCTACTTATATTCTCCAAAATGGTTGTAATGATTAATTTTGAAAGGCTAATTATTAGACTTATTTGCAGTTCTCCATGAGCTTGAGTTTTCTGTAAGTTACATTCATAGATATTTCTTTTTTTTTTTCTGTAGAAACTTAGGTTTTTATTTTCCTCTAAAAACTTTTGATTAAAGGTGGTGGTCAGTGGGGTGGAGGGGGATAAGTCAGAAAGGTACTGACTACTTCTAGCCAGAAATGTTGAACTTTTTATTCTATTCCACATTCATTTTTTCCTAAGAAGATAGAAGTTATGTTTATAAACCTGGGTTTTCTCATGGCAGTAGGTTGAGGCATTGGTGCTTATAATGGATACGTTTCAGTATTTTCCCCAAACAGACCCAGCCCCTAATCCCTGTTTTAAAGTGTTCCTTTTAGTGTCACATTGCAAAATTAATCTTTCCATTTGCTTCACTCCACAACGTTTAATACTTCTTGACTCCACATAAAGCACCGTGACATGAGCTTTAAATAAAAGCTGGATAGGGCTAAGTTGTGTGCATATTGTGTTTGGGATTAAGAAACTAAATTCGACAGGTAATGGAGTCGGATTTAACTGCTCTATGATGCTAAACTGTGAGGTGTCATGTCAATCATCTGTCCAGGAAATATAAGCTATAAAAGAAAAGTGAGATGTATTTCAGATGCCTAATCACACAAGCAAAAGGTTAGCTCTTCAAGGAGGGGTAGTGTGTAGACTGCTACTCTTCATCTCTCTCTGGGGAACTCTGGGAGTTAAGGCTGTCATACAAATAGGATTATTTGCTTGAGGATTAGCTAGGTTTCCTAGGAGACATGATAAAGAAACTTCTGCAACAATTGGACAGTTCCTCATATTAAATAAAGGGAAAACAAAACTTTAAAGCAGTAAGGAAATGAATGTGGGGCATTTAGAGAGTGTCTCCTGCATACTTAATAGAAAAAAGCATGTCAGGTATAAAAGAGAAATATATTTCAAAAAATTTCTTGCTAAGAGAGTTACCAATAAAATTAAACACTTGCTCTTATTTTTGATGACCAGGAAGTTTTCAGCTCAATTTTGTATTCAATCACAATAACTACATTCATTTCTTTGATAAATTTTATTCTATTTCTGTGCTCCAACTTAGTATTTTTCCATCTAGTTTAACTGCCCTTTTTGATTGTAATTCTTTCTTTGAACGAGGTAAGATATAATTAATAAATGACAAAATAAAACATCCTTTACAAATAATGATTATCTATCTATCCATCTGTCTATTCTGAAGGATGACACAAAGGGTGTTTGGAACTGAATTGCTGAAGTGTGTGATTACGCATTTGGTCCAGAGTCTCAACTTGATGTGTAGTGCTTTTACTGTGCAATTCCCATTAACACTGATTGTCCAATTTAGTGCTTCATTAATGAGCCATAGACCACTTGTAAATTTCTGACTTACAGAATCAACCACATTTAAAGTTTTATTCTTCTGGAAATGTCTTCACCTGACAAGCTGGTAATAAATACTTTGCATTCTTTTATCCACTTAACCCTTCTACCATGTCAATTTGGGCTGCCGTCAGTTGTCATTCTTTTTTTAAAAATGTGTCTAACATTCAGGGCAACAATAATTATAAGAGCAAACATTTGTATGATGCTTACTGTGTGCTGAGTTTGAGTTTTAGTGTCATTTACTGATGGCTTGTGATGTTCCAGGTGTGCTGTTGAGAGCATTCTTCATCTATAAACTCATGTAATCCCCCTGACACCGTGGTGATGTGACTACTCTTATTATGCCCATTTTATTCATGAAGTAACTGAGAGAGGTTAAATAACTTGCCTAGAGTTACAGATCTGCTAAGTATTGGATCTGGAATTTGAATTGGGAAAATCTAGCTCTAGAGTATGTCTTCTAAAGTGTGGTCTTATGAACTAAGTACATATTCATCCTCAGGAAGTACAAAAGGGCTTTACAAAGAAATTGATGGATTCACCTATAATATCCAAAGCAGTTGCACCACAATCAAGCTTTACATAAAAGGTTTTGCTTTTTGCTTTTTTGATAGAACCCTTGGTGTCTGTACCCACATTAATTCAGTTGGCTCTAAGGCAGCATTCTGGGTACTATGTTTTATATTCAGAAAGCTAACAATTTGCAGATAAACACTGACCATATTTAGAATAAACTAATTTGAAATTTTTGTCATCAAAAACAGTATTATCAACAGTCCACATACTTTGAAAGCAATAAATGATGATATGCAAATATCACTAATAGTTATGATCAATTGAATCCATAGAAGGAATAAAAGTATATAAAAATGTATGTAAGGCATTTGAGGACTTGACTTTGATAAGCAAAAAAGACACAGAATTATTTTCTGCCTGAAGCTAGAAGAAAAAGTTGTCATATCTGGAATGTGCTTTTACCCAATTCTGCCAGTCAAAATCATTCCCATTCTTCAAAGTCCATGTCTTCAGAGAGCTTTTTTGATTCTCTGACTCCTCTAGGATACTGTGTGCTTCTTTGAGATTTCCTCTAAAACAGTGCCTTGTATATTAGCTTTTTGTGTAATTCTCTCACATATTACTTTGTAAATTCTCAGAGGGCAAGGACAATATCTTCTCCACCTTTATGCATGTTGATAGGCAATCAACAAATATGCACTGATTGACTGGCTGGCAGCCTTAGGTGGTCTCTAGTGGTTTTCTACATTTGAATTGGGTTATTAATACACTGGGAAACAAATTTGTAAATCAAATTTATTCCAACACTTGTAATGAGTGGATAGAACCTAAAGTGATCAGAGAAAATTAAAATAAAAAAGCAATTACATATGGACAGTCTAATAAGGAGAGCTGCCTCACCTTGCAAAGTAAGTTGAATGAACAAGTTCTCAGAAGAGGATCAGGAATCATCCATTGAAAAATGTAGACTAGAAATATTTTCCTGATGGGCTAAAGATTCTTTTATCTATGTAAGCAGAAAGCAGTTAACCTAAAATATTACCAGTTCCTCATTATCTACAAACTTTGAATTATAATATGACAAATGAAGGAAAGTGACTTAATGACAAATTCAAACAAATGTCAGTTGTCTTAATGGGATATATTATAATGAGAACTGGAGGGTGAGACCACATCAGAAATAGCCCCTGAATTAGTCAAAAGTTGGGGAGACAATATTTAATAGAAACATTTAAATAACTAGAAGGGAAAACTCTAAAACCTCAAATATAACAGAAATTATATATGCTGGATTACTGTACAAATCATTTTGTTTTGATTTTTGATTTAACAAAATACTTTCAGATTACCAAGTTGGCGTTCCGCATTCTTTGATACTATTTGTAGGTGTCTGGATTTTAGACTTAATTGTTTTAGTTTCACTTTAGATTTATAGTCTATTGATCAATACTCTTTAGGTTAATATCCTGATTTATCAATAATACTCTTTAAAGAATGGGTAATGTGAATCAATTGACAAAATATGTTCATTCCCAAGTGATAATCCCATCCTAGGCCAACCCTCTTGCTACAATGCTTTCACAGTGCAGGGCATCATTTTCTTGTATATAATCTAGGACAAAAAACATATGCACAAAGAGCCTCATGAGTTTTCTCTGTGCTTTTATGCATATTCAGCCAGACCATAACAGTTACTCTCCTTTAGGCCAAGTAATTGCCAGATATCACCATTATGTCTGGGCAGATTGTTTGGGTCCTCTGAAGACAATCTCAGAATATACTTTTACTAAATTATAAATAATTTGCTTCATCCTGCATTTCTGCTTTTCCAAAAGTCTTTGTCATCAGATCTTCTCACAAGAAAATGGAACTTTTCTCCCAAGGACAGAGTACATCTTGAATGCACAATTATGTATCTTAGCCAAAGTTTATCTTTTAAATAAAACATGGCGCCTGTGTATACCCTTGGCTCATATATTTGCCTTTCTTGTATAATCCCTTTTAATTACTACTTTTTAACAACATTTCTTTATTTTAATATTAAAATAGTACCCCGTTAAAATTCTTGGTTGCATTTGGTAACAGCTAAGTAGCCAGTGCTTGATAAATGACTTTTGCAAAGAGAGAAGCAATGTGAAAGACTTCAGAAGTTATCATGAAAGATAGGAGTCCTCAAAAATCATTTGGATATACTTAAAAAAGCATCACTGTTTTTCACAATGACTGACTGCTGAGTTCCAGAAGAAGTGGGGATCTCTAAAGGTTACCCTTGAACTTTTATTTTGCAGTAGACATTGTAAAAGTCACAATATTGAAGCTATTAAAATTTAGATTGGTTATGTGATTTGCACAGAAAACACACTGTGTTTTGAGTTGAAAATCTTTTGGGAATAAGTCTGATGCCAGAGAGGAAGTGTAATTTAGAGACAGAAATGTACATTTCTTCCCTCGGGTGGAGGGAAGGGAATAGAGAATGTTTTTTAAAGTGTCGTCTGCATTTACATCCATAGGAGGTGGGAGAAAAAAAAGCACTCCAATTTTCTAGTCTGGTTCATTAATCATATTAGCAGTGTTTAGGGAAAACACAAGACAGAATGAAACACAGTTCCAACTGGCATATTGCAGCATTTTGGGTTTCTAGAATACAGCATAAGACTAAAAAATACTGTAAATAATTTCCAAGAAATAAACAATAATTATAAAAAATTCAGTGTTTCGAGGTTCTGAGTTCATTTTAAAGAACATAAGCTTACAAAAATATGAGAATACAATAAGATCTGAACATTTTACAAATATGTATGTAATTGAATACTATCAAATTATTTAATAATTAGAGATAGTTACCTAAAAGGAAATAGGCATTGCAGGCCAGGTGCGGTGGCTCACACCTGTAATCCCAGCACTTTGGGAGGATGAGGTGGGTGGATCACGAAGTCAGAAGATTGAAACCATCCTAGCTAACACAATGAAACCCCATCTCTACTAAAAAAAAATACAGAAAATTAGCTGGGCGTGGTGGCATGTGCCTGTAGTCCCAGCTACCTGGGAGGTTGAGGCAGGAGAATTGCTTGAACCTGGGAGGCAGAGGTTGCAGTGAGCTGAGATCCCACTACTGCACTCCAGCCTGGGTGACAGAGTGAGACTCCATCTCAAAAAAAAAAAAAAAAAAAAAAAAAGAAAGAAAGAAAGAAAGAAAGAAAGAAAATAGGCATTGCATTTGTTCTGAGTATGATAATTTACTCATCTGATTCATGGCTATGATTATCAGCTTTACGGGGTTCACTACAAAATCCATATCTCTAATCTAGTTTTTCTTCAAGATTCAGGTTAATGTTTCAGCTATTCCTACCTAGTTTTACTGCTATTTCTCTCATCTCAAGCACAACTCATTATATTTTTGACATCCCAATTTGATATCCTTCCCTAATTTCCTATTGCTAGAAATGACCAAACCATAGTTTGTATTCCCCAGGCTTGGAATCCTGAAGTTATCTTTGACTCATGAGGTGTTTTCAGCCCCATCTCACAAATAATTTACTAAGTTTTTTCTAGTTCTACCTGCAAGTATCTCTTCCCTCCATTCTTTCTACTCCCACTGTTACTTTTCTTTTCTTATCTTTTCTTTAGTTCTTTTCAGAGCTTCCAAACTGATTTACCTGGATCAAGTTTTTCCTGTCCTTGTTTACTCTCCCACTATCTTTAATAAATGTCACTGAAACATACGTATCATGAAAAATTTCCTCCCCTCAAAAACATTCAGACATTTTACTTTGCTATTGGGATTAAGCTGAATTGGTTCTTTACTGTCTTCAAAAGCCTTAACAACACGACTCTATTGCTCCTATCTAGAGAGTAAATAAATGCTAATTAAATGTCAAGTTTTCCATGTCTTCTCAAGATACCTGGGATATGAAAAACCCTATGGACTATGAGATATGTCTTCAAGAAAATAAAATCTAGTTCAGAAAGTACAGAAAACATGTAGAAGATAATTATGTAAAGAAGTATAAGGGCCAAATGAAGGATTCAGACAGTAACTACATACACATTATGATTTGAAAGAATTCAAACAAAAAACTATTCATGTCCTTTGCAGGGACATGGATGAAGCTGGAAACCATCATTCTCAGCAAACTATCACAAGGACAAAAAACCAAACACCGCATGTTCTCGCTCATAGGTGGGAATTGAACAATGAGAACACATGGACACAGGAAGGGGAACATCACACACCAGGGACTGTTGTGAGGTGGGGGGAGGGGGGAGGGAAAGCATTAGGAGATATACCTAATGCTAAATGATGAGTTAATGGGTGCAGCACACCAACATGGCACATGTATACATATGTAACAAACCTGCACATTGTGCACATGTATCCTAAAACTTAAAGTATAATAATAAAAAAAGCAATTAAAAAAAAACTCTTGCCCTACTAATATTTTTTCTATCCACAATAGACTCTCTATGTATTACTTATTTCTATATTTATTTATTGTTTTATATTGTTATCTGTTTTATACATGTGTGGTTTGAATCTCAGTGATATGTAAGATCTTTGACATCCTGACTATATACTAACTAGAGATGCTCCTTGGTATAGGATGGGGTTATGCTCAGATAAATCCATCATAAGCTGAAAATATTGAAAGTTGAAAATGCATTTAATACGCCAAACCTACTGAACATTATAGCTTAGCCTAGCCTGCCTTAAACATTCTCAGTACTCTGTCAGTACAGTATTTGGTGAATTATATGAGATATTCATCATTTTATTATAAAATAGGTTTTGTGTGGCATGTTCTGATCCAGCATAACGAGAGAGTATTAAACCACATATTACTAGCCCAGAAAAAGATCAAAATTCAAAATTGGAAGTCTGTTTTCTACTGAATACATATTGCTGTTGTACCATTGTAAAATCAAAAAATAATAAGTTGGGGATTATCTGTACTTACTAAGCAGATTATGAATTGAGTTAAAGAGCAAAACATTTGTTCATTAATTATAATAATCAATAATTATCATAATGTATAACATAATACTTATTCATGAAAATTGCCAGGAGTCTTCAGCACCTGACTGAAAAAATATTGTAGCCAATCATGCTGTAATTACGAATTATACGTAACACTATAAACAGGCCCAATAGCATACTTATTAAGCTTTTTAAGAGTATATTTACACTTTTCTCAGATTGTATATGAGGGGAGTGAATATTTGGGAAACACTTTGGGAAGATGATCCAAAGTGGAGATTAAAAGCATAGGCTTTGGTGTCAAAACCATTCAGATACCATGTTTCTACTTCTTTGGGGAAGTCTAAATTTTCATTTGCTCTTATGTAAAACTGGGATAATAATAGTATGTATTATTAGTGTATGTTTGCATGGGCAATGAATACACAGTATAATAATTTATTATTATATGCTCTTAGATTACCTTTAAAGATGTTTACAAATGAAAAAGTAGTTAAGAGAAAAGTGATTGAAAACAGGTAATTATATATGCTGTTATAATTTTGTCTATGACTATTGCATACAAAAAATGGGAGCAAAATTAATAAATTCAAATGGAAAATGACAGTCATTAAGTTTTAATGACTTTTTATGTTATTAAAACATTATAGGAGGATTATTGCTTTGCTAGGCAGATACTGTTCTTTCATACATTTCATTCTTTCATACATTTATACATATTCAGACATACTGATTGGTTACCAATTATGTGTAAAATATTCTGAACAGTGCTTGCCTTCAGGAAGCTTGTAATTAAGCAAATAATTTTTAGATAACAATTCTGGTTAATGTATGAGAAGAAATGCTAGTTTCTATGAGAATGTATATGAGCGGGACCTCTGTAGTCTGAGGGAATCAGAGAAGGCTTTTCAGAGGAACTAAAATTTAAGCCCAAAACAAAGGATAAGAAGCATTTATTAAGAGATAGGTAAGTTATCCTGGAAGAGAGATCCATGTATATGGATCCATAATATATGCAGAGTGGCCTAGATGAGAGAAGACTTAGAACTCCAAAGCACTTCTAGCTGTGCAATGTGGCTGGAGGGGAAGCAGCAATAGGGAGGATAGAGTGAAAGAGGTGAGAGACTGAGGCAGAGGCCAGTTGGTAAAGAACTCCTCATCTAACTCAAAGTTATTGGACTTTGTTCTAAGAGCAACTAGAAGACTATGGAGGGTTTTAGGCAGAAGAAAGAGTAGACTCTTGTCTCATTTCAATGTTTCTAAATGAATGAATGAATCACCATGTTACTTTGGATAAGCCTGTACATTTCAGTTTTCTCATCTTTAAAGTGGAAGTTGGCCAGGTGTGGTGGCTCATGTCTGTAATCCTAATACTTTGGGAGGCTGAGGTGGGAGGAACTGAGGCAAAGAGTTAGAGGCCAGCCTGGGCAATATAGAGAGACCCTATCTCTACAATTTTTATTTTAATTAACTGGGTGTGGTGACACATGCCTGTAGTCCTACCTACTTGAGAGGCTGAAGCAGGAGGATCACTTGAGCCCAGGAGTCTGAGGCTGCAGCAAGCAATGACTGTGGCACTGCACTCCAGCCTGAATAATAGAATGAGACCCCATCAATAAAAAAATAAAAAATAAATAAAATTGAGGTAATAACAATGAATCATGGAGTTCTTCTAGGGAGAAAATGGTATAATTAGCGGAAGCATTTGTAAACCAATAAGTTGAGAGAGAGAAAAAAGTGAAAGTAAGAGAGAAGGAGATAGAGAGAATGAGAATAAGAATGTGTAAAATGCACTGTTCAAAAAACCTGGCCCATGGCCTCAAAGTATTTAAAACTCTTACCTTCCACATTATTCCACATTGACACCATTCTGTAGGGCTTGTGAGGTAAGGAGTGGGAAGACGAGTACAAAAAATTGTGAATGATAGACAGGGATTAAATTATTCTATCTATGGAAATAAGAAAAAAACCCTTTTGTGTTATTGCTGCAAAAGATTTTAGATTTCTGAGTTAGTTCATTTCAGTTACAAAGAGAGAACAAAATATAACGTTAAAAAGATCATTTTATTATTTTCTTTTTTTAGAGTGGCATTAAGATACTTCTTAGTATATAAACCAGAGTCTCTGTACAGAGTGACTATGTCAGACCTATTGAAGGGTCCACTTAGAAAAAGCTTTTTCTAGAGCATTATGTCTAGATTTGAAATCAGAGACTTAAATGATTATAAGGAAAAGCAATAAAAATATGTTTACTTTGGGTATCTGACCTGCAGTAAAGATAACACCTAACTATTTTGGTCAGATGGGTTTTTCTGTCCAGTTATAAAAGATCTCCAGGGCAAAACCTGTTTTATTGAATAATTTTTGGAATGAACTGCCAAGTCAAAAAAAAAAAAAAGCACTAAGCCAAAGTTCAGAGTGATTAAGGAAAACAATTCCCACTCTAAAAGCAAGAAAGACCCCAAGAGAACAACGTCAAGGATCATGCTGATACATTGACTTGTCCTAAAAAGACTGTAAAGGATTTGACTGGAATAATCCTAGATGTATTTATCGAGCACCCATTAGGTGACTGGCACTGTTCCAAACAAACCTTCTGGGTGATGGAAGACTGGTCATTTTCTGCAGAGAGGAAAACTGATTTCCTACCTAGCATCACCTTTATGAGGAGCAAGCTATTTGTTTTATTTATGGCTTGAACTCAGCTCCCTGCTGTAATAATTCAAATTCTGTAGGTACAAACCTTCTTATTTAAATATTGACTGGCAAGGGAGTCACCTTAGATCTAGCCCCACAGTTAGTTGCAGGGGTTTGATTTATGCTAATGAATGGGGCTGAGGCTTTCAAGGATTTGCTTTTATTATTAAATCCTCAGGACACTACTTTCCAAGACTCTTGTTTGGGCTTTACAATAAGAACAGAAGTCTATATGCTCTATGCTGAAGGCTGTTTATTGGGCTCAAAATGAAATTAAATAAAGGCAAACTTAATGGAAGTTTGGTTTCTTAATATAAAGTTTTGTATCTGAGTAAACAGAAAGTAACAAAGATCAGGAAGCATATTCATGGAGAGGTAAGACCGTGATAGTGTCTTGAGAGTCAGAAGTTCCAACTTAACCTCAACTAACTTGGAAAATTTATAAGGTTTAAAAGTTAGTGATAATTGAATTTTATAGTCCATATAGCTAGATTTAAGAAAGCACAATCTCGAAGTGTTTTGATATTTTTCCTAAGTGAAAAACTTACTTCAGCCTTTACCTTAATCATTCCTGGAGCTTATATGTTCTCTTTACTGACAGCAGGAAGCCAAAGACCTTTGTACAAATCAATTCTCAATGGAGACAGACACATTGCTGAACTACAGTAAGGTTATGGACAAATCTACTTGGACATAAATCATAAAATTTGAGAGAAACTATACAACTAGATGTGATATGATTGGCACGCCCCATGAACCATAAAGTCCTTCAAAAATGTAAATAATAAGTACCATTGTGATGAAAACAAGTATTTCTTTTTTTTAAGACATAAGTTGATTCTGGAATTTTTGAATGACTTTCCAATTATTTAAACAAAGCCAAAACTTTATTAGTCTGGTGATTAATTGCTATAAACATCCTACTCTTTTTTTCCTTCTTAAAGAATTTATTCACCTCAATTTTTTTTTCGTTTTGAAATAGAGTCTCCCTCTGTCACCCAGGCTGGAGTGCAGTGGTGAAATCTCAGCTCACTGCAGCCTCCACCTCCTAGGTTCAAGCCATTCTTGTGCCTCAGCCATCCAAGTAGCTAGGACTACAGGTGCGTGCCACTACATCTGGCTAATTTTTGTATTTTTAATAGAGATGGGGTTTTGCTATGTTTGTCAGGCTGGTCTCAAATTCCTGGCCTCAAGTGATCCACCCGCCTTGGCCTCCTAAAGTGCTGGGATTACAGGCGTGAGCCACCATGCCTGGCCTCACCTCAGTTTTAAAATCCTTTCTTGGTGTGTTTTATAAAATGGCAATTTATACCTTTAAATTTGTTTGTACATCTGCAAAATATATGCAAATTTTCCAACTTCCTAAATTTTGAGTTCACTATTAATACCTTTAACTTACTCTCATTATTCTCATGGGTTTTTTTGAAGATATGTTTTCTTCTAACTCTGTCCTTCATATAATCAGACCCAATTAGAAACTGAAAATGTACCAAAACTATCTTATTCTGTTTTGTATCTCTATAAATTATTCTTGAATATTAAATTAGCAATCTCATCCATTTTATGGGGTTTTGGTTATTTAATTTTCTCACTGCCTTTGGATTGACTAACAATCTTCAACAATCTGTTGAAGATTTACTGCTAACAGAAAGGCTGAGGAATGAGTCATCACAAACATTTATTTTTGAGACCTGGTTTCACATTTCAGTGTTAAAAGTAGTGAGTGAAAGTAATGTAAATAGGCATTACCACTGCCCCTAGAGTTTTACCACATAAGATAAAAAAAGACACCAATATCCAGCTTCTAAGAAGGCATAGACAGAGTAGAATTCTTTTAAAGCTATAAGTAAATTCTAAGCAGATATTTTCAAATTTTATAATTTACACCTAATGTGATATAATAGTGGTCAGGGAACATTTCCTCTTTTTTCTTCTTTGTTTTCTTTTTCTTATTTGTATAAATTTAAGGGGTACAAGTGCAGTTTTGTTACATGGATATATTGCATAGTGAAGTCTGGGGTTTTAGTGTAACTATCACCTGAATAAAGTACATTGTACTTATTAAGTAATTTCTCCTTTCTCACCCCATGCCCACCCTCTCACCCTGTTGAATCTCCAGTGTCTATGCCATACTCTATATCCATGAGTACACATTATTTAGATCCCCCTTTTAAATGACAACATGTGGCATTTGATTTTTTTGTTTCTGAGTTATTTCACTTAAGATAATGGATTCCACTTCCGTCTATGTTGCTGTAGAATATATGGCTTCATTATTTTTTATGGCTCAGTGGTATTCCATTGCATATATGCATATATATATATATATGTATATATATATATATATACATATATATATATATATATATACCACATTTTCTTTAATCATCAGTTGACAGACACTTAGATCAATTCCAGACCTTTGCTATTGTGAACAATGCTGTGATTAGCTTACAAGCACAGGTTATCTTTTTGATATTGTGGATTTCTTGTCCTTTGTGTAGATACCCAGTAGTGGGATTGTCGGATCAAATGATAATTGCATTTTCAGTTCTTTGAGGAATCTCCATACTGTTTTTCATTGAGGTTGTACTAATTTACCTTTCTGTCAACAGTATATAATGTTCCCTTTTCTCTGCACCCTCGCCAACATTTATTATTTTTTGACCTTTTCATAAAAGCCATTTTGAGTGATGTAAGATGTTGTCTCATTGTGGTTTTAATTTACATATCTCTGATGATTAGTGATGTTGAGCATTTTTTTCATATGCTTCTTGGCCATTTGTATGTCTTTTGAAAAATTTCTGTTCATGTCCTTTGCCCATTTTTCAATGGGATAACCTGTTTTTTGTTTTATTGTTGATTTGGCTGAATTCTTTGTAGATTCTGGATATTAGTCCCTTGTAAGATGTATAGTTTGCAAATCTTTTCTGTTATTTTGTATTTTTAGTATAGATGGGGTTTCACCGTGTTAGCCAGGTTGGTCTTGATCTCCTGACCTCGTGATCCGCGTGTCTCGGCCTCCCAAAGTGCTGGGATTACAGGCGTGAGCCACCGCACCGGCCTATTGTTTTTTTTTTTTTTTTTGAGATGGAGTCTCACTCTGTCGCCCAAGTTGGAGTGCAGTGGCACAATCTTGGCTCACTGCAAGTTCTGCCTCCCAGGTTCACGCCATTCTCCTGCCTCAGCCTCCAGAGTAGCTGGGACTACAGGCACCCGCCACCATGCCCGGCTAATTTTTTGGATTTTTTTTTTTTTTAGTAGCGACGGGGTTTCACCGTGTTAGCCAGGATGGTCTCCATCTACTGACCTCATGATCTGCTGGCCTCGGCCTCCCAAAGTGCTGGGATTACAGGTGTGAGCCACTGTGCCTGGCCCAAGTACATTATCATTAACTGTAGTCACTGTGCTATACAATAGATCTCTAGAATCTATTTATCCTGTATAACTAAAAGTTTGTATCCTTTAACCAACAGATGTTGGTTAAATCTCCTCCCTTTCTCCTTCCACCTGCCCTGGGTAACTACTATTCTATTCTTTCCTTCTGAGTTTCAGTTTTTTATATTTTACAGATAAGTGAGATCATGCATTATTTATCTCTCTGTGACTGGATTATTTCACTTAAAATGATTTCCTCCAGGTTTATTTATGTTGTCTCAAGTGACAGAATTTTCTTCTTTTTTATGGCTGAATAGTATTCTATTATGTGTGTATACCACATTTTCTTTATCCATTTATCCACCAATGGACATTTAGATTGATTCTATATTTTGGATATTGTTAGTAATGCTGCAGTGAATATAAGAGTTCAGATATCTCTTTGACATACTGATTTTATTTACTTTGGATATGCACCCAGATGTGGGATTACTGAATCATATGGCAGGTCTATTTTTACATACTGTTTTTCATAGTGACTATACTGAATTACATTCAGATCAGAGACATTTTTTTCCTGTCTTCCTTCTCTGATCCCTAAATTAGTGACTGAAATTATTGGCTGTAATTCATCCAGTTTGAGTAAATATCTTTAACAATAATTTACAAGACTGTCTAACTTGGAACATTATAAAAGGTTGACTGAGAATGATGACTGTCCTACCAGGAATGATAACCAGAGGGAGTGTACTAAATGTTTAACAAACAAGAAAGTGTACATAAATGTGTAACAAATATATAGCATATTTGTATATTAATTTGCAATTCTTTGTCACTTGGTGTAGTGAACAGTTACTGCTCCACTGTGATCCTCTCAGGTCCCTTCCATAGTTTGTAGGCTTCTGTCTTGATCTGTATACTTTAGCTTGTAACAGCTCACATGCCAATTCTCTTTGGAGGACTGTCCTCAAAATACTAGAGCTGCTTTGTCTGAAGTTGCAGAGAATTGCAAATGCCTGGGAGCTTATGACCCCCTTCATGTTGCCCCTAGCAAATGACCAACTAGTAGAGGAGTGTGGAAATCCAGCTCTGTTGCCCTGAGTAGAGATGAACCCTAAGGCATAATTTATACTACAGGGCTCTTCTGTGGGATCAGGCTGAGGCTGGGACTGTGCCTCATATTGCAGCCTTGCTTGGATTGCTGCCTTTCACTGTCCTATTACCCAACTCCCTTACTCTCTTATAAATCACTTGTACACAAGTCCTGCCTCAGTCCTATTACCCAACTCCCTTACTCTCTTATAAATCACTCGTACACAAATCCTGCCTCGGAGACTGTTCTGAGAAACGCTAAGACATGAGTGAATATGCAACTAAAGAAATAATATTCCTACTTGGTCTTGATCTTATTTCTCCTTTTTCCCCCTTTTCTCCCTCCCCTTCTTTTTTTCTTTCTTACACTGCTCTGCATCCTTCATTGATATTTTCTGGGCCACACACCATTCATGACCTATGCCATTTTGGGTTGAAATGGTCTTTCAGCACCTTAGCAGCAGGAAGGGTTTCACTGCAGCTGTTTCTCTGGCAGGAAGAGTGCAGCTTCTGTGTTGAGTTCAACCTGAAAAGTGCTTCCCTACTGGGTAGAAGCCATGAATTGTATAGCACTCCCTGTTTTATACTATTAAATAGCTGCTTGGGCTGAGTAGTATCTCTGGGTTAAAATTTTTTTCCCCTAAGTGTATATTTTTATTGAAGTATCAACAGACATACAGAAAAGCACACAAATCATAAAAGCACAGCTCAATAAATGTAGTAAAATAAACGGAGTTGTGCCACTACTATCAGGCCAAGAAATAGAACATTACCAGCACCCTGGAAATGAGATCCTGCTCCTCTACGGTTATTACACGCCTTTAAAGGTAATTGCTATTCTGACCATCATATTGCATAGTGGAGGATTAATATTATCCAAAGAGAGGTCTGGATGTTACCCTTGGTTACTTGAAGCTGCTCTCTAGGCCTCTGAAGTGTCCCACCTGAGAGCAGGGTCTTTGCTTGCTTGGGGATTTTGGCCACCAAAAATTCTAACAATATGAATATAATTTAAGATGGGACTTAACGGATCAATTCTGATCTCTGGAAAAGCTGGAAACTAAAGGTATTAAGCCAAACCTACAGGACAGGCTGAAACTATTGCAAACAGTAACTAATCAAGCCCCAGTAAAAATTTTGGACCCCAAAGGCTCTAGTGAGCCTCTTTGGTTAGCAATTCTCTACGTATATTGTGACACATCTTTTAATGTGGAATCCACCTCATAACAATTAAGTCTAAATTTCTGGAAGATGGAGCCATGCTGGTTTTTCCAAAAGCTCTTTGAGTGATTCTAATTTGTAGTCAGAGTTGAAGACCACTGCTCTAAATTAGTTCAGGAAAATCGTTTTATTTCTCCCATGTTAACTTTTAAAACTAGTAATGTACCCAGTTAAGTTTGGATGGTTTAAATTTCACTAAAGAACCTATTCTAATAACTAGCATTTATTACATGAAATTCAAGAGCTTAAGTTCCATCAAACTAGCCCTTGTGTAAGATTATTATTTCTTCTCTATAACTTCAAAATAGATATTTCATTCAAACTGTTCAGGTGAGAAAAGAGAATGGATTTTTTTTTCCTCTGGAGCTGCCTGTTCAGTGAGATGGAGGAGGTGCACACTTAAGGTCAATTCACTAATCTATGGTTCAGAGTTCTGATCATATGGAAGTTTGGAAAAGAAAGCTTATCACAGGTTTGTATGCTGGTGAATGGATAGAGTTTTAATTTTCACTTTGGGGAGTAGAATGTAAACCAAACAGTTGACTGAAAAGCCAGTGCAATTTTTCACTGAAACTAATTATTGAGTCATAACAAGACATCTTAAATACACTTACCTTTGGCTTTGTAACTTATATACATATATTAAAGTAGTATTCATTATTTTCAACTTCTGGTTGGTCTCTACTTGAAATATTGACTGTAATTAAGCCTTTGCATTAATATTCTGCTTTACAGACATACATTTTGCTTTACTTGTTGTTTTTAGCATTATTATTTTGCTCAAGAGTAGTAATGCAATTGTAAGGTTAATAATTCAAAAGATAGAAAACAATAAGTGAAAGTAACTCTTTCTCTCACCCTTGTTCCACAGACCCATGTCTCACCAGGTAACAATCACTCCTACTTGTGTCTGGTACATTCTTCAAGAGAATACAGATATTTGTGGCAATTAAAAATAGTTAATACAAACTTCAGTATGCAATCACATTGTTCATCACCTTGCTTTTTCCTTTTTCTTTTTCTTTAGACTTAACAATATATCTTGGAGAAAGTTCCATATTGGTATAAATATGTGTGTATTGCCTTATTTTCAACTGCTGCATAACAGTCCATTATATATATATATATATATATATATATATATGATTTATTTAACTAGCTTTTTACTGAATGTTTAGATTGTTCCAAATATTTTACTGTAAAAATGGTAATAAGTATTATTGAATTACATTTTTGTGAACATATGAAAGGACATCTGTAAGATAAATTTCTATAGGTAACATTGCTGGGTCAAATGTTATACATATTTATTCTTTTATTTTTATGAAGTCTTTAACTTGTTTCTCAGAGTTGAATTGCTTAATAAATATGCTGAAGTTCAGAACATGATAAAGCTGTTATTGAATTTTATTTCAAAAAGCTTATAATCAGGAAGTCTGTCTTATTGAGGCTTATTTTAGCAAAATCACATGTAACCTAATACTTTTTTTGCTCAAGCTTAAAATACTATAAGAAAAATGGTTGCAGAAAAAAGTAACCGTATTACATTTATTTTGTTCTTCCATTTTAACAAAATTATTTTAAATTTTAGTGAATTTTAAGTTGAAATTGTGTAGGCTAGTTGTATCCAACAAGGCAACCCTGATATCTTCAAATATCTTCTCTAACTACTCGATGTTTTTCAGATCTAGTTCCACATAACCAAGACTATTCAATTTTGATCCAAATAAAGTTTTATTAGATAGGAATTGGAGAAAATAATTAGTTAGTGATTGGAAACGTGGCTGAAAAGAAAATGGTTCAGCAGATCTGTATACCTCACCAAGAATTGAGGACCATTTATTTCCAAGCTCTGTGGTAGACAGAAATCCAATCAAGAAATACACCCTTGTTTAGAACCCTCTGATAGACTTTTAGCTTTCAGTTGCACAAGAGCCTGCAGACAAATAACAGACTGCAATTTTTATGGTGTTAAAATGCTATGGTTCTCTCGCTAGTAGAGAGTTACCCATGGGAAAAGAGCAAGAATGGAGTTGGCTGTGCGCTAACCAGAATTTTACTGCTGGGATTTCTCTATCATAGGGAATTCCTATCTCTTCACTGGAATAATCATGAGAGCCACCATGCTTCTGTGTCCTCGTAGTCACACAGTGGCTTTCATTATTATTTTCATTCATATTTTTCTGAATTTTCATTCACTCAGCAAATAATACAGTATTTTCTTGTGTGGTGATGCTTTGTCAGACTCTGCCAGTTGATACGCATAGGATATAATGATGAAGGGAAAAGGCAGTTTCTGCCGTCAGACAGCTACCTTCTAAAGGAAGTCAGGGAGTTAAACAAAGAAATACAATACAATATGATGAGAGCCATGGCTGAAGAATTCGAGAGTGCTATAGTTATGTATAAGAGCCTCAGGGGATTGAGTGGGGGTTTCCCAGAGAAACAGATGAAAAATCTAGTTAGTAAAATTAAAAGGTACAAACCCTATCCCTGCCCTGACTGCATGCAAATGCCTGCAAACCTTGAGACTTCCAAGATCTGCTGTTTTGTTTCTTTTTACAGTATCAGTGAGACAATCACAACAATTAGCAGATGTTGTGGACTGATTGAAAAATTACCACAATTCTTTACTGTTTTCAGTATTCATTCTCTTTGCAATGTGACTTTGCAGTTCTTCTCACCAAAAGATGGACTATTTTCCCCCTAATTCCTGAGTCAGTGCTATGGCAGCACATCGTGGTAGAAGAAAAGATGTGCCAGTCCCAAGCCCATGCTTCTGTTCTCTTGAATCTGTGCCTATACTATGAGATCAAGCCTGGCCTCCTGGAGAATGAGAGATCCTGCGGAGCAGAGCCAGGTCAACTCAGTTGTCCCAGACAAGGCTCTTAATTATTTTGATCCAGAGCAGTGTGGTCCTACACTCATGGGAAATAATAAATGATTTGTTGTATTAAGGCACTAAGTATTAAAATGGTTTGTTATGCAGCCACATGTAACATCAGAGAATGCTTATGAGGATAAATAAAATGATACATACAAAATATTTCATCTACTGTCTATCACATAGTAAATAGTGAAAATTATTATCATCATATGTCTCCTTAAGTATTCTTTAATTTATAGTTCCCCTCCTTTATACACATGCACGTTCCACCTCTCTTCAATTTTCAAAAGAAACTTGGTTGGTTGTCTGGTAGAGTTTCCCATAGTCTGTATTTGCTGATTGCATACCTGTGGAATTGATAACATGTTTCTCTGCACCCTCTATTTTCTGTTATATGGTGATAAAAATTATTATTTTTGAAGATCAATTTAAAGTCTGAAAGTTAGTTTTCTTCTCTTGGCTTTAATGTGCACAAAAATACCTGGGAAACATATTTTACTGGATAAATTAGTGTTTTCCATCTGAAAGTCTGCTGACCATAGTTTTCCTAAGAAATTTTTATTAAGGTAGTAATAATTAATAATGAAAATAGTATAATTATTAACCTTAGCTTGAGCTCCATGATGAGGGCCCACACAGCTCAGGGCTTGAATGTTCACTTATTTTGTATACTCTTCTTATTGGCTAGAGTTTGCTACCATTACTACCCTTTGTGTCTATCCCCAAAGCAGAGGCTTGACACTGTTAAGGTAGCTGGTTGTGAACGTAATCTTCTTACAAGCTTGAAAAATCCTTGTAACTCCACAGCTTCCCCCTCATTGATTAGCAAAGCCTTCCCTAGACCTAGCACTGCCATGAGTGCGCTTAAATTCTATAATGTAAACTTACATAATATATTGCATTTTTATATGGTTGGCTATCCTGAAATATTGGAAGACAGAAGGAGGGGCCAGTTGCTACCAAGTTTGGAGTACTAACAGGAGTCTGGGCTGCCTCCCAGAGGAAGCATCATCATTTTGCTTTTTGCAGCTTCTTTAAGCTCCTTCAAATAATTTATGGATACCATCTGCTGCTATCTTCAGGTCTTTGCTTGGCTTTCTTAACAGTCCAGATGACTTGTGCTTTGAATCTAGTTACCTTTTACTTTGCCCATATAGCTACCCTTCTATTTGTACCAGGAAAAAATAATGAATCTTTTTTAGTTATTTTGTGCTAGAACAATTTTTAGAGTTCTCCCGGAAACTGGAACGATCTTTAGAGTTTTAGAAAACTTATTTTCTTTAGTAGGTATAATGGATCTGTCTTTTAAACATAAGTTATTAATTTATCAAATATTTATTAAGTGTTTATTATATGAAAGATATTGTACAGGGTCTTAGTTTGGGTTCTTCCAGGAGTGTACCCTGGGATGAAGATTCAAATGCAAGTGGTTTATTCCATTTGGGTGGGTGGAGCTTAATTCTATGGGAAAATCTGAGAAAAGGAGTAAAACCCAAATCTCAGAAGTAATCCATTTAAAGGGCTAAGAAACTGAAGCATTTATGTGCAGTTTCTGAACCATTGCCTAATGGCTGCTGTGGAAGCGAGGCAGGTGTTAATTCTGCATCGGCAAAGTGACTTTTCAAGATTTTGGAGAAAATGTCCTGAGGCACAAAATGAAGTTATTGGCAATTGGAAGTCTGTCAGGGAACATTGGCAGCTACAAGGCATACGGGTGGAGGACCAACAGCATCTGCTACAACTAGGCACTTTACACATATTATTTCATTAGATCCTTACAGTTCAAGGAGGAAGGGATTTTCTAATCTCTATTTGTTCAAAGAGATTAACTGAAATTCAGATTAGTCTTGTAATTTGCCCAAGGTTATATACTAATAAGGGGCAGAGTCACAATTTAGACCCAGAAAGGTGTTCATAATCTGTGGACCCAGACAGAGTAATGTCTTCCCAAATGTCAAAGAGCTGCTATTTAACAGAGGCAGGGCTATGACCCAGGTCCCCTGACGTGCAGCCTGGTGATCTTTCTGTAGACCTATCTGGTCATTCTCATTCCCTGTACAGCCCCACTTCCATCTCAGTGTCCTGGGAGTTTGATCCCTGAGCTTAGTTCTTACATGTCTTCCTTTAAGACATTCAGTGCTACTGCTTGGTTTAGATGCTGTGCATGTCACCAAGGGGAACTCTGTAAGTTCCCCCTTCCAACTTGTGAGATGCTTATTACCAAGATGCTTATTTCTGAGAATAACCTTTCTGACTGAAGATACTTTATTATGTTTATTGATAGCTCTATTGCCTTGAAATTGCTTTGTTTGTTCCCACAACAGCATCTTTTTACATGTTTCTCCCTCTTTTTGAATGCGCTTCTTTCCCTTGGTTGTGGAGCTGATTCCTACACCTTCTTATCATAGGTATCATTTCCCCAGGAATATCTCCCTTGACCTTCCTTACTACATAAAATTGAAGCACCAAGAAGATCTTCTCTACAGCACTTGTTGTAGTTGTAATATAATTTTTATTTTTGTAAGGGTTTCATTAAAGCCTGAAAACTATGATAAGAGGGACCATGTCTGCTTTTATCACTGCATCCTCCTCACCTAAAACATAGAAAATCCTCTGTAAATACTGTTGAATAAGTAGATGAATAAACAAATGCATTTTAGTCAAAGCACTGTCAATTTTTTTGTTGTTTTTTAACTTTTATTTTAGTTTCAGGGGTATATATGTGGGTTTGTTATATAGATAAATTATGTGTTGCAGGGGTTTGGTGTACATGTTATTTAGTCACCCAGGTAATATAAGCATAGTACAGTACCTGATAGGTAGTTTCTCGGTTCTCACCCTCCTCTCACCCTCCACCTTCAAGTAATGTCTACTGTTCTCTTCTTTGTGCTTGTATGTACTCAATGTTTAACTCTCACTTATAAGTGAGAATATGCAGTATTTGGTTTTGTGTTCCTGTGTTAGTTTGCTTAGGATAATGGCCTCCAGCTTGTTCCATGTTGCTGCAAAGGACATGATCTCATTCTTTTTTATAAATGTGTAGTATTGCATGGTGTATAAGTACCACGTTTTCTTTATCTAGTCTACTATTCATGGGCATTTAGGTTAATTCCATGTTTTTGCTGTTGTGAGTAATGTTGCAATGAATATTTGTCTACATGTGCCTTTATGGTATAATGATTTGTATTCCTTTGGGTATATACCTAGTAATGGGATTGCTGGGTCAAATGGTAGTTCCAAGTTCTTTCAGGAATTGCCAAACTTCTTTCCACAATGGCTGAACTAATTTGCCTTCCCGCCAGCAGTGTATTCTTTTTTCTCCGCAACCTCACCAGCATCTATTATATTTGACTTTTTAATAACAGCCATTCTGATTGATGTGGGATGATATCTCATATAACCTTGGATCCTGCTTTAGTCCAGACTTAACTCTTGGTCACAGTCTCCGTCTAGCACTTAAAAATACATCCTTTCCCAGAGGCCACACCCTAATATGCCAGTTAATTAAGCTAAAAGCAACAAACCTAGGTGAGTCTGTAAACATTTAAAGGATACTCTGCCTATTTCAGTTGCTTTGTTTATAATAATGCAGGCATACACACGAGGAAAGAACATGATCATGCCATACACATCAATTAGCAATAAAACTGCTAACCTCCATTTTCTGAAATGCTCATTTGGAAGCTAGAGGTTAGAAAGTTACTCTCTAATACGTCTCCGCACCCTGGCAGCCACTAGTTGAAATTTTATCTCATGAAAAGTCAGTTGGACTCTTCCCAAGCCTGTTTTTGCCACATGCACTTGCTATATAGCACTTGCATGTTTTAATTTATCATTATGTAAGCCATCGAAATATGAGCTCAAAAGGAGACTGTGGTTTTCATAAACTAAGTTGAATGCTATGAAAAGACTCAATAAAGTCAAAGTGGTTAAATGTTTAAAAAATGTTGCTGAGTTAATCATGAATGAGATGATTGTAAAAGATGGAGATAGAAACATAAATACCTAGTTGGCTTCTGATCATCATAAGTCTTTTTAGGAAACAGATACTGAGATGATGGAATGATGCATTTTGTTGTAGTTTATGCAATAATCATGAAGCCAGATTTCATTGAAGAGATGCACATTTTGTTTTCTTCATGTGTAAAATGGGAATAGAAAAACCGAACAGAGTTTTATGGATTAGGTATAGTAATGCTTTTCAAGTGTCTTGCCCAGTGCTTGGCTCACAGTAAGTGATTAGTCTATTTTGCCTCCCATTCTGTGTGTGGAAGCCCTTTGTAAATGCTGGTGCATAAATGTCAGTTGTTGTTCCAAGGGGCCAGGGAGGAACCAGCCAGGAAAAGAGCCAGGTTTGGAAAGTCTGGAGATGAAACTACACAAGGGAAGAAGTTGGGTTAGGCCCAGGGCTGCAGAAGGTTGATTTTTCCTTTAATTGAGGGGCTGCACTCAGAATCGAGACACTGATAGAAGATAGGCATGATCAGGTTCATCAGAAGAAGCAAATGCTTCAGTCCCTGCTGGGTAAGGTTCTCAGCAAAGGCTGCAGCCACAGCGGTTTTTATTTGGAGGGTAAAGTACAACACACAGCCCTTGATTAAAAAACAAAAAACAAAAAACAGGGGAAAAAGCTAGTGATGCATCAAATGAAACAACTCTCTACAACAACAAGGAAAAAACTTTTTTAACAATGAAGAGTTTGAAAGTAAACTTAACAAATTCCTATGGGTCAAAGGCTCATTCCCAAGCACAGATCGCTGACTGAGAGGTTCCACTTTTTGCAAACTACTTATTATTTCCGGAGTCTCAATGGGGAACAAATCCTATCCTCTCTTCCTGCTAAGAGCATTTAAGCACTCAGTGAAAGCAGAACATTCTGGCATGAACTTCACAAAGTGTAACCTCTGGAGTATGGCAAGCAGGCTGCATTGGGGACTGAGCATTTTTTGCATAGTGCCTATTATGCAACATCAACCATTTGAAAAACTGCCAACAGTGTTGTCTCTGCGGAGAGTATGGATTGTGGGCAGAACAGTGACAATTCAATGGTCATGCCTGGCTTGTTGGTGCAGTGAAGAGGTTAAACCCTGCAAATACCCAAACATGAACAAGTCAGCTGACTCCAGCTGTCTGCTCCATGGGGTGGGAGGAGTAAGATAGGGGAGATATATTAGGCAGATTTTGTTGAAAAATTCCTTTTGTGTCTGTTGTCTTAGAAATTTCTTGGGTACTTTCTTAATGAAATCAGACTTATAGTGGAAAGCAGTGAGAAAAACTGGATGAATGATTTGAAAAAAACACACCCAACTGAATTCTTCTTCTTTACCAACTTTTACATTTTCCTCTCTCTTTCATCTGATAATTTTTGCCTCAGCAGTGAATTCCTCTGCTACCCTGTCAGGGCTTTCTGAAGGCAGGAGCTTGTTTTACTTACCCAGGTATAGCCCTCATCCACTGAGGTACCCAGCACACATTAGGTTTTCAAAGAAAAAAAGAAAAGTGAATGGGGAAAAATATCAAAGTAATTCTAAAGAGGAAAAACTTAACCCACACAGGAGTTTTGTGCAAAATCTATGTGTGTAAATTAGTTGTTTAGAATACATACCACTCTGGACATTGATCTTTTGTCAAATATAGGCTTTGAGAATATCTGCTTCACGTCTGTGGCTTCTCTTGGAACACAATAGCTTGTAGAAATATTGGTATAGGTTAATTTAGTTCTATGTTTGGCAGCAAAAGCATCTCTAATCCTGGCATAACAGAAGGACTGATAGCAGAGCCATAAATTCCATCACCTGCTATCAAGAGCCACGCAGTTCAGGAGGAGTCAGGAGAAGAGAGAATGAGATAACTTTATTTTTCCTGCATCTTTTAAACATGTGAGCTGAGCTTAAAGCAAGATTTTTAAGTAGATGAAGTATCTTTGGCACCTTCTCCTTTCCTTTTGTTTTTGCATCTAGTTGCCTAATTTCCCATTGGCAATTGGGAAACAAAATGGGAAACAAAATTTCCCATTTCATTTATCTGTGCATTCACTCCTTTCTTTTCACATTCCAAAATTATTACTCCCCTCACCATTTCCCCTCCGAGCCGTCCACGTATAGCAGAGAACTTCCATCAACCCTGATGTGTTTGTACATTCAGATGCTTAACCCATATGCATCTCTGACTGGTGGAATTTCAAACCATGAGATCACATGAAAATAGCGTT
Source organism: Gorilla gorilla gorilla (assembly GCF_029281585.2). Lineage (NCBI taxonomy): Eukaryota > Metazoa > Chordata > Mammalia > Primates > Hominidae > Gorilla > Gorilla gorilla. The sequence continues at coordinate 67,945,769 of NC_073238.2, forward strand.
TGTGTGTTTGTGTCTGTATTATTCTGGGCAGAAGGATTCAGGATATTGTCAAGTCAGCCCTGCCCAGAATGTTGTCCCCAAATTCATTTTCTTAAGGTGCGTCTAGTTTTTTAATATTTCATTTTTCATTGGTAAATTAATTTAAACAAACATTTACTTGCTTCAATAATATTTGTTCAAAATATTTACTTTATTTCTTCAAATTCTGAAATTATAGATTCTCCAAATTCTCCAAGGCTTTTTTCACGAGGTTCCAAAAAGTGAGAGAATTGACTGTCTGAGGATGGGAGAACTGGCATTGGTGTACATTTTTATTTATGTGTGAATATATATATATATTTTTTTTCTTTTTTTTTTTTTTTTTTTTGAGACGGAGTCTTGCTTTTCCCCAGGCTGGAGTGCAGTGGTGCCATCTTGGCTTACTGCAACCTCCGCCTCTCAGGTTCAAGCTATTCCCCTGCCTTAGCCTCCCGAGTAGCTGGGACCACAGGCACGTACCACCACGCCCAGCTAATTTTTTGTATTTTTTAGTAGAGTCAGGGTTTCACCATGTTGTCCAGGATGATCTTGATCTTCTGACCTTGTGATCTGCCTGCCTCAGCCTCCCAAAATTATGAGATTACAGGCGTGAGCCACCGCGCCTGGCCATGTGTGAATATTTCTATGCCCAATGTTCAGACATTCTTTATCTTCAGCTATTTATGTCTTCAGCCTTGTAAAACTGATTTTAATCTCCTTATATTTTAAACATTATGATGTATTGTAGCCATTTTATATTGGTTCTCTTTCACTTAGCTTTTTTTTTCATCTCTTTGACAAAATTTTCTTGATGCTTTTTTCCTGTTAGCTTGGAAGATTTAAATTATTTTTATTTTCTTAGAGATTACTGTTACATTTCTTATCATACATATTTAATGCAGTTTTTAAACCATGACTAAAGGATCTTAGAAACTCTTACTACAAAAATAAGACAAAGAAATTAGCATTTCCAAAATTTTTCTATGATAGAATTCTATTTCAAGTATTTTTAAACTAACAAAGTATTATAATAATAGCTTCTTTTAAAAAAGATGTTACTTAATAGATTTGCCAACATTTTCAAACCAATTTATTTAATTTATTGACTACATTGCTTTCTTTCTACATTCATTTTGTTTCACTGTATATTCTGAGAAGCCTTATTCCCTTCCCTAACCCTTTCATCTTGTTCCTACTCACCACTTCTAGGTGACCTTTTTGTTGTTATTTTTGTTTGTGTTTCAATCTGACTTGTATTTCTTTTTGCAAAAATAAACATATGTGCATACATATTTTCAGACTTTCTAACAGAAAACACTGTATATTCTTTATATTCTTCTGTGCTTTTTCATGTAATGACATATCCTCTAAATCATTGTATATGAATTCATAGTGATCTTTCTCAATCTGTTTTAGCAGCTGTATAATATTCCATTATTATGGTAAATCAAGTTTATTTAATTGGCTTTCTATGGATGGGCATTGAGTTTATTCTAATATTTTGGTATAATAAAAGTTCCATCAAGAATAAACTTGTGCATATATTGTTTTAGTTTATTGACATGTATCCTTAGGATAAATTTCTAGTAGTAAGACTGCTGAGTCAAATAATAAATGTATACCTTACCGTTTGCTTTTGTTTTTACTTTTACTTTGTAATTAATCTAAGGTTGCATTGTGTCTTTTAAATCTGAGAATTTCTGTTTTTAATATTTTCCTAAAAAGTCGTAGTCATTATTTCTTCAAATATTGCTCTGCTTATTCTTGAATTTATAGTTTGTTGGAGTTTCTTAATACTACAACAGCTTTTATTTCATATTTTTGTGTTCATTATAATTTTGTACTGCATTTTGGGTAAGTTCATTAGGACTATCTTTCAGTTTAATGATTCTCAATCAATTATGGCAATCGTATACCATACTATTAATGTTACTATTCCATATCATCTATTGCAAAAGTTTTTCAGTGGCTATCCTTTTTATTTTCTGAATTTCTAATTGACTGCTTTTTTCATATTTATTAATATTAGATTTTATCTGTCTCTTTTGTTTCATAATCTCTTGTTCTTTTAAGAATGGTATTTTTGTCATTAACTCTTTCGGATTCATAAAATATCTGTTTTAAGCCTGAGCATGGAGGCTCCTACCTATAATACCAATGCTTTGGGACCCCAAGGTGGGATGACCATTCGAGGGCAGGAGTTCAAGGCCAACCTGGGCAATATGATGAGGCCCCATCTACCTGCACACACACACACACACACACACACACACACACACACACACACAGACAGACAGACAGACAGACACAATTAGCTGGATGTGGTGATGTGCACCTGTAATCCTTGCTATCTTGGAGGCTGAGGTGGGAGCGTCACTTGAGCCCAGGAGTTTCAGGCTGCAATGAACTATAATTGTGCCACCAGCTCTCCAGCTTCTGCTCTCCAGCTTGGGTGACAGAGTGAGACCCTATCTCAATAAATAAATAAATAAATAATAAAATTAATATATACTTTGACATTATTTATAAATTGTCCAATATTTTTACATCCCAAGACATAGTCTTTCATTTCATGAGTAATCTGGCTGTTTCCTATAAAGTTAGTTTATTTCTGTGTTTTGAAATATCTGTGGTAGCTATTCCTGAGTAGAGGTTTTACTGTTACTTGCTTTCTTTCCTCATTCCCACCCACCTTTGTCTGAAAGTTCAGAGAAGTGTCACTTAAGTCCTGTGGGTTTTCAGTACCAAACCATGTCTTCTGTTGCAAATTGGGGCTTCATTATGAGAGGATATTCTAGAACCCATCTTTGAGCCAACATGCAGCAAATTACTCAACATAAGAGTCCCTTTTGTATCTCTAGAATGTATTAATAACATATACCTCATAGGATTGTTGTGAATATACCTCATACCTGAGGTATTGTGACTATACCGCATACCTCATACATGAATATACATATACCTCATAGGATTGTTACTATATATAAAGAACTTAGAACAATGCCTGCACATAAGAATCACTATATAAGCATTTTTTATTGTTATCATCATCATCATCATCACAATCACTGGTATATTGCTGGCATATATCAGATGCTTCACAAATAGGTTCTGTGGCTATTGTTACAATTTTTTGTACTTCTGGTGTCTTTCCAACTTTCAGGCCACATCACAGTGCCTTTATAATTCCTATTAAAATATACTCTCTTTTTACCTTTGTGAATCTTTCCCAGTGAGGCAGATTAGGTATTTTTAGAGGGCTCATCTCAGAACACTGTTCCCTTCCCTTCCATAAGAGAACCCCTGGATCCAGGAATGGGACAATATTCTTGATTCTACTGAATCAAAACTTCCTTACCTTCTGAGCCAGCATAAGTCAGGATCTATGGATCAGTTGGTGGAAGAAGCCAATGATGTTAGTTAGAGATGGGTTTTTGGTTGGCTTCATATACCTTAAAGTAATGACTGAGTGCCTATTATATAATTAGAACTCAAAATAAGTTTTCATCAAGGCAATTAGGAATCAGAAGCTCAAAAATTAAGAATCAAAGATGTGGCCTTACTAATAATGCTAGGCTGAGAAAACAAGGTACTGTTTCTGGAGAACAGTAAGGGTAAGAAGATGCTAAGCCTAACTTCATGGGACTCAGTCTTCTGGAGTTCACATTAAACGCTTCCACCTTTCTATGCCTTCATTTCCTCATGATTAAAATGGAAATGGTAATAATATCATTATTTTATGTTAAAACATATAAAGAATTTGGTAAATTGGCCAATATAAGGTAAATATTCAATAGATATTGACTATTATATTAACATGGATCTTGGACCAAAGAAGGGCCTTGAGAAAAATATATGATTGGAAGAGGAATTCCAAGGATAATGATTTCATTGACAAGAAAGATAACCTGTCATATTAATTTACCGTGAATAAGACTGTGAAGTCTTAGGATGAGTGCATAAGATGAGAAGCTGGCTGAGCACAGTACTGCTTTCTGATGATAGTTTATGATACAGATCTATCCCAGTCACAGAGAAGTTAGGGGGAACATTAACAGGTGCTGCTCACATCTGGTCAGTCTCTGGAATTTTTGTCTTCATCCCCACTTTCTTTTCCCGGCATTGGCTCTCAAAGACTAAAGTTGGAAACCTCTTGTGTGTTGAGGCAGTGTTTCTTCTTCTTAAGTCATAAAAATAATCGTGGCCAGATTATACCAGATGGTGTGAGAAAAAGAGGAACCATTGAAATCAGTGGCAAATGGGGAGACTGAAGAAGATACATCCAGGGGAGTCCTAGCACAGCTCTTTGGAGGCTGAGTCACACAGCTTTTCCCTTGGTTACAATGTCATTGGGGGCAAACAGCGTTTTGCCTATTCTTTAAATTTATGGCATAGGGATATTTTTCAAATATTTATAAATACCAATTTTCTATGCAGCTGAAATGCTTTTATAGAAAATATCTGATAGGCCGTAAATTTTAATATATAATTACATATCTCCAATGGCAAGTTGAATTATCTTTGGGTTTTATATTTTTGGCACTTATAAAGTTTTCAATATCAGAATTTAATTTGGCTTGTTCAACAGTTTGCTTTCCAGTTGGAAGGCATTAAGGGAGGAGATTATGTATAAATCAGTATGACAACATTATATGTGAAGAAGTATCATGAAGAATGCTTGCAAAAGTTAGGTTTAAATAATTCCCTAATTTGTAGCTAATTTTAAGGTTTCCAAGGCCAAGGTGCTAAAAATATCAAGTACTTTATATGATACAAGTCCAACATCCATATTTAAATGTGAGTACACTTGTAGCTTAGGACCAAATGTAAATACTTTCGGATTGATCACTCAAACAGAGTTGACCAACCTTTGCAAACTTTCATGCAGTTGATAATCTATTGAAATTAAGTAACCCTCCTCTAAATACTCGGAATCTGAGATTGTGTTTTTGAAATTCATTAAAGATAATGACAGCCAAATGGATTTGAAAATAGCAATAATAGCCACCAAAGTTTAATACTGAAAAGTTGGAGTTAATATTCTCATTCAAGAGAGAGAACCAAAACAATTTCCTCTGGCAGATTTTGCTTTAGCTTGTCAACTGGAGAACCTGATGTCTTTGCCAAATAAATATGCAAATATGTGTTTGATTAAATAAGATGAAAACTTTATTGCTGAGATATGGCTTTTCTTTCCATTTCTAACTTCATTCATTTTATGCTCACTGAACCAAGCCTAACTAAGACTCCATGACTTTCAATAGGACAGTAATCCTGTGCTTCTAAAAGAAACTTCTAGCGCTGTGAGCTCCCTATAAGTTCAAGGTAGTGTGGATGAGTGAACCTTCTATCATTCCCTGATATGTGTGTGGGGGTTTTGGAGGTGGGGTTTGGGCATGGGTATATGCAGAAGGAGATTCTTCGTGACAAACAACAACAAAAAAACTCATCCTGTCAAAAGTGCATGTGCCTCTGCTTTATCACCATGATTACACTGAGGTTTTATTTTAGAGTATCCTGGATTTTAAATTGAAAGTCATATATAATTTGCCACGAGAAGCATGAAGTGAGTGACTAGAAAGCTGCTAGCAAGGCCCAGCATGACAAATCAGTGTCTCTATGATAATGAGCCTCTGCAGGAGGTGGGTCACTGTGCTGCAGTTGAGTGGTAGAAGTAGGCTGGATGGCTCTGGGTTAATGCAAAGGCCACATATTCTACATTGGTTCAACTGGTGTGATGGCCAAAACCAGGCAGACACCATTCACTTCTTTCATTGCTCAGGAATAGCAGCACTATTTTAACTCCTATGATTCTGTGCAAACTTTGGGCAAATATAATGCAGTATCTACTAGTGCAGCTGAAGAGAAAGTCTGCCTGGAGAAACAGCACTGGAGGGATATGAAGTAATATTTACTGAGTGGCTAGACTTGTGCCTTGAACTGTGATTCATACTTTACATGCATTTTCTTATTTAATGCTCACAAATTTTATTATTCACATTTTGCAAATGAAGAAACAAACTTTGAGGAACTGAGTGACTCACAGAAGGTCAAACATTTAGAGCAATGTAAGGAAAATTAACCTTCACTAAGCCTCTACTACGTGACTCCATGTTGTCTTCTGTGCCTGGTGTGCACATACATGATTTCTCGGGTTAGTTTTTACTACAACCCTTGGAAGTTGGTATTAGGATCATGTTTTATAGAGGAAGCACCTGAGTCTCACAGATGATAAGCTAACCCAAGCTGAAAGAAGCCAGTCAGTGCGAGAATTAACTTTTTAATCCAACTCGGCCTGAAAGCAAAGCCCATGGTCCTAATCTCATCTCATGTTCAGGAAGGTGACTTCATAAGCTGAAGGATGAACTGATTTTCAGAGAGAGACCTCTGCCTTCGAGGGTGTCCTGGGAATATCTGTTTTCCCTTAGAAAATAACTCACTGTTAGACTTTTTCTAGTCTTTTCTTTAGGACTGCCTCACTTGTATCAGGCTTTGATAGTATGCCTAACATGATCCTAATACAGTAATAAGGCATGTTACAAAAACCAACTCTGTTCAATTTCCCTTCAGGTCACCAGGGAAGGCAGGCTGAGGCACTGTTTTGCTAATTTTTGCACACTCCCTGACCACCTTCAATTCTTTCTGGCTACTCACAAATTTAGATAGCTTATATGCACACCGTTCATCTACTCGAGGGTCGAAAAGGATTTGCAGCTACATGACCCAATGCTGAAGAGATGGAGTGTGTAGTTACCCTGGTTCCGTGTAAGTCATTTGAAAGGCCTGGATATGATTCAGTAAGGATGAGTGCATTCTGTTCGCTGTGTGCCTTGCAGAAGGCTATCTGGGAACATTGCACATAAACACAGTTCTCTCTAATTTTGGTAGCATCTTAGTGAGATTTGTTCTGGTATGGAGAGCTACAGGTTTATGCCTCATTTGTTGTGCTGATAATTTAGCATGGCTTTTTTCCCCCTAGGCATCTTAAACAAATGTATCTATGACAGGTACAAAGCTCCAATGATAAAAGTAATGGAAAACCTGAACTTCATCATCAGCTGTCCCTTCACTCTGTTTTTACTAAGCTGGGCTTCAGCAATTAAAGACTGAGAACATCCCCTTTCAGCCCCTTGAAGGGTAGCATGGGAAGCTGAGAATCCTATACATCAGGTTCAGAGAGCCCTGGGTTCAACTTGGACTTCTGCACTTCCTGGATTGGTTGAATTTGAATAACATAATAACTCCTCTGAAATGTTATTTCCTCATCTGTAAAGAGATATCCTTACCCCCTTCTCAAAGGTTAAGTATTAACATGGCATACCAAATGTGGAAACAGCTAGCAAAAGACTTAACATATATTACAGGCTTGATAAAACCTTCTCTTGTTGGATGAAATCTGTGTGACCTTAGGCAAGTTACTTAACCTTTCTGAGTTTCAGATTCCTCTTCTATAAAATTGTGAAAATAACACCTACTTGATAGGGTAGCTTTGAGGATTAAATGGCACAACATAGGTAAAGCACCTGACATTGTAGGCACTTCCTTGTGACAGCTTTTATTGTTACAAAGCCTGTGGTTGTGAAAGTGAAAGGGCACAGGTATTTCTAGGGTAACCATGCATTCTTGGTTGCTCTGGGCAGAATCTGTTTATTCCTGATTCTGGCAAAATCATTAGTAATATACTCTTTACTCTCAAAAGATTCCAAATAAATTCTGTGGTCACTCTAAATATAACTCATATGTAGGGAAGAGGCTGACCTGTTGAGAAGGAGAGAGAGAGAGCATAATAGCGATTCCTTTCCCAGAAGTAATGTTTATCTAGTTCTTCCAACAGCGTAGTTTAGTTCTTACTAGTTAGCTATTATTAAGTTGTTGCTTATTATTGTTAAGTGGATAAGCTTTGGCAATTCAGAAACATCTAAATACACAGAAAATACATGGGCAGAGGTTTTGATGAAGTGGTTTGTTCCCTTTTTCTGGTCATTTTCCACTTACTAGTGTCCAGTTTTCAAGAGGACACAGCTTTCATGCTACCCTCTGGCTGCCCCCAATCACTTTTCACTGTTAACTCTAAGGGGTGGCCCATTAAGTGTCCTGGCTGCCTGGACACCCTCTTGCATATATGGTAATTTTAAAAAGGCTCAGTTTCTCTTCACTCAGTCGTTTGGCCCACAAGCATACCTCCTCTTGTTTTTGCTGTAGGAGACTTCCTGATATGCCAGACAACCTTTGGATACGGATAGCAATGGAGGCTAACTTATTCCTCATGATCTCATTGAACTCTGCTGGCTCGCTCTGGGCCCACACCATAGGTACAGAAATGCATGGATCTGTGCCTTGAACTGGGAGTAAGGGCAGGGAGGAATATATTCCTGAGTCCTGCGTCTTCCTTTGGCACTGTCTGCAGTCTCCTCTTCCCACTGCTCTTTTTCCTCCCTCTACACCCCATCCAGTGCCTTTCTCGTCTATGGAGGAGTAAATGAGAAACAAAATGGTGGTCTTTTTTGCCCGAGGCAACCACCAAACTTTAAGAAGGACCTGAAAGGCACATCCTAGGAGAGCTGGAATCATCAAGAGAAGCAAATATTTTGTTTTTTTCTCTATAAATCCTGACCCTCTCCCTTTCCTTTTTAGTTCACTTCAACTTCCTCTTCAGGAGAGAGGAGAGAAATCAGCTGTCCTGGGGCCAGCTTTTATTTCTGATGATTATTGTCTCTTACCTGGTATCCAGTCCTTTGGAATGTAGATCATCTTTCTTAGCAGTCACTATGTGGAGCTGGTAAAGAAGAAAAAGGTACCCTGTTATTTCAGTGTTTGCCCCAAGTAAAGATTCTCAGATCACTGTTACATGGGTAACTGACTTTTCCTTTCATTTCCTCCAGCAGAGTAGAGACTAGGCAGTCATTTTTAAAGAGTATTATGAAATATATTTTAAAAATGTAAAATAATGTATATGTACATTATAAATTGAAGGTTATCAAATGTTTTTCAGAAAAGGTCCAGACAATGAATATTTCAGACTTTGTAGGCCATATACACCTCTGTTGCATAGATTGTTCCTCCATTCCCTCCCTCACCTCTTAACAAAGCTTTAAAAATGTAAAACAAACAGACAAACGAACAAAACAACAAAAAACATTCTTAGCTCACGTGCCAAACATAAGCATTCTACTGTCACAGCTATGTTTGTTTCATTATTAGGCAGGACATATGCCTTCTCATTACCCTTCTTTTTCAAGGTTTATTTTAAGCTTGGTATCATACATGTTTTTAAGATAAACTTTTATCTGCTATTTTATTTCTAAAACCCATCATCATTTGTATTTCATGGAATCTATACATTAATTATAATCCTGTAATTTATACTTTCTCTCCTCCTTTTTCCCACACGATGGATCTGCCTTCTCTCTCTTGACAATTAAGTTTCTGTATCAGGAGTTGTTTCATATACCTAAAATTATAGGTCTCTTAGCCTGAGAGTTAAGATCACTCTGTTCAGAAGGTCTTATGGGAAATGATCAATGCTGTTGTTCAACATCAATAAACTCTGATTCCTCTGTTTTACTGGACTCAGGGTTTGGACTAATGCAATCAGTTTCTATCCAATGGCTATTTTTTTTCTAGATGACTGGGTAGGGACCATTTCTGGCCTGGGTGACTTTGGCATCTAGATACTTGCATACATCTGGTAAGAGCATATTGAGTCATTTTTTTGTTGTTATAATTCCAATATTAAACTCTGCTTAAGATAGGTTTGACTTTTTTTTTTTGGAAGCCAAGACAATTATATTTAATTTTTATTAGATCCAAATTATTATCATTCCACCTCCTCTCACATCACTTCGTTTCTTTGACATTTGCTGCCTAAGAAGTCAGGGAAGAATGTGAAGATTTGAGATCCAAACCCTGCAATATAATGACTACATACTCAGGAAAACACTTTTCTCTAAGCACTGGAAAGTAGAGATCCTACTCACCTCAGCCCATGCTTATGCTTGCCTTTCATGCATTTTCTATTACTAAGATAATGTCATGATGGACTGAAATTCAATTCTATATCAAAATAATACAATTAAGAAACGGATGTGAAGGAAGAAAATACCTATAGTTTATATTTACTTTTCAAATGTAAGTTTTTTTTGTATTAACATTTAAACATCTCTTTTGAATTCCTTCTCACCTAATATTGGCAATAATTCAAACACCCAAGCTACTGCAGCCACCACAGAATAGGCCAGTGCCTGATATTATAGCAACTACATATGAAATTCTTTCCAGTGTAAAAGCTTATTAACATTTAAAAAGAACTAGATCCATTCATACTTTGACTATAGAGTCAACGCCTGCTGAGCAGAACTCACTGTCTGTCATTTCCAACCTTTTCCCCTCTTTTGCATTTACAGAAGTCCTTAAATATCAGCAGCACACTAAAAGTTCTCACATAAATATACCAAATGAAATCCCATCTTTAACTCTAGCCCTCTCAACCCATTTCCTCTGTGTTCAAATAACGTTGAGGGACTAATTTTCAGTGAATTGTCGAAAGGAAAGGTGACAGTCCATTTAGCAGTCAGCTAGTTGCTAATCAGTACCCAACTAAAATGCATCAAAATTTGAGTACTCCCAATTGAACACTTTGAAAGATAAGCATTCTACTAATTTAACTCTGCTGTAGGTTGAGCCCTGATTGAGTGTTTTCACAGCAAGATGAGCCATGTTCCAGCACTTTCCAGTATTGATTTTTAGCCCAGAGCTAAAAATGCTCATCTAAACATGTCATTTTAAAATCTTTGATTGCCTGCTCTATGGGGTACAACTTATGAGACTCTATGTAGTGGGTCATCACACTCTGACCGAGGAATTAAAAAGAACTTCCTCATATCTTTTTTGAGACTCCCAAGATTTAAAACAGAAATGCTGGGGAGGTAGAAGAAAAATAAACAGGGAAAAGTCATAGTTGTTTTAAGAAGCAGATTGTCAAAGTGGAGATTTGCCATCAAGAGAAGCTGAATTTAGTTTGGTCTTCCCGGAGATAGTTATGGTCCTTTTCATACATTGGTGCATTCAGGCTGGGGACTGTAGCTGCCATTGGAACTAGACACAACACTGTTTCTGCAGAATCATACAGAGCCTGAAAAGACCTTGCAGTCTTTTTATTCTGAGGAGTTAAATTAGCACTTTTTTCAGAACTCAATTTAAGCCAAAATAAAGAAAGAAAAAGAAAAAACAGAAAGGGGTAACATTTTTAAGCACTTACTATTAAACAATTTTTCAAATGGATTATACATAATGAACAACCTTGGGACAGAGGTGATGGTTTGTCTGGAAGCCTGGATATAAATTATGTATTCTGTCCCCCAATTCCCATGCTCTTTCTACCATTGAACAGAATATTGAACTCTCCAAATTTTAGTGAGAAGAAACCCAAGAGTACTAATGATGTCTTGGAAGAAAATAGCATTGTCCTATTTTTTTCTTAAAGAAAAATAGGTCAAAATGAAGCTTCTATGATCACTGAATTGTGACTGCTCAAAACTTTTTGAGAAATGTATGGAAAGATACAAATTGAACTAGGTTTAATGAGGCTAAAGTGACCATGTAAATCTCATTTGCCAGAAATATTGTACCTGATCTGGGAAAGGTGCATCACTCTCTCGTAGATGTGGTTCTTTCATGCCACAGCTGCTGTGGCAACATGGTGGGTGAGGCTGAGAAGGCAAGGCGTTTTGGAGTATTAACAAAATCAATAGATGTTATAGCAGAGTTGGATTGAGTTTCTTAAGCACCTCAGGGTTGCTAGAATAAGTACCTGGGGAAGGAAGATATAGACCACGTCAGAGGCAAAGTCTTTGGAGACTGAGAGAAGAAACAAACTTTGCACCTTGGTCAGTTGTATACTTCTTATTTTAGCCTTTAAAAGGGAGAAGAAAGGGAAAATAGAATCTCAGAAGCAGTGAATTTAATTAATATGAGCACAGAACTTTCCTTTCCTTGACCCCACTCTTCCTTCTCAGAAAAGATTTCTCTAGATCTGAGAACCAAGAGACCTGGATCCTATAGCTCTCTATAGACATTGAATAAATTCCTTTACTTCTCTGTGGCTCTGAATTTCATTATTTAATAAATGGCCTCAACTATATTATCTCTTTTCAGTTATACACTACTGCGATTCTGTGATTCTTATTTTCTATTAGAAAGTTCTACTCTACAGAGAACAATGCAGGCTCCTAGCACAGTATGTAGTACATAGCTAGTATTCAATGAAAAAAGTCAAATAAATGAATGAATGACTTTTTTTTCGTTCTGATTTAGTCACCATTTGTGAGTTTCCCATTTGCAGGTCTACTATAGTACATTGCATTAGATTCAAGATAATTATTGATTGGATGATTCCTGATTTCAAAGTACTTGTGTAAGTTTCCGTAAATGTCTATAGGTGTGAATTACATAATGGACTTACCTGTCTGCACTAACTTGACTGTATATGCCCTTAGTCTATCATGACCCTCAATTCTACCACTAGGTATGTATCTAACAATGCATGCCCATCTGCCTCAAAAGACAGGTATAAGAATGTTCATAGCAGATTATTTATAGTAGTTCTAACCCAAAGCCCATCAACAGTTGAATAAACCAATTGTGATATAGTCATGTAATATAATATGACAGCAATGAAATGAACAAATTGCATTTATAAACAAAAACATGAACATCATAAACATAACTTTGTTCTGAATGAAAGAAGCCAGGTACAAAGGAGTTCATGCTGCATAATTCTATTTATATATAATTCAGAAACAAGCACAACTAAACCAAGCCTTAATAAATGCATGTTTACAAGGAATATATATGGCAAAGAGATTGACATAAATGCGGCTAACCTTTATGGGAGGGGTAGGTGGTTCTAAAGCATGGATCTGCAGAGGCCCTCTGAGTGCCTAGCAACATTCTATTTTATGATTTGTGCAGAGTGACAGAGGAGCTTGCTGTTTCTATATCTTTCTGTAATGTATGTGAGATTTCACAATATTTTTTTTCTTTTTGTTTTTAAGGAATACATGTAAAATTCCAGGTTCCTAGTAGGCGCTGAATACATGGTGGTTACCTAATAAGCATTCCACCTTTCTTCTTCCCCTGATTCGCTCTGCACAGCTAATCTTAAAAAGTAATGAATAATCTTGGTGTGAGTGCACAACCCAGACATCCATTCCCAGAAGAAAAGTTGCCCAGAGCATGAGCAGATTGCAAAGGCAAAAGGTGTTCATTCCTGCCTCATCCGATTGCCTCTTACACCAGCACCCGAGTTGTCATACTGGTGACTGTGTTTCAGAGCCAGTGAGCACTCCGACGCTTCATAATTACTGAAACACATGTGCTAAGTCACTTTTTGCTAAGCCACGGTGAGAATTCTCAGTGTTCAATTGCCCTCAAAATTTCTCATCTCTTCCCTGGGGTGAGGTGCTTTGGTTTAGCAGCTGCACATGGGGATTGCATTTAAATCATTTAAAGTTTGGAGTTCAATATGCCCTAAAAGCAGCCTGTCTTCTTTTAGCATTCCTCTTCAGGTACACCTAGATTTTTTCTACTTCAAAGTGAGGAATATCTTTCTAAGGAGGAGGAAACCTTCAAAAATACATTAACTCTTTGAATGCACAGGTGTATTTCATGATGCTGTCTGCTTGTGTCTTTCCAGACTGTTAGTCACTCCTTGGTAGTAGCTTTTTAAAGTCATTAGCCATCCATTTCGCCTTTTAGCATCAAAAGCATTAACACAGTGAATCAGGTGTATGACTAGCTAAAGGTCAAAAGAAGTAGCGGAAGAGAGTACACAAAAAAAGTTAAGGCCTATTTTACTTTTAGGTAACATAGTCTCTATGATATAACAAACAGGACTGGCCATGGGGCTCACGCCTGTAATCCCAGCACTTTGGGAGGCCAAGGTGGGGGATCATGAGGTCAGGAGATCGAGACCATCCTGGCCAACATGGTGAAACACTGTCTCTACTAAAAATACAAAAATTAGCAGGGTGTGGTAGCACATGCCTGTAATCCCAGCTACTCGGAAGGCTGAGGCTGGGGAATAACTTGAACCTGGGAGGCGGAGTTTGCAGTGAGCCAAGATTGTGCCAGTGCACTTCAGCCTGGGCGACAGAGTGGGACTCTGTCTCAAAAAACAAAACAAAACAAAACAAAACAAAAACAAACAAAAAACAGAAACTCTCCCTGAATTCTCCCAACTAAATTGCTTATTTGGTTGGCTAAAGTTTTCATGAAACAATTAGAATTATGCCTTAGGATGTAAATTTCCTCAGAATCCATCACATTGACACACTTATGCTATGGTATAGATGACGGATGTCAGAGCCATTTCTGAAAGCAAGTTTTTGCAGAGAAGTAAAAAAGAGCAGCCAGTGGTATTTTGGCTGATGCAAAAAGGAAATATTTTGGATGCCCCAAACAAATTTCACCATTTAATGACTGGGCCAAGCCCTAACTCTATTATTGTTAATTTTAGAACTTCTCATTACCCCAGCTGTGTTAGATGTACAAGAGGTTAATTTCAGTTATCTCAAAATTAAAGCAGGAATTTGGGACAATGGAAGAAGGCTTGGAACAACAGCGACAATCAGATTGAATCAGGCTTGGCCTCTTATGCTTAAATAGCTTTATTTTCAGAAGATATTTGATAGAGGTGAAAGAACAAGCTCCATCTGTAGTTTTCTATGATAGACGTGAAAGACTTTTCAATGCAATATATTTGGATAAATATCCTGTCAAGTACCTACTGTGGGCCAGGTACAAACTGCTACTTTATAGGGACTTCTAGAATGGGTGGATGAGTCTGAGGCACTGCATCGCGTCATTAATCATTGTGAATTGAGTACATGGGGACTGTGAGATTGTGCAGTACTAGGCACCACAGGCCTGTGGGGAGTTTGGATGGAGATTGTCAGAAAACACAGAGGAGGCTGGACTCTCCCCAGAGTGAATCTCCAGGCCTAGCTCCCAGTTAGACAGAGAGCTCATTCATCTCTGGTGACACTGTTGGGTGTGATTTGCCAGTCACTGAGATGCCCTCTTTTTTTTTTTCTTGCAGAGCCATCTGCAGCTGGTGAAAAATAACCCACCACATAAAACACCACAGCTAGTGAACATTTCCCACCTTTTATCCTCCGGCTTCATAGGACTGTGACAGATGGTGCCCCAGCAGGGACTATGCAGCTCAACTGCCAAAGGGGAGCGTTAGCCATTGTGATGGTCCTGACTTCAGATCTGGGGTTCGGACTCTGTTTGTTCTAACGCTCCTCGCTCAACCTGAGGAACTACGCACAGTTAGAACTTGGCAATAAAAGTTGTTGACTAAAGGACTGGAGAATCTTTTCTAATATTATGAATCTGAAAGGAGCATGAGGGTTTGTCCTTCTAAGTTAACCTTTGTATTTTAGGTAGAGGGAATCTAATGTGCAGAAATTTAAGGTCATACTCCTTGTCAGTAAGGAGTTAAGACTAATGGTCCAGATCCCTGGTCAGTCAGTGCTATTTCCATTCTGGGTGCATTTCTTACTTTTTTATGTCATCTGTTTTATTGGTTATCTATGTAATATGAGGAGGCAAAAGCTATCTACTTTCTGGAAACGTTCTGTGTAGTGTAAGAAAGTTTAGTTTTATGTAATACATATGTTAGCTACTATCATTGACCTTTGACTCATTGTGTCAAATATTTCCTAGGCTTCTTTAGATATATATGCTGATATGTGCTGTTTATTTCTGACCAGACTATCTTACCCCAGAGTGAGTGTCAGAGACCACATGGAGTGGTGAAAAAGGCTAGAGTTTTAGGGCCTAGGATACCTAAAATGGAATTCCAATTTCCCATCTGCCAGTTATATGATCTGTACCTGTCTTTCAAAGAGAAAAAGGTTTTAATTTTTATGAAGTTTAACTTACCACTATCTTAGTAGTCTTTTGTGTCTTGTCTAAGATTTCTTTGCATAACCCAGGTTGAGGTTTATTATTTCTTTTTTGTTCTTACAGATATCCAATTGTTCCAGCGCAATTTATTGAATAGACTTTTTCTTCATTGAATTACCTCAGTGCCTTTGTTGAAAATAAATTGGCCATAAATGTGTGAGTTTATTTGTGGATTCTCAACTTATACCAATGCCACACTGCCATAAGTACTATAGCTTTGTTTTAAGTAATGAAGGCAAATCAAGCTAATACTTCAAGTTTACTCTTGAGTTCATGATTGTTTTTGGCTATCCTAGGTTATTTTCTCTTTTCATGTAAAGTATAAAATAACTTGTCAATTTATTCAACAAAGCCTCCTAGTATCTTATTAGAATTACACTGAACCTATATATCCAATTTGTGGAGAGTTGCCATCTTACTAATATTAGTCTTCTGAACCATGAGCATAGCATGGCTCTCCATTTTTTTTAGGTCGTTAATTTGTATTTGCAATGTTTTGTAGTTTTCATTGCTCAGTTCTTAGAAATCTTTTGTTAAATTTACTTTTTTTTCCCCGCTATTGCAACAGTTACTTCTTTTTTTTTTTTTTAGATGGAGTCTTACTCTGTTGCCCAGGTTGGAGTACAGTGGTGCAATCTCGGCTCACCGCAACCTCCGCCTCCTGGGTTCAAGCGATTCTACCATCTCAGCCTCCCAAGTAGCAGGGACTACAGGCATTAGCAACCACACCCTGCTAATTTTTGTATTTTTAGTCGAAATGGGGGTTTCATCATGTTGGCCAGGCTGGTCTTGAACCCCTGACCTCAAGTGATCCACTTGCCTTGGCCTCCCAAAGTGCTGGGATTATAGGCATGAGCTACTGAGCCCAGCCTAATAGTTACATTTTTAAAGATTATTTTTAAATTTCTTATTTCTAATATGTAAAACTTAAGTTGATTTTTCTGTTTGATCTTGTATGCTGATATATTACTTAAATCACTTATTTGTTCTAGTAGATATTTCTGTAGATTTTTAAAGGGTTTTCTATAAACACAATTATGTCCTCTGTAAACAGTATGATTCCATTTTTCCAGTCTTTATTCTTTTTACTTTTTCTGGCCTTACTGAGTTGGCTAGTACTTCCAGTACAATATTAAAGTGAAGTGGGGAAGAACAGACATCCATGCTTTTTTCTTGATCTTGGCTAAAAGTTTTTGAACATGCCACAGCTGTGTATGACATTAGCTGCAGATTTTCATAGCTGTCTTTAAACTATGCCTCCTATTCTTCGTTTTCAGACACTTATTACAACTCGTGAAATACTATTTCTGCATCTATAGAAATGATCATGAAAAATTTCAATCACAAATTCATGGGCATTCTCAAAATAACAGGTCAACGCTCCCTTCTCAAAAGTGTCATGGTGATGAAAGACCAGGAACTGTACTGGACTGGAAGGAACTAAGAAGGCATGGCAACCAAATGCGTGTGGGACCCTGGGTGGGGTCTCCAACCAGAGAAGGGACATTAGGGGGGTAAATGGGTGGAACTCCAGTGGGGTCTGCAGAGTAGTGAGTTAAAGTGTGTCAGTGTCAGTGTACTGTGATTATGTGCAATGTTAACACTAGGAGAAACTGGGTGACGTCGTATCAGAACTCTCTGTACTAGTTTTGCAGTTAAAATTATTTCAAAATAAATTACAATGAAGAAAAAGATGACCAGGGTCAAACATCTCATAACCTCTAGTTGAATACGTCCACTGATGAGGAATTCACCACTGATCACAGTAAGCATCAGGTTGTACCTCCTGGGCCCGTCAAACCTCACCAAACCCAGATATTCTAAGATGGAGCTTGAGTTAATTGCTCAGCAGCATCTTCTTCATAGCCTGTCACCCCAGCCCCATTCCCAAGCCTTTTCTTCTTTGGAGCCCTTTGAGAGAAGTATGGTGGTAAACATAATAATGACCTCCTAAAATGCCCATGCCTGATCCCTAGATCCTGTGATAGGCACCTCCCACAGCAACAGGAATGTGCAATATGAATGATTAAGGATCCCGAGATGCAGAGACAAGCATTTAATTGCAAAGGTCCTTGTAAGAAGGAGGCAGGGTTCAGAGTCAGAAAGAGACATTTGGAGGTGCTGTGCTGCCAGCTTTGAAGATGGGGGGAAGGGGGCAGGAGCCAAGGAGTGCAAGTGGCCTCTGGGAGCTGGAAAAGGCAAGGAAATGATTTTGCCCCTGGAGTCTCCAGAAGCAATTAGACCTGGTGACATCTTCATTTGAGCCTAGTGAGACTCTGACCTCCAGAACCATAAAATAATAAATGTGTGTTGATTTAAGCCACTAAAAAAAGAGAAAGGATTATATAATTTTTCTCCTTTATGTTTTTATATGGTGAATTACATTGATTTTCAGATGTTACACCAACTTAGCCATTCCTGTAATAAGTCTCACTTGGTCATGATGCATTTTGTCTATTTTTATACTGTTGGATTTGATTTGTAAACTTTTGTTCAAAATTTTTGCAGTCATGTTCATAATGGATGTTGGTTTATAGTTTTATAATTCTTATAATATTTTCTGATTTAGGGATCTGGGTAATACCATCCAGATAAAGGAATTTTGGAAGTGTTCTTTACTATTTTCTGACAGAGTTTGCATAGAATTGGCTTAAAAATATGTGATAGAATTCAACAGCAGAGCTACTTGACCCTGGAGTTTTCTTTGTGGGAAGGCTTTAAAATTATAAATTCATTCTTTAATTGATATAAGATATTCAAGGATTTTGTGTTTTCTTTGGTTGAATTAGGTACTTTATGACCTTAAGGAATTTATTTCATCTAGGATGTTAATGTATTGCATAAAGTTGTTTATCGTATTCCGTTATGGTGCTTTCATTGTATGTAGGATCTGTACTGATGTACCCTCTTTCTATGTTGATATTTTGACATGTGTTTCTCTTTTCTTTTTTCTTTCTTTCGTTTTTTTTTTTTTGAGACAGAGTCTTGCTCTGTCACCCAGGCTGGAGTGCAGTGGAGCAATCTTGGCTCACTGCAACCTCCATCTCCCAGGTTTAAGCAATTCTCCTGCCTCAGCCTCCCAAGTAGCTGAGATTACATGTGTGTGCCACCACACCCAGGTGATTTTTGTATTTTTAGTAGAGACTGGGTTTTATCATGTTAGCTGGGCTGGTCTCAAACTCCTGACCTCAAGTGATCTGCCCACCTCAGCCTCCCAAAGTGCTGGTATTACAGGCATGAGCTACTGTGCCTGGACCCTCTTTTCTTTGTTAGCATAGACAAGTGATTTTTAATTTTACTTGTATTTGAGATAACTAGCTTTGGTTTTAATGATAATAGTCTTGTTTTTCTTCTTTTCCATTTCATTGATTTCTTCCTTTATTATTTTCTTCTTCCCATTTCATTTAGGTTCGCTTTTCTCTTTGTCTAGTTTTTAAGATGGGAATTCAAATAATTATCTTTTAATATTTATTTCTAGCATAGACATTTACATGTATAAATATCTCTCTAAATACTGCTTTGCCTATATTTTGTAAATTTTGATATGTTATATTTTTATTGTTGTTTAGTTTAAATGATGTTATAACTTCTCTTGGGTGTCTTCTTTAACCCACATATCATTTGAAAGTATGTTCACGAATTACCAAATATTTGTATTTCTCCTAGTTATATTATTGCTATTGATTTCCAGTTTAGTCTCATTGAGGTTCAGAAACAAATTTTGTGTGATTTCAATATTGTTAAATGTATTGAGACTTTTTTTATGGCACATTATATGATATATCCTGGGAAAAGCACCTTAGGTGCCTGAAAAAATGAGTATTTTGCTGTTGGGTATAGTTCCTTTTTTCCATCCTTCCTTCCTCCTTTCCTCCCTCCCTTCTTTTTTTTGAGATGGAGTCTGGCTCTGTCGCCGAGGCTAGAGTGCAGTGGCATGATCTTGGCTCACTGCAAGCTCTGCCTCCCGGGTTCATGCCATTCTCCTGCCTCAGCCTCCCAAGTAGCTGGGACTACAGGTGACCGCTGCCGTGCTCGGCTAATTTTTCGTATTTTTAGTAGAGATGGGGTTTCACCGTGTTAGCCAGGATGGTCTCAATCTCCTGACCTTGTGATCCGCCCACCTCGGCCTCCCAAAGTGCTGGGATTACAGGCGTGAGCCACCGTGCCCGGCCCCTCCCTTCTTTTATATCTATCATCTATCTATCTATCTATCTATCATCTATCTATCTCTAATCTATCATCTATCATCAGTTGTCTATTAAGTTAATGTGGTAGATAATGTTCAGATCATTTATATTATTGCTATATTTTTGTCTAGTTTTATCAAGTGAGAGGAGGGTCTTTAAATAGCTAACGATGATTGTGAGGTTGTCTATTTCTCCCTTAAATACTGTAATATTTTTGTTTTATGTATTTGAAAGCTCTTTTAATTAGTACTTACATATTTATGATTATCCTGTCTTTTATGATAAATTGACCCTTTTATTATTATGAATTATACGTTTACTCAGAATACTTTTAAAATAATAGATGTATTGATATATAATTCACATATCATAAATTTTTCTCTTTTGAAGTGCAGAGCTCAGAGAGTTTTGGTATATTCACAGAGTTTTACATCCATCAATAGTATCATTTCAAAACACTTTGTCACTCTCAAAATAAATTCTGTACCTATTAGCAGTGATTCTCCATTGTTCCCTTTGTCAAGCACTTGGAAACCACTCACTTACTCTCTGTCTCTTTAGATTTGCCTTTTGTGGACACTTCATATAAATGTAATCATATATTATATGGCCTTCTGTGTCAGGCTTTTTTTTTTCCTCTGAGAATAATTTTTGTCTTTGAATATATTCTATCTGGTAAAAACAGTCACTCCACTCTTTCTATGTTTACTGTTTGTATGTCTTTTTCTCTTTATTTACTTTCAGTCTGTTCATTATGTTAAAAATGCATTTCTTACAGATATCATATAATTGTTTTTATCTTTTAAATTTTATTATGACAATTTTTGCCTTTGAATTGGTGTGTGTTTAGGTCATTATACTTTAATGTAAGTATCAGTATGTTTGAATTTTATTTCCACCGTTTGTTACTATTTCTTTTTGTCTTTGTTTCTGGTCCTCACTTCCTCCTTTCTTGACAGATTTTTAAAACTTTGATTTTGTTTTACAATTCTTAAAAATTGTCTATAAAATTTTGGCTATATTTTTCTGCAATATTAAAAAATGCTTGTGTTTGGGGTTGCATTTTTTTTAACATTTTATATTTAACTTACAATTAATATTGTATTACTTTCTGTAAAATATTTTAAAATTTCAATGCTATAGTTGTATATTCTCTTTCCCCAAATTTTAGTGTACTTTTATGTGATAAGCAGAACTATATGCCCCCAAAGATCCACATGCCCTAATTTCCGGAGCTTGTAAATGTGTTACCTTCTATGGCAAAACATATTTTGCAGATATATTTGAGATGGGGAGATTATCCTTGATTATATGGGTGGACCAAATCTAATCATAATGTCTTTAAAGGAGGAGAGTTTTTGTTAGCTAGGTCACAGAGATGAAATGGAAGAAAGAAAAAGGATTGAAAAAGGGATTTGACCTGCTATTTGTTTGAAGATAAAGAAAGAGGTTCATGAGACAAGGAATAAGAGTGTGCCATAGAAATTAGGAATTCCTTTTTAGTTGACAGCCAGAAGGAAATAGAGATCTTAGTCCTACACATACAAGAGACTTCTGCCAATAACCCAATGAGCAAGGAAGCAAAATCTTCCCTAGAGCTTTAAGTGAAAAACACATACTGCCTCCTTGATTTTAGCCTGGTGAGATTCAAATCAGATATTCTGACCTAGAGAACTGTAATATAATAAATTTGTGCATTTAATACATTAAAAGTTTTGGTGATTTATTATGGCAGCAAAAGAAAATTAATGCATATCATAATATTAATTTCATCTAAATACATTTATAAAGTCCATAAGATAATATAATTTTAGTTCTAAGTGGTTGTATGGTTTAAGAGGAATAAATCAAAAAGAAAAAAAGTCTTCGACATTTACCCAGATATATAACATTTTTGATGTTCTTTCTTCTGCTCTGAGAGTCTAAGTTTTCAAGTTACATCATATGCCTTTAGCCTGAAGAACTTCCTTTAGCATCTATTTTAGTGCAGTAATGTTGACAGCACATGCTCTTAATTTGTTTTATCCAAAATGTCTTTATTTTCTGTGATTCTTGACAAATATTTTTACTAGTTAGAAAATTCTGGTTGCAAGATTTTGTTTGTTTCAGCTCTTTAAAGATGTGTTACAATCTCTTAATGGCCTCCATGGTTTTCATGAGAAGGCCCTAAGGTAATTTCTATTGATGTACATTTAAGTTCATGTACTATTCCCTTTGTAATATTTATTTCCCTGTTAAGTCCATCCAGTGATTTTCAGATTTCAATATTGTATTTTTTCAGTTCTCACCTTTCCATTTGGTTCTTCTTTATATGTTCTATTTCTTTGCTGGATTTTTATATATTTAAAAATGTATCATACACTTATTTTACTTTGTTTTATTTAGAAAAGTTCTAACAGTTAATTAGATTAACTGCTATAGCACTGAAATGTGACGTGATAGTATTGTTATCATTAAAATGTAATCATTAACTCATCATTTGGTAGTTCTAGCATTGTGTTCATCTAGGGATTGAGCAAGGTTGATTTTCTTTTGTCTTGAGAATATTTTCCATTTTCTTGGTTCTTTAGACATCATGTAATTTTGGATTATATCCTAGACATTATAAGTATAAAGTTGTGAATATTCAGGATTCTATTATTTTTTTCCAACTAGCATTGTTGTTTCTCTTCTTCCTCTTCCTCCTCCCCTTCTGAGCAGGTATTTAAAAAAAATCTGGACACAAAGGGAAAACCCAGATTTTTGGGTGGTAGCTTTGCTTTCAGCTCAGAGTTACATGAATTGAAATTCTGCTTTAGCTGAAATTCTGCTTTGCTTTGTTCTAAATATTTACGGCCCAGTCCTCAATCAGAGATGTGGGTAGACACAAATGGGGAATCCCCCTTCTCTCTTTTCTTTCTGAGATTTCATTGCTGTTTTCAACAACCATGTTTCACTTTGCTTCAGTTGTCTGGTTACCTAGGCAACAGAGACTATATTTTTTCAATCAGCATCTCACTGTACCAACTGTACTTTCCTAAGCTAAAAGCCATAAAGATGGGAACTTATTTGTAAATCACCCAGCTTTCTTCCTCTGAGTATGTACTCATGCCAGAATCTGTCTGCTTTTTTTAACTTCCAGTACCTTTATGGAATTGCTTTTTGTATTGTTTCCAGATTTTATAGTTATTTTCTGCAGGAGGAAAATCTGATAAGTTCTTAGACTATCATTTCTGCAAGCTGACTGGCTGACTGGTCATAGGTTTTTGACTGACTCATTTACAGTTCATATTAGAGATTTTCAATATCAGCAAAGATGAATATAATTTAGAGCTCACTCATTCATTAAATATTTTTATGCTCCCATTATGCTTCAGCTATGCTGCTTGAATTTCTGTGTACAGTTGTGAACAATTTGACCCTGGTCTCTTCTCTGATGAAAACCAGAAGCTAGTGGAGAAGACAGATATTAAAAGCAATTAAAGTAAAGTATGGTGAGTATTATCATAAGACAAAGTAAATAATAAGTTTCTGTAAAATAACTCTACAGAAAATTATAAAGTCCTTCCTGAAAAAAATAAGATTTACGCTGAAACCTGAAGAAATCATAGCTTGGCATCAGATAAATGGAATTCAATTTACATATTTGGAAAGTAAATTTGGGCATTGCTAGGAGAATTAGTTCAAGTAAATGATAAGGTAGAGGGCAGGAGTAGAAAAAGAAAAATAGGATGTAAGACAAAAATACAGGAGAAGATAATGTCCTGGAAGAGAATGATGATGGTGGGAATGGGGAGATAATTGAGATTTATATGAAATATTTAGAAGGTAGAATTAAGTAAGATCTCGTGTTTACTTCAATAAAGTCAGATAGAGAAGGATTAGGAAAGCCTAGATTTTTGGTCTGAGTCCCTGAAAGGGGGGTGGTACCTTTTATGGAGATGGGGCACCTTAGAGGGGGAATAAATTAAGAAATAAGATTACTAATTCAATTTCAGGCTTTTAAATTTTAGGTACTTGTGTTATATCCAAATTGAAATATTCAACATGCAATTAGGTATGCATAAGAGAGTTCTTAGCTGAAAACATCATCTTTGTGAATTTATAATGAGGAGAGAATTTCCACTCCACAGAAGAAAAATATTAAAGGAACACTTTCAGCTCTTCCTCCTCACTGACTCCTCTTTTGAGGGAAGTTATTGACTTATCTTACTGATAAATCTTGTAGAAGGAGCTTAGCATGCATGGCTTTGTGCTTTCTGGGTCTGCTCTTGGCAGAGCTCACATGTCTTCAGGACACAGGAGTAGATTTCCATCTGGGCTAGATGCCAGCAGCTAGACCTTATTTTACTCTACCTGTAAGTAGAGGAAAATCATGCCCAATATTGGAGACATTCAAGGAACCCAACCTAGCTGCAGAACTAAAGTTATGGTCTTTGAACAGTTTTGTCAATAAATCAGGCACTTTGATAAGGATTTGCCCTTTTCATTTCTCTTATTTCTTAGCTGGTTCTAAACTCTACAGTGGAAGATACAGTGGCATTTACTGCCTCTCTCTAATCCCAAAAATTATAACAATATTATGTGTATGCATATGTATGTATTATATATATGTAAATAATAAAAATATATATGTTCAAGCCCTCATTCAAAGAGTGGTGCATAACAGAGCCTAGAGTTAGGCATAAATGTTAAGCATATATATATATATATATACACACACACACACACACACATATATATATATATATACATATATGTATTTGAGACAGGGTCTTGCTCTGTTGTCCAGGCCAGAGTGCAATGGTGCAATCACAGCTCACTGCAACCTGGACCTCCTGGGCTCAAGTGTTCCTCCCACCTTAGGCTCCAGAGTAGCTGGAACTATTGGTTTATGCCACCATACCTGCCTAATTAAATTTTTTTTTGTAGGGACTAGATCTCACTATATTGCCCAGGCTGGTCTTGAACTCCTGGGCTCAAGCAATCCTCCCACCTCATATATAGATTTTTTAATTTTAAAGAATATGCTTATTGTCTGTATGATTTGAAAGATAGACATTAGCACTTTCAAACTTTGTTCCACCTCCTCTTTCCTTTTTATTTTATTTATTTTATTTTTTAATTTTTAAAATTTAAAAATTATATTTTTTATCAATACATATTATTCATATATACTTACAGGTGAATTAACTAAAACTGGGGCTGGGGGATATTTTCCCATGTTCACACTGATAGTGAATTACTATCAGTGGACTTGAATTAGTTGACTGTTGCTTTTTTAAAGTTTTTTTTCTGTACTTCACACCATAGTGACTCTAAAAAATGTGAACAGTGAAACTTTGCCCTTCGCAAATGTTTTTTGGTCAAAGTGATTGGCTATCCCCTAGCAGAGAAGTCAGTTTGTATGTTCTGTCACTGAATGAGCAGACTAGAGAAATTGAAGAAAATACTTTCAGCTGTTTGTGGAATCACAGAAAACTTTAAGGGTGTGGCTGTGAAGCATACATGATAGACTGTCTCAGTGTAACGTTTGCCTGGTCCATCTAACAGTTCCTATTACCTCCACCTTAGGCCACTGCCTGCATTTGAATGTCTCAGGAGGGTAATCTGAATTTGAGGAGAAGGCCATGGAGATGTGGAAAATTTCCACTAGGATTAAGTGTAAGAGTACCTTGTTAGAGTATGTTATGACTTTTATGCAATTTACTAGACTATCTTTATTGAATGGAAATTGTGTTAAAATGGAAAAGAATATACAATTTATAATAAAATAGTTCAGCCACTACATATGTGATGGTGGTCAAGATATTTGAATGTCCTGAGCTTTAGTTTTCTCCTCCATAAAATGCGGGCAGTGCTTTCCATACTGTTACATAAAAGTTGTTGATAGCTAAACATCACTGATCATTAGAGAAATGCAAATCAAAACCACACAATGAGATACCATCTGACACCAGTCAGAATGGCTATTATTAAAAAGTCAAAAAATAACAGAGGCTGGTGAGGCTGTGGAGAAAAAGGAACATTTTTACACTGTTGGTGGCAGTGTAAATTAGTCCAACCATTGTGGAAGACAGTGTGGCGATTCCTCAAAGACCTAGGACAGAAATACCATTTGACCCAGCAATCCCATTACTGGGTATATACCCAAAGGAATATAAATTTTTCTATTATAAAGACACATGCACACATATGTTCACTGCAGCACTATTTACAACAGCAAAGACATAGAATAAACCTAAATGCCCATCAGTGATAGACTGGATAAAGATAATGTGGTACATATACAACATGGAATACTAAGCAGCCATAAAAAAGAATGAGATCATGTCCTTTGCAGGGACATGGACGGAACTGGAGGCCATCACCCTCGGTAAACTAATACAGGAACAGAAAACCAAATATCACATGTTCTGGCTTACAAGTGGGAGCAAAATGATGAGAACACATGGACACATGGTGTGGAGAAAACACACACTGGGGTCATTGGAGGGTGAGGGATGGGAGAAGGGAGAGAATCAGGAAGAAAATAGCTAGTGGATGCTGGGCTTAATACATGAGTGATGGTATGATCTGTGCAGCAAACCAAAGCACACATTTACCTATGTAACAAACCTGCCCATCATGCACATGTACCCTCGAACTTAAAATCAATGTTGCAAATAAAAAAAAAAGTTTTGATATAGTTTACATGTTGGTATGCAGGTGTCAAAGTTTCTATTCTGTTGTGGACATTCAAACTCAGTTTTTATACTAGCCTGCTTGATAGTCATACCTGCTGAATTTCTCACTGAGTATCCCTTTAGGGTAAATACACCATGATACACACTCAGGAGAGAATTACAAACTCAAAAGACAGAGTGTTTGGTTACATGAAATAGTGATTTGTGGAAGCCATCAAGAATTGACATTGTAGGAAAGCTGCATGTTGCTGGGGTTTAGAGCAGGGTGTCTGAATCCAGTTTTGATGCTGCCTTTATGATTTACTGTTTCTGTGACCTTGCACACATTATTTATTCTCTCTGTGCTGTAGATTCCTTATCTGTAAAATAAGGACAATACTATTACCTCCCCTGTTAACTTGTAAGGAATGAAAGAATTCATATGTGTAAAGCAGTTATATTAGTGCCTGGTACCTTTTAATACTATGTAATTGTTAGAGATGATGATAATGATGATGATGATGATGATGATATTTCTATTAGCTGGTATAGATTTTTTCTTTTGTATCTATTTCAAATGTTAAGCTAGTTTTTTTTTTTCAATAAACTAGACCATGTGAGAAGGAAATACATAAGAGAAACTTGAGTGACTTTTTAATAGAATCCTTAAGTGTATTGGCAGGAGGGATTTGAGAATGAATAAAGGAAATGAAATGCACTGGTACCATGGACAAGTCTGTCCTGACTGGTGGGAAAGAATAGCCGCAAACAACATGATCAGAAATAAAATTGATAGCAGAACTTGGATGTTTGAGATGGCTTTAATATTAGTCAAGAAACTCTACAGGAAAGAGAGATAAAGGGTCTTTGTTTGCTGTCGCTCTCACTACCCCAAAGAGAAGAGCTGGGAAATAAGGTAAAAAGGCTTAAAGGCTTTCCTCCATCCCTAAGGAGTTCAGTTTCTTACTCAGCCTTAAAGTCTTGGGTCTAGTGCAATGCCTGGCCTTGAGACCCAAGAGAAAACCAGTCAGCTATGCCTGTGGATACAGGCAGCCCAGAGCCAGAGGTGACTCCTGCACAGCTATAAGGACCCTCACGGATTAGGTGCTTGCAAGAGCTTTACAGAGCCACAAATCCTCTCCGTGACTTGGAGGCAAGTCAGAAACCTACATAGGAATTAATGAACCAAGACAAACTTCACAGTGGCAGGCTAAGTCAGAGGCCAGGGCAGAGAAGCTAGTAGCAGAATTCTGGGAGAGAATAAACATGTTATGGCAATTATTGGTGAATATAAATTGAAGTAGATAATGTTAGACATTACCTAACCTAATTCAAGCACAATCCATGTTAGCTCAAATTGTGAAGGCTTTCATTGATTCAGGTCTTAGTCAAAAGATAAGGTATTACATCACTGTAAATTAGCTTCAAATCTTATTTTCTTTTAGATTTGAAAGCAAATGTGAAAAATCTATGTATGGGTATTCATATTATTTGGTAGACGTTTTCTTTTCCGTTTTTTTCTTTTGTTGTTGTTGTTGGATGAACACTAAGCTAAATTAAACAGCTGGAGAAAAATATTTTTTAAAAATCCACAAGTTAGGTTTCTATGGAGAAAGAACTTGGCTACTTAATAAGTCTATCTCAGGTTAGCTCATTTCCATTTGGAGAGCATTATTCAAGATATCTTTAGGATAAGATGAGAATAGAAGGGATAAGAAAAGCAGTACTCATTGGGGGAGAATAATAGTCTTTCTTCTGTCTATTACTTTATCTTTGTTACTCTGGAGTTTCGTGAGAACACCAAGGATGAAGAGTTGTAAAAACATTCTCTGTCAGTGTTGTGGGCAGCATGGGTGGGGCCACTCACTTTACAGTCCTACATGAAGGTCACTTGGTATGTCTGGTGCTTCAGGTGGGTCCTGCTATCTGTGTGAGGTGGAGTAAAGAGATGCATATTCAAAAGTAGTGGTGCTGGTAGACAAGGTATATGGCTGGCCCTTGACTTCACTCACCCTTCCCTTGGAGGTGATTGCCAGGCTGTTTTACATAAGGTGTTGGGCAGAAAAGTTCACACCCTCATTCAAAGAGTGGTGCATAATTGAGCCTAGAGTGAGCAAGAACACATGCACACAAATCACTTTATAACAGGAGTCCCACTGTCCACACCACTCAAACATAAATAGAGATTTAGTAACTATAAAATGTAGTGTCACACGCCACAGAAGACATCTTTATATTTGTTGTGTTAAGGGCCATATTATTTTAATCATCGGATCTCCCAGGTTCCTCATCTATAAAATGCATATGATGCTAATAATGACTGACAAAGTTTCTGTGAGGATTATATGACATAATACATGTTAAAGAGTTAGCCTTGTGCATGGCAATTATAAATTTAAGTAATATTACATTTTGTTCATATTGTTGCTATTTTCATCAGTTTTATTTATAAGAGTAAAAACAGTTGAAACAAGCATTTTCAAAGACATTTTAATAGCATGAGCATATCCTCACAATATTCTAAAGTGAAAATGGCAGCTATGTATTTGATCATAATCTATTCTGAATTCGTTAAAGAAAATATACCAAAATGGTAACAATGGTACTTGTGGTATACAGTACAGGTTGAGCATCTCTAATCTGAAAACGTGAAATCCAAAATGCTCCAAAATTTGAAACTTCTGAATGCCTACATGATGCTCAATGGCCATGCTCAAAGAAAATTCTCACTGGAGCATTTTGGATTTCAGATTTTCTGATTAGGGATGCAAAACCAGTAAGTATAATGCAAATATTCCAATTCCCCTCCCCCCCCAAAAAAATTGGAATCTGAAACACTTCTGGTCCCAAGCATTGTGGATAAGATACACTCTACATGTAGAGTCACCCCTGCATTGTTTGGCTTTCCATTTGCATTGAATATCTTTTGTCATCTATTATTTGCTATCCATGTGTATCCTTACATTTGAAGTGAGTCTCTTTCAGGAACCATACAAGTGGGTCTAATATTCAGTATTCTTGATTAGCAGTTATTTTTCTTAATCATTTTGAATATATTGTCCGACTATCTACTGTCCTGTAAGGTTTCTGCTGAGAGATTTCATGCTAACTTTATTGAAACTCCCTTATGCGTTATTTGCTTATTTTCTCCTGCTGCTTTCAAGATATTTTCTTTGTCTTTGATTTTTGACAGATTCATTATAATATCTTTTGATGTAATCTTCTTTGGATTGAATCCGATTGGGGATGTTTGGCCTTTCTGTACTCTGTATCTGGATATTTATATTTTTTCCAATATGTGGAAAGTTTTCTGCTATTATCTTTTAAAATAAGCTTCTATCACTTCGTCTCTCTATTTTTTCACAAACTCCTATAAATTAAATATTTGCTCTTCTGATGCCCTGCTATTAATACCATAAGCATTATTCATTCCTCTTTATCCTTTTTTATTTTTCTCCAGACTGTATATTTTCAAATAACCTGTCTTCAAGTTCACAGATATTCCTGCTTGATCAGTTCTCCTGGTGACATTCTTATTGCATTTTTTATTTGTTTCATTGTTTTTCAGCTCCAGATTTTGTCTGAATTTTTAAAATAATTTAAATCTTTGTTAAATTTCTTATCTTGATCATTTATTGTTTTACTGATTTTATTTTATTATTTCTTTGTATTTTATTGAAATTTTCTGAGCTTCCCTGAAAAAATTATCTTTAAATCTTTGTCAGGCACTTTGCCTATCTTCACTTCTTTAGGGCAAGCTATTGGCATATTGTGTTCCTTTGATGGTGCTGTGTCTCCTTGGTTTTTCATGTTTCTCATTGCCTTATGTTGATCTGTGTACATTTGAAGAAATAGGGATGAATTCCAGTCTTTGTAGACTGGCTTTGTTTAGGAAAGCCCTTCACCAGTCACCCCATCCAGAGATTCAAGGCAGCCTGTCTGGCATGGCCCATAGATGGGCCTGCTGCTAGAGACCTCAGCAAGGCTGTCTTAGTGCCTGGGTCAGAATGTGGGTGGGCCTAGTGCCTGGGTCTATGTTGTAGGTCTAGAGCCTGTATCAACAGAGGTTGGTCTGAAGTCTGGGTCCAAAGGAGCTGACAGTTGCTGGGATGGGGAAGGCACCTGCGGCCACTAGGTGGGTCTAGAGACTGAATTCATGGGGGCTGACCTGGCACTGAGACAGGCTTGGGACTTGAGTCCACAGGGTTGGGCCTGAGTCCTTGCTCTGCAGGGACAGACCTGGAGCCTCCATCCATGGGGGTTGGCCTGGCACTGGGGTCTACTAGAATGAACACGAACCCTGGATCTGCTAGAGTAGGCCTGGAGCCTGTGTCCATGGGTGCCAGCCTGCTGTCTGAGGCTAGTGTTGTTGACTGGGGGGAAGGGTACAAAGGGTACAAAGCCTGAGGCTATGCTCTGGGATAGTCTGAAATCTGGGACAGGTCTGAAGCCTGGAGCTTCAGGGATTTGCCTGGGGCTGGTGGACCTGGAGCCTGTATCCAGAGGGACTAGCTTGAAGACTGGATCTGCAAGTGCTGGCCAGATGACTAGAGTTTCTAAGCTGGCTTGATGCTAGGGCAGGCCTGAGGCCTGAGGCCTGAGGCCTCGTGGATCAGACAGGTGTTGAGAATATTCTGGAGGCTGGGGCTGCCAGACCATCTTGGCCCTGGGGTAGGCCTAGAAACCCAGAGTCTGAGGAAAAGTCTAGTGCTCATTTCCCTCTCTCCGCTCCATTCTGTATTGCCTGGGATTCGGAGAGAGAAAACTTGGGTAATATAAAACTTTCCTTTCTAACCTCTTCAATTCACCTTTTAAATTTTCTCTGTTACTCACAGGTGTTGTAATCTTTCACCTGGCTTTGTTAGCTCTTGTGAAGTTGTATTTGTATGGGGATAGTTGTTCAAGTTGCTGTTTTGGTGGAAGGATATGGGCTGGGAAGTCCTATTCTACCGTCTTGCTGATGTCGGTTTTTGGGATGGGTTTTGAGAAACATGCTAGAAATAAGAACACGAAGTGCAATTCTGATAAGATCTCAGATAGAAATGAGACATGTATTATTGGAAACTGGAGGAAAGGTGATCATTGTTAAAAAGTGTTAAAGAGTTTGTCTGAACTGTGTTCTAGTGTTTCGTGAAAGGTAGAACTTGTGAGCAACAAAATTGGGTATCTAGCTGAGGAGGCTTCTTGGCAAATTGTTAAAGGAATAGTTTGGTTCCTCTTGATCTCTTATAGTAAAATGTGAAAGAAAAGAGATGAACTGAGGAAAAAATTGTTAAGCAAAAAGGAACCAGAACATAAAGATTTGGAAAATTCTCAGCCTATTCATACTGCAAAAAATGAGAACATTCATTCTTAAGAGAATACTAAGGATATGGTTGAACATGCATTTGTCTTTTTCTGATATCATATTCCATTTTTATGTGATCTGGTAGAAGAGGCAGGGCTATTATTCCCTACAACATTAAACCACTAGGATAAAGCCAGAGTTTCTCTTTCAATACTATGTTTATTAATTGCAACTAATGCCCAAGCAGCAGATCTCAGATGTTGGAGTATAGTAGGTTTGACACTATTATTATTTATCATTCTAATGTCTTGTGGGTTTTTCATCCCATCTCATACCGTTTCACTTTGAACTAAAGGTAATCTAAAAGAAGTTGCATAATTTTTCTTAGCACTTCTTTATTTAAAAGGAGCTTCAGGTTGCTACAGTTACTGTGCTTACTCTTCCACCACAACTCACAAAAAGAGTAGTATCATGTTAACATATCACTAACATCTGTACTCCAGTATATTCAAAGTGGTTGTTTTGTCTTTTGGTTACGTTTAATAACAACAACAGTTTGAATGTAGATCAATGTCTTATTTTCTTAAATATTATTACTGTTTCTGAGGACACTGAAAAATCTTATATTTATATGAATCCTTTTAAAGACTTACAAATATGTATCAGTGAGGCTTTCTTCACATAATTCTTGGGCTCAACTATAATAATCAACTAAGTGCTTTGAAGATGTATTGTTATTGTGGTCTGTGTATGTGTTTTTATTTTTTCCCCTTCCAAATTTATTTTAGGTTCAGGGGTTTTGTTACATGGGTAAATTGCATGCCACCGGGGTTTGGTGTACAAACTATTTCATCACCCAGGTAATGAACATAGTATATCATAGGTAGTTTTCTGATCCTCACCAACCTCCTCCCACCCTCCATCCTCAAGTGGGACCCAGTGTCTATTATTCTCTTCTTTGTGTCCATGTGTACTCAGTGTTTAGCTTCTACTTATAAGTGAGAATATGCAGTATTTGGTTTTCTTTTCCTGCATTAATTTACTTAGGATAATGGCTTCTAGCTCCAAGTGTGTTGCTGCAAAGGGCATAATTTTGTTCGTTTCTATAGCTGTGTAATATTCCATGGTGTGTATGCACCATATTTTCTTTATCTAGTCCACCATTGATGGGCATCTAGATTGATTCCATATCTTTACTATTATGAAAAGCATTGCAATGAACATATACATGCATGTGTCTTTATAGTAGAATGATTTATATTCCTTTGAATATGTATCTAGTAATGGGATTGCTGGGTCAAATCATAGTTCTGTTTTAAGTTCTTTGAGAAGCTTCCCAACTGCTTTCAAAAGTGGCTGAACTAATTTACATTCCCGACAACAGTGTATCAGCATTCCCTCTTCTCTGCAACCTCACCAGATTTTGTTATTTTTTGACTTTTTATAATAGCGATTCTGACTGGTATCTTATTGTGGTTTTAATCTGCATTTCCCTAATGATGAGTGATATTAAGCATTTTTTCACATGCTTGTTGGGCACTTATATGTCTTCTTTTGAGGATTATCTGTTCATGTCCTTTGCCCATTTTTAATGTTTTTTTCTTGGTGATTTGCTTAAGTTCTTCATAGATTTTGGATATTAGGCCTTTGTCAGATGCATAGTTTGCAAATATTTTCTCTAATTCTGTAGATTGTTTACTCTGTCAGTAGTTTATTTTGCTGTGTAGAAGCTCTTTAATTTAATTAGATCCCACTTGTCAATTTTTGCTTTAGTTTCAATTGCTTTTGGTGTCTTCGTCATGAAATCTTTGCCAGTTCCTATGTCCAGAATAGTATTTCTTAGGTTATCTTCTAGAATTTTTATAGTTTTAAGTTTTACATTTAAGTCTGTAATCTATCTTGAGTTTATTTTTGTATATAGTGAAAGGAAGGGGTCCAGTTTTAATCTTCTGCATATGGTTAGCCAGTTATCCCAGCACCATTTATTGTATAGGGAGTAATTTCCCCATTGCTTGTTATTTTCGACTTTGTCAAAAATCAAATGGCTGTAGGTGCATGGCTTTCTTTCTGGGTTCTCTAACCTGTTCCATTGGTCTGTGCATCTGTTTTTGTACCATTACCAGTACCATGCTATTTTGGTTACTGTAGGATTTTAGTATAGTTTGAAGTTGGGTAGTATGATAACTCCAGCTTTGTTCTTTTTGCTTAGGATTCCTTTGGTTATTTGGGCCTTTTTTGGTTCCATATGAATTTTAGAATAGTTTTGTTCTAATTCTGTGTAAAATGATGTTGGTAGTTTGATAGTAATAGTATTGAATCTGTAAATTTGCTTTGGGAACTATGGTCACTTTAATAATATTAATTCTTCCTGCTCATGAGCATGGAATTTTTTTCCATTTGTTTGCATCATCTCTGATTTCTTTCATCACTGTTTTGTAATTCTTGTTGTAGAGAACTTTCACCTCCCTGGTTAGCTGTATTTCTAAGTATTTTATTCTTTTTTGTTGCTATTGTGAATGGGATTTCATTCTTTGTTTGATTCTCGGCTTGTACTTTACTGGTGTATAGAAATGATACTGATTTTTATATATTGATTTTGTATCCTGAAACTGGTGAATTTGTTTGTCAACTCTATGAGCCTTTGGGCAGGGACTATGGGGTTTTCTAGGTATAGAATTATATTATCTGCAAACAGAAATAGTTTGATTTTCTCTCTTCCTATTTAAATGCCTTTGATTTCTTTCTCTTGCCTGATTGCTGTGGCTAGGACTTCAAGTACTATATTCAACAGAAGTGGTGAGAGTGGGCATCGTTTTCTTGCTTCATTCTCAAGTGGAATAGTTCTAGCTTTTCCCATTCAGTGTGAGTAAGATAGAACACTGTTACTGAGATATGTTCCCTCAGATGAAACATACTTTAAATCAACCATGAACAAAAAGGACAAACAAGGGCATTACCTAATGATAAAAGGTTCAATTAAACAAGAAGACTCAACTATCCTAAATATATATGCACCCAACACTGGAACACCCAGAGCCATAAAACAAGCTTTCAGAAACCTACAAAGTTGCTTAGATAACCACACAATAAGAGTGGAAGACTTCAAAACCTCACTAACAGTAATTGACAGATCATTGAGGCAGAAAACTAGCAAAAGTATTCAGGATCTAAACTTGACTCTTGATCAAATAGACCTAACAGACACCTACAGGACCCTCCACCCAATAAAAACAGAATATGCCATTCTTTTCATCTGAGCATGAACCTTGATTTGAAAAAGAGATCAGCCATGCTACTCATGGGCTCAGCCATCTCAATAGAAGACAGGAATAAACATGGAATTATGTCAGTTAAACACTGCCAACTTGAACTAAAGGGGACAGAGAATGTTAGATGAGATAAAAGATAGCTGCTGGACTTGGATTCTATAGGACCGGACCATAGAGCTCCTCAGATATGAACATGCCTGTCTCAACCATTACATTTTGGAAGAACATAACATGTCTGGTTTCACCAATTCACAGCTGGAGAGAAATTTTGCTTCAGGATAAATCTTTACATCGATATTAACACATACCTGCAAATTAAGATAATATTTAGTTGAGCCTTCAGACCTTAGATTTTAGAGTTGATGCTGGAATGAATTAAGACTTCTGGGGCTGTTGAGATAGCCTCAAATGATGTTGTATTTTGTATATAAGAAGCATGCAGATTTTTTTGAAGGCCAAGGATGGAGTGTTATAGACTGAATGTTTATGTTCCCCCAAAATTCAAATGGTGACACCCACAGGTGTAATCTTTGAGAGGTCATGAGTGTGAGCCTTCAGGATGGGATTAGAGCCCTTATAAGAAGAGACACCAGAGAGCTTGCACTCTCTCACATCATCACAGAGGTCATGTGAGGACACAGTGAGAAGACAGCCACATGCAACACAAAGAGGCAGCCCTCACCAGAAACCAAATTACATGGACCTCGATTATGAACTTCTAGCCCCAGAACTGTAAGGAAGTGAATTTTCATTTAAGTCACTTAGTTTATGGTATGTTTGTTATGGTAGATTAAGCTGACTAAAACAGATAGTCAAGACAGGATTCCTATTCTTAAATGCTTAGAATATATTGGCATGCTGTGACATGTACATAAAGTATCTAGAGAGTAATAAATAAGACTTAACACACAGATTTGAATTGAGAGAGATAGAAAGAAAAAACAGTGGTATGAATGCATGAGGCGGAAAAAAGCTTATTCTGTCTACCGAGCTAGAAGGTTTAAATGCTTCAAGATAAGTGGAAGATTCGTGCTGGAATTATTTGCAATTACAAATATCATGGGAATAATATAGTTTGAAATATATTAATGTACTTTTCTTATTTATACTTCCTTGTATTAGGCTGTCCCTTGATTCAGCCAGATATATCCATTGCCTCAGGAAGGATTTAGGCAGAAATGTTAGGGCTAGAAAACAAAGAGAATTTTTTTACTATTCAAGTTTGGACTACAAATGAAGGGTTTTCTCTCTGTGGTGAGAAAATATGCCAGGATTCACTAACAGAAAAAGATTTTTCTGAATTCCAGAAATTTCCCCTTTTTATTCCCAGAGGCAACCCAAGGAGACTTCGATCACGGAGTTTGCTTTAAGCTATAGTATAGAAAGCGTATGACCAATGCCAAGCTATTAATAATAGAAATGAGAAGCATGGGGCAAAGAGGATAATAGAAACAAGATGAGGAGTGGGGAAGGAAGAGGTGCACCAGAAGAGGACGGACTAGAGTGGGGTGACTCCTGAGTCCCTTGTGTGTAACTAGAATCTACATTCCTAGGTCTCAGCCACAAGATAATATAAATCTGGTCAAATCCCAAATTATTCTCTCTTTTGCTTCCAATGTTGCCCAAGAGGAATAGAGAGAGCAAGAGCATAGAGAAAGGGATGTCTAGATAGACCCACCTGTAAAAGGATCATAAGCCACCAAGGCTTGCACAGAGTTTGCAAGCTACCCAAGGGTTCTCACGTGCATGGCTTTGAGGATAGAGTAGGGGGTTTAGGGAGGTTTCAAGAGGACCAGGGACCAGCAGAGAGCATAAGTGGCACATGTGTGAGACTGTGGGCCTTAGCAGCAGGTCAAGCAAAGTGCCTACCAAGACTAGGTAAGATTAATTGCTATGTGGGCTGATATCAGGACAGGGAAGGCAGGGTTCATATTGGATATATACATTAGTAGGCATCAGTGCAAGCTTCTCGCAATAAAAGTGGACCAAACTCATGGTAGGGGAGAATAGTCAAGACTCAAACCAAAGCTACATCACTATGAGGTGTCACAATTTCCCCAGTACCAATGTGATGGGTAAAGATATAATGAAGAGAAAACCCTGGTGAGAAGGGGTGAATGGCTGTCATGGGGATTTTAAGTTTCAAATTGGTAGGTGATGTAACCATTAGATCAGAGGTTATCAACTTTGGTTGCACATTGGATTCACCTGGGAAGCATTTAAAATTCCTTAAAGCTAAGGCCAATTAACTTACAATCTCTGAAGTTGGCATCCTGGCATTCTTACCTTTGAGAATTCTTCATATGATTAAAAAGTATAGCCAGATTCTAGAATCACTGCAACAAGAAAAAAGAAACTTGAAGAATACTTTTAAATTGGATGTTATCTTTAATTGACCAGCTTAGTTTACTATATTTTCCCCTCATTAATGAAATTCTTAGATATTCCAGAGCAGGATGATATTACTTATAAGGAAAAAAGACAGTTTTCAAAACAATATTTATATCTGAATTGAAATATTTTCAGCTCTGTTCTACACAATAATAATAAGAACTAATATACACTTTCAATTTGCAGGATGTTTGTCTAAGTGTTTTGTCCATATTTTCATTTAATACTTATGACAATTTAGGAATACTAAATTGTAAATACTATTAATAATCCTCCTTTATATCAGAAAACTGGCACAAAGAGGTTAAGGAACTTTCTAGTTTCACCTAAGCAAGTATTCACACAGAAACAGGCTGCCTTCAAAGCTAGTTCTTTACCTCTGCAGTGGCTTCCTGGCATCACTCAAACATTGCCTTTCCTCTCCCAAGGCCCCTGCTGCATGGTGGAAAGATGCTTTACCGTCAATTTATAAAAAGGTCTTAAAATTTTCACAGATGTTGCATGGCTTTCTTTTTCTTTCTTTTTTTCTTTTTTTTTTTTTTTGAGTTGGAGTTTTGCTCTGTTGCCTAGGCTGGAGGGCAGTGGCATGATCTCGGCTGACTGCAACCTCTGCTGCCCGGGTTCAAGCGATTCTCCTGCCTCAGCCTCCTGAGTAGCTGGGACTACAGGTGCCCGCCACCACACCCGGCTAATTTTTGTATTTTCAGTAGAGATGGGGTTTCACCATGTTGGCCAGGCTGGTCTCAAACTCCTGACCTTGTGATCTGCCAGCCTCAGCCTCCCAGAGTGCTTGGATTACAGGCGTGAGCCACTGTGCCTGGCCAAAATCAAAATGTATTTCTAATAACTTTCTGATATGGTTTGGCTGTGTCCCTACCCAAATCTCATCTTGAATTTTAGTTCTCATAATCCCCACATGCTGCAGGAGGAACTTGGTGGGAGGTAATTGAATCATGGGGGTTGTTAGCCCCACACTATTATCATGATAGTGAGTGAGTTCTCATGAGATCTGATGGTTTTATAAGGGGTTTTCCCCCTTTTGCTCAGCACTGCTCCTTGCTGCCGCCACGTGAAGAAGAATGTGTTTGCTTCCCCTTCTGCTATGACTGTAAGTTTCCTGAGGCCCCCCAAGCCATGCTGAACTATGAGTCAATTAAACCTCTTTCCTTTGAAAATTACCTAGTCTTTGGGTATGTCTTTATTAGCAGTGTGAAAACAGACTAATACTCTTGCCTTTGGTTATAACAACATCTAAAATTTGGTCCAGGTTCTGGAACAAACTTTTGCATACCCTGTTCTGGTCATCAATTTTATTTTTGCTAATATATTCCCTTCTTTCTGAATGTTTCTCACTATTCTTAGCCTGTTGACTTTACCTTTAATAGGACACTCAATTCAAACACTACCTCTTTCTTGAAGCCTTTTCTAATTCTTCTAAGGGTATATCTCTTTGCTGTGTTGAATCTCACAACAAACTCTGCTCCATTTTCCTTTACCACATTCCAAAACCAGCCCATATTGTGGAACCAATCGTGTGCTGCATAATGACGATTTGGTCAATGACTGATTGCATATGCAACAGTAGTCCTATAAGATTATAATATCATACTTTCACTGTGTCTTTTCTATATTTACATACACAGTACCTACCATTGTGTTACAGTTGCCAACAGTATTTAGTACAGTAACATGCTGTACAGGTTTGTAGCCTAAAAGCAATAGGCTATACCATTCAGGCTAGTTGTGTAGGAGGCTATACCATCCAGATGTGTATAAGTGCATTCTATGATGTTCACACAAGGACAAAATCGCCTAAAGAGGCATTTCTCAGAATGTATTTCTGTCATTAAGTGACTCATGACAACATATAATATTACCTATTACAACATATCTCCCCATTTCTTTTTCTAAGTTCTTCTAGTATCTGTTCCTTTGGGCAAGAACTGTCTTATTTACCACTGTATGTCTTGAATTATTAGCACATCATTTTCTTCATGCTCAAAACCATGCATTTTAATAGAATTTCATGCAAATTGTCACAATTCAAATCTAACATATACATAGGAAAATGGTTCCCCTCAAAATCAAT
The DNA here is from genome assembly GCF_029281585.2 of Gorilla gorilla gorilla. Lineage (NCBI taxonomy): Eukaryota > Metazoa > Chordata > Mammalia > Primates > Hominidae > Gorilla > Gorilla gorilla. The sequence goes on from NC_073238.2 coordinate 67,985,626, forward strand.
ACATTCTACAAATATAAAGAAAATAAAGAGTTTCAAGTAGAATATATTGAATAGTAACCTCTAAATAGAAAAAGTATAAGGCAAATAAGTGAAAGTATTTCTATTTTCATTTCTAGAATAATTGAGGTATCTACAGTTATTTAAAACTTGTGTATCTCTCAAACTAACATGGCTAAGACTATTTGTTTAAAGCTGCCATTTGGGAAAAGACAATTTTACTTTAAGTTGCTTGTCCTTCCATATTCTCATGACTTGTTCTTTTGGATTTCACATTCATCACTGTAGAATTTTACAAGTGGATAAATACATCTGAAAAAAACTTAGTGATAAATAGAAGTATTTGTTTTTAAAAAATTAAAGGGTAGGGCCAGGCGTGGTGGCTCATGCATGTAATCCCAGAACTTTGAGAGGCCAAGGTGGGCAGATCATGAAGTCAGGAGATCGAGACCATCTTGGCTAACACGGTGAAACCCCGTGTCTACTAAAAAATACAAAAAAATTAGCTGGGCGTGGTGGCGGGTGCCTGTAGTCCCAGCTACTTGGGAGGCTGAGGCAGGAGAATGGTGTGAACCTGGTGGGGCAGAGGTGGCAGTGAGCCAAGATCGCACCACTGCACTCTAGCCTGGGCGACAGAGCAAGACTCCGTCTCAGAAAAAAAAAAAAAAAATTAAAGTTTGTATCTTTAACTTAACTGTTATTTTACTTACTACTGGCATAGATTTGTTTGCCCACGAAATTTTTGTATCAGCTTTGCTTAGGGCACAAATACTACACCTTGTGATTTCTAAATACCCTGTTACCCAAGCGGTGGGATCCAATTATTCCCTTTTGATTTTATGTTTTCTGGTTCTTTGCTACCTTAAACAAGTAACAAGAAATAATACATTTTTATTTTCCTTTACTTTACCTTTACCTGTGGCTTTTGAAATTAATGTGAAAAAGATATCAGGCTTAACAGTAATTTCTCTGGCTGTTGTGCTTTTTAAATGGATAAAGTTATATTGAACCAATTGGCACTGAACTGGCTGGGAAAGAACACATTTCAAATGTAATATTTATATGAACTGACAAATATCTAGCAAAAAGACATATCGAAGGTTGCAATTAGAAGAAACAAAATTTTCTTTATGCCTTATGGTACAGGCCAAAAATAAATTATTTTCAATTCTGCAAATATCCACAACACTTTAAACATTTTTAATCTTCCTCCAAATTCTTCTTGTACTACTGATGTGCCTTTCAGAGATAACTATGCTAAAAAGAAGTTTGAGACATATTTGCCAACTCTCTGAGGAGGGCGAGGACTCAGTGGTATATTTTGAATTCTAGTTCAATTACTTTATGATAAGAGATTTTCTTTATTCACAAATGAATGCTGCTAGTTGAAGGTAGAGTTCAGCTGTTTATATACGAACATGCAGCAATTATGATGAAACAAACTCATTCTAAAACTCCATCGTAACTATGGAAACCAGAATTAAATGAATTCTATTAGAAATACAAAAAGCCACCCCAGCAGGATAGAGTAAATATTATCTCTTATTGATTTATGAAGGTTCCAGATGATGAAAAGTGGTTAATATATTTCTGTCATGAAACACATTTGTTAGGGTTTCTTTTTATTGATAGAGCCATTGTCTATTTAAATAATGTCAGCCAGATATCATTAATTTTTACATCTTTTTTCAATCACTTTGCCTTCATTACAAGAAGCTATCAGCTTTTCTATTATATTCTGTATTTTATTTTGGGGTAACAAGGAGAGCTTGACTTAAGAACCATTTCTGATTATGTTTGGCTAAAATATGGATTGACCAAAGAATGTTAGTATAAATGGGCTGCACATTTATTTTGAGGGAGAATTAGTTGATTTAATATTTAATACACTAGCATTTGGACAAAACTGTACAATTCACTTGGCTTCAGGCGGCTGGTGCTTGTAGTGGGATTTGTTGAAAACAGGAAAATTAAACTTTTGGTAATTTGTTCTTAAAGTGGACTAATTTAAAATTCGATTCAAGTAATAATGTGAGGCTAAAATGAAAGAGCATTATGTAGCAAGATTAGAGTTGTTAATGTCCCAGAGGGTTTGGTGTGCAGGTGTCAGTGCAGCTCTCTGCCTGTAAAATGCCAGCATGTACTGTACCCACTTCTACCCTTTCCGTAAAATCAACTCAACACTTTGCATCTTGATTAAAATGAAAAGGTCACTCTGACTTTTCTCCTTCAAAATATTGACAGTAGTCCTGAGAATTGAGTATCTACAAAGCAGGATGAAGAAGATAAGACATACACTAGGCATTGGCCTTGGAATCTTTAGATCTTTGGGTTTCATCATATGCATTTCCTCATGACTGTTTCTGATTACTTTATGTCTCAGTGGAAATGCTCTTGCAGTGAGTTAGGAAATGTGTTTTTCTAAGACGACCATTCTTAGTCACAGAAACAAAACAGAAAAGTATGAAAGATCAAGGGCTTCAAAATCCTTAAATAATTTCCTGTTCTCATGTTTCCTTACACTCCAAAAATATGGAATTATTAGGTTAAATTTTGTGTGTTATATATTGTAAGAATTGAGGTTTATTTAGGTTGTATATTCGCAGTTTTATTTCGGGCTAGTTTTGTCCTGTAATTCTACATATGAAAATTTCTGAAATAAAATATAGTCAACCCAAGCTCTTGCCTAAGAAAGTGAGTAATAGAAGAACCATAGGCTTGCCCTGCTGTGGTTCAGGTGTGTTGTTTCTTGAAAGTCTCTGTGTTTTACCAGGGCCTGGGTCCAGTGTTGAAGTAGCCTCCTAAATGCCATTGCAATCTTACCCTTTTTGCCTGCAGCTCTGAGGATCCTGAAGCTTCAAGGTTTTATAGGCATTTTTATTACATCTCACAGCATTCCCATGTCAGGTTGACAGTCTGCTTTGAATAACAACATATGAGAATTGGAGGGGATTTCAGGGATCACCTCATCTAAGCTGCTCATTTTGCAGATAAGAAATTTGGACTCAGAAGAGTGAAGTGAATTGCTCAGGGTCACACAGCTCATTAACAACACAGCTGGAATAAGACCTTGGTTTCCCAACTTCTAATCCAGGGCTCTTTCCATTGTACTGCACAACCTCATGTTTTCTCTTATGTCTGGAGGAAGGCACTTCAGCTCTTCCTTAACATATAAAGCCACAGACAGAAGGCAGGATTAGCCATTCTCAACCTAATGCTCCATCCATTACTGCCCATTATACATCTTCTCAGTTCTAGAGGAAAAAAAAAATAGCCTGAACATTCTGCTTTTATATTCATTATCTACTCTGTGCTGTTAGTTGCTTCGTTTTTTGGTAATGCTTTTACTGATTAACTTGGTCTCTGCGATATAAAATGGTGAAAGGCATTATCCTGGGTAAATGTGATGTTATTAATGTGTTTTATTCTAGTTATGGGTCATTATTTCCGATAGATGTAATCGTCCCAGCACTGAAACCTAGCAGGTGGTCTCACTAGAAGTTATAACAGTTTTCTTAATGGTCTGATAAGAATGTCATTTGCAGGGGAGCAAGGGCAGAGAGAAATTGGTCCCAGAGCTAGCTTGCTTCTGCACTCATTCCCAAGCTTGAGCAAGCAAAAGTAAATACATATTTTGTTACCGATCAGCTGGGTATTTTTTTCTGCCAATTCATTTTCGGTAAAAGTGATGAAGACCCATGTATATTTATTTCCTATTTACAGCCTGCCCCCCAATAATACTGCTAATGACCCTACAATGCTTTGCTTTTCTAATTCTTAGAGGAAACAGTCTTTATTGACTCCTGAGAGGAACCAACATTCGTTCAAGCAATGAGATATGATGAAATCCAGTTGACCAGGCAAAACATAGAGCCTACTGGGAAGGAGAAATCAACAGAGAATTTTTCCATTAGAGGTAGCTCATTGGTGAGAATGTATGATATCACTATGATGGGAGAAATGGAAATTGTGTATTTAAATGTTTGTATTCATACTTTAGTATAGGTAAGAGGCATGCACACCAGAAATTATTGCATGGTTAAGATGATGATGTATATTTTGATTGTTCTTTCAAATTTTTCCTTGCACAGAGCATAACCACAATTTATTTAATGTATGATTAAAATCATTAATACTCTGATGAAACAAACTATCTAAATTGAGAAAAGTGTTTTCCTATATTAAGAATATTTCTTGCACATATCCTAATTCTTGGTCTACTTAAGCCATGCACGTCTCTCTCTCTATGTCACCCTCTCTCTCTCTCTCTCTCTCTCTGAGTGTGTGTGCGTGTGTGTGAGAAAGAGAGAGAGAGAAAAGGAGGGAGACTGTCCATGGGCATATGTCCTGAGCCTTTGTTAATTTAATTAATATAGCTGCCATAAAGCTCTAGGTTAGTAATTTATATACTTCACTGATTCTTCATTGCTATTGTCATATTTCATCAGTTCTAAGATGAATGTGTTTTCCCTCATATTTAACTCCTCTGAAATCAAGAACATTTTCCAGCTAATGGTGTCTGGGGACAGTTTTGCCATGATTGTCATTGCCTATCCATATTTGAATGTATTGGCATAACTGAAAAAGTGTAACTCCTTGACATGTTAATCAACACATCATTTAAGAACTATTTGAAAAAGGAATGTGAGATTGCTAGTCTGAAACTCTTCTAAGAATGCACCAATATGAAATCTTGAAGAATGGATACAAATAGCTTGGAGAAAATCCTGAAAAAAATAGCAGAATGCTCTTTTAGGAAGTGCTGCATCCATGTTCTTGGCTGAGTAAAAAATGTAGTTTGGAAGAATTGATTTCTGAATACCAAGAAGTTTTGCAAAACCTTTAAATATTTATTTAATTTATACTTCCCTTTTCAATGTATAAACAAGAACACTACATGGAGGGAGGAAAGCCAAACCTAATATGTTTTTAAATGCTCTTTCAATACATTTACAACAAAAATCTCAAAGGACAGTAAAATGTAGTTTACTTGGCATTTATTTTATTATTTGTGTTAGGTAAATAATAATACATCATATAAATCAATGGCATTTTAGATTCAATAAAATATAGCCTTTAGTCATCATATCATAGAACTAAATACACCTAAAGCCAGGAGAGATTTAGAGAACTAGTTTAACTCCTCCATTTAATATTTGAGGAAGTAAGACGCAAAGAAATGAAATGAGTAGCCTGCGATTACACAGCTCCCTGATGTATGATGTTGACACCGAGGTTATTTCAGAGGTCACCACTAACAACTGTTATGAATGAAGTTTATTTACTTTTAATAAAATGCTATCTTTTCCCATACAGTGAGCATACTTCTTTCTTAATATAAGAGTACTGTATGATCAAACAAAGAAAGGGATAAAGTATTTTTCATATTTGGGAACTTCCCAGGAGGTATAAAATTATGGCTTTTTGACCAACATATTCAAAGTACTTCGGGGTTTAGTGGTGGTTTCCTAATATTTCAGGAACTATTATTTTAGGGGAAAATGAATAGCATTTGTTTAACATCTAGATAATTCTAGATAAACAACAGGGCCAATAATCAGTGGCTCTTAGCATAAAATAATAAAGTTTAACTTATTTTACACACTGCTATCTTGTATTTTTTAGTATTATTGTAGGTACCACCAAAATTATGTGAGTTTTATCTTTTACCTTGCATCAAAATTTCTGTCAGGAAATTTCAGAATTTTCAAGAAGTTTTAGAATTTACAGGAACACCAACGTTTTGTTTTTTAAAGTTACTTTAAATTGTATTAAACCAATACACTATAGATAATTTTGAAGTAAAAATATATAAAAGCCTTATAATGAAAAATAACAGCCTTTTTTTCTGTACCCTGAACTTCACTTGTATTTCTTTTTTCACCATGTGTAATGTGTTGAGTCCAACACTGATTACTTCCAGACATCTCCCTTGACACTTCTAAATGATATATATCAAGGAATAGAGTAAGACATGACGTCTTTCTTATACAACCATATGTTTCTTAAACAGCTTTATTAAGGTGTAATTGACCTACAATAAATGGTACAAATTTTAAGTGTTCAATTCCATAAGTTTTGGCAGATGTGCTGACTTGAAAAACCATCATTACTGTGAAGACAAGGTTCATATTATTCCCACTAAAAGTTTCTTTGTGCCCCTCTGTCATCTCCCTGCCACTTCTCCCTGCAACTTCCTCTACCACCCCAAGCAAACTGATTTACTTTCTATCACTATAGGTTACTTGATATTTTCTTGAATTTTATGTAAATGTAAACATATAGTAGCTATTTTTTCTGTTTTTTCCCAAATGGCATAATATTTATGAGACTTATCTGTTTTTGCATGTAATAGTAGTTTATTCCTATTTGTTGCTGAGCAGTATTCCATTTTAGGGATAAATATAGTTTGTTAATCTATTTATGTGTTGAACATTTTGGTTGTTTGTAGTTTTTGGCCATTGCCAATTAAGTTGTTAATATCTGTATATAGTCTTTTTATGAAAATATGCTTTCACTTATCTGGGGTAAATATATGAGTGGAACAATTTGGTCATATGGTAGCAGTATGTTTAACTCTTTAAGAAACTGACAAATTGCTTTTCAAAATGGGGCTTATAGTACTTTACACTCCTATCTCCAGTGTGTGAGAGTCCCAGTCACTTTTTGCTCTTACTAACATTACAAAATATTAATCTTTTAAAAAATATTAGACATTCTAATAAGTGTGTAGATATATTTAATTGTGGGTTTTATTTTCCTTTTATTTAATAACTAATAATTTTAAGCAGAGACAATATGATGAGGTGAGTGAGACATTAACTTTGGACATAAAATTTAAAGGGATACCAAAAAATTCAGTCATCATCATAAATCATATTCTAGTACAATATTTAAAAAAAAATTACTGCAAAATACTCACAATAAACAAAATATTACATTTTAAATATAGTATTAATATTACTGATTTGTTCATTTCAGGTACCAATATGGCTTGAACTACACTGATGTTAGAAATCTTTTCATGTACTTCTTTGAGCTCCATATACTCTCTTTATGAAGCATCTGTTCAAATCTTTTGCTCTTGTTTTTATTGGATTATTATTTTTTCTTATTATTGAGTTTTGAGAATTATTGGTGATGTGCAAGTATTTTCTCCCAGTCTGGATTTATGTTTTCTTTCTCTGAACAGTGCCTTTCAAAGAGGACTTTCTTAATTTTAATGAAATAAAATTGCCAATTTTATTGTTTTTTTAAAAAGTTTTATGAATTGTGCTTTTGGTGTTGTTGCAAAGGAAACCGTGTTTAACAAAAAATCTTAAATATTTTCTACTTTTCTTTTTCTACAGTAAATTTTATAGCTTTAGGTTTTACAATTAGGTATATGATCCATTTTGAGAGTTAATATTTATGTGGCTCAAAGTTCTTTCTTCCTCTCCCCATCTCTCCTCCTCTTTGTCTTCTTCTTTTTGGTATATGGCTATCCAATTGTTCCAGCACCATTTGTTGAAAAGACTATCCTTTATTGATTGATTGCTTTTGAAAATTTGTCTTCTCTCACAGAATTTTATGATTCTCTTTCAAAAACATTTTGTTTACTTAAGCCTCATTATTATTCCATGTGAATTTTGGAATCATTTTCAATTTCTACAAATAAAGCTGCTCAGTTTTGATTGAGCTTGTGCTGAATCTATAGACTAACTGGGAAAAAAATCTCTTGTCTATAACGAGTTTTCTGATTCATGAGCATGGTTTATCTTTCCATTTATATGGGTGTTCTTTAGTTCCTTTAAGTAATGTCTTGTACTTTTCAGTGTACAAGTCTTCAACATCTTTTGCCAGAGTTATCCCTATAAATTTAATACTGTTTGATGTCATCATAAATTATGTGTTTTATAACTCCAATTTCTGATTGTTTGTTGCTAGAATATAGGAATGCAATTGACTGTTTCATATTATCTCGGATCCTGTAATCTTGCTAAACTTAATAGTTCTAGTACTTTTAAAATAAAGTTCATATAATTGTTTTTTCCATAGATGGTCATGTTGTCTTCAAATAAGAAACACTTGGCTGGGCGTGGTGGCTCATGCCTGTAATCCCAACACTTTGGGAGGCTGAGGTGGACAGATCACCTATGGTCAGGAGTTTGAGACCAGCCTGACAACATGGTGAAACTTCGTCTCTACTAAAAATATAAAATTAGCCAGGCAAGGTGGTGCATGCCTGTAATCCCAGCTACTCAGGAGTCTGAGGCAGGAGAATTGATTGAATCTGGGATGTGGAGGTTGCAATGAACTGAGATTGCGCCATTGCACTCCAGCCTGGGCAACAAGTGTGAAACTCCATCTCAAAAAACAAAAAACACTTTATTTATTCCTTTCCATTAAGGATGTTTTTAAAACTTCTTTTTGCTTGACCCATTGTGGTGGCTAGAACCTATGGAAAAACATTGAATAAATGTGATAAGAGTGAACATTCTTGTCTTATTAAGGCTCTTAGAGAAAAGTTATTCATGCTTTCATCATTAAATATGCTGTTAGTTATAGGTTTTTGGTGATTCCTACTGTTTTCTTCTAGTTTGCTAAGATTTTCTGATGAGAAATACACTTTGGATTTTGTTAAATTATTATTGTTTGCATTTATTGAGATAATCATATACTTTTCATTTTTAGTTTGTTAATGTGGTCGATTACGTTGACTGATCTTTTTTTTGATGTAGGTTTTATTTTTATTATACTTTAAGTTTTAGGGTACATGTGCACAACGTGCAGGTTTGTTACATATGTATACGTGTGCCATGTTGGTGGGCTGCACCCGTTAACTTGTCATTGAACATTGGGTATATCTCCTAATGCTATCCCTCCCCCCTTCCCCCCACCCCACAACAGGCCCCGGTGTGTGATGTTCCCCTTCCTGTAAGACATTAAGCTTATCTTCCATTCCTGGGATAAAATCTACTTGGTTGTAATGTATTGTCTTTTCTACATATTGTTATATTATATCGGATTTTTAAAAAAATTTAAATAGTTTTTACATCTATGTTCATAAGAGTTAAAGATCTATAGGTTTCTTTTAATGTCTTCTATGGTTTGGATATGGTTTGTCCCCACCAAAACTCATGTTGAAATTTGATCTTCCATGTGGCAGCATTGGGAAGTGAGGCTCAGTGGAAGATGTTTGGGTCATGGGACAGATCCCCAAGGTGGAGGTTGGGGGAGGTGGTGGTGAGTGAGTTTTTGCTGTCATGGAAATTAATTAGTTCCCAAGAGCATAGATTGTTGGAGTCTAACTTCCTTGCTTAATTTCTTTTTCTTGCTTCCTTTTCTTACCACGTGATCTCTTTGCAAATGTCCACTTCCACTCTGACCTTCGCTGCCATGTTTTGATACAGCACACGACCCTTACTAGAAGCTTACCGATGCCAACACCATGCTTCTTGAACTTCCCAACCTGCATAACGATTATCTAAATAAACTTATCTTTATAAATTACCCAGCCTTAGCTATTATTTTATAACAACACAACATGGATTAAGACAATGTCTTTGTCCAATTTCGATACCATAACATGCTGGCCCTATAGGATTAATTGGGAAGTATTCTCTCTTCCTTTTCTAGAAGAGTTTATGTAAAATTCATATTATTTTTTTCTCAAAATATTTTCTAGAATTCACTAGTGAGGCCTTATGGACTAAAGTGTTCTGTGGGGAAATGGTTTTAACTACAAATTCAATTTATTTAAAAAAGAACAAAGGGCTGTATAGGTTATCTATTTCTTCTTGAGTGAGCTTTGATAGTTTGTGTCAGTCAAATACTTCTTACATTTTATATTGATTGTCAAAATAACTGGCACAGAAGGAAGTGGTCGATTGTTTGCAAAAAAGTTTTTTTTTAATTGGCACATATTTGTTGATATTTCATTATTTCTCTTGAAATATCTTTAGAAGATACAGTGTCACCATCTCTGTCATTTTTCACATTGGTAATTTATGTCTCTATCTTTCATTTCTTAATGGTATGTTTAGTTGTTTATCAGTTTTATAGACTTCTTTAAATAACCAGATTTTATTGGTTTAATTGTTTTCCTGTTTTCTATTTCATTGATTTCTGATCTTGTCTTTATTATTTCCTTCTTTTTTATGTGCTTTAAACTTCTATAATTTCTTAAGGTTTTTAAGGTGAAAACAAAAGTCATTGATTTTGAAAACTTTCTTCTATTGTAATACAATTATTCAATGCTAGTAAATAAATGTTATGATTACCATTTCAATACTACTTTGGCTGCATTCCACAACTTTTAATATGTTTTATTTTTTATTTTGATTCAGTTCAAAGTATTTTTAAATTTTATTTTTACCCATCGGTTAGTTAGAATTATATTATTTAGTTTACAAATATTAAGGGATTTGCTATTTATTATTTTGTTATTAACTTCTAACTTAAAGAACGTATGGTTTGCACACTTTTCAAATTATTTAGACTTCTTTTATGGTACAGAAGTTTGTCTAGCTTGCTAAATATTCCAGATGTATTAAAGGAATGTATTTTTTGCTGTTACTGGGTAGGATTGTTATGTCAAGTTGGTTAGAACAAGTTATTAGGTCAAGACAGTGTTTTTTTTCAAAGTAGTCTTTGTAATTTTTTAAAATTGTTTTTATGTCTACTTGTTCTGTCAGTTATTTAAATAGCAGTGTTGAAATCTCCAATCATATTTGAGAAATCTGGGCTGTTTCCATCCAAAGATCCTGTTATTTTCATATAAGACATCCCATCTTATGGCTGGGAGAGTTAGAAGAACTCAACCACTCTTAAATCTCTTGTACCAGCAATGGCATACATATGTGGTTATTAACAATTGGCTAGAAATAATTACATGGCCCCATCTTAAATACAAGGGAATCTGGGAAACAAAAAGGAAGGAGAAGCCCATGGAATATTTGATAAGGAATAACCTTGCTTTTTGAAATGAAATTGACCCCAAATTCAGAATGAGGTTCCTCCCAGATCTATTATGGTTTAGTATGAAAAACTGACTCTTTAAACTTCTTCTATATCATAAATTTTAAATTTGTCTTGTGCCACACAATTTACAGGTTGAACCTAAAAAGTGGGTTGTTTATCACCTTTTAAATTTAACTAAAAGCCTAATTTCTCCCATGAAATCTTTGGGACAGAACAAAGTCATTGTGTCTTAAGAAATGATATAATATAGCAATTAAATTATTTTTATTATATGTCAGTTTGTTGATTATAATAGGTTAATAATTTCATTTAATCTTTACAGTAGCCCTATTTTGTATCCCAATTATGAGATAATTATGAAATTATGCTTAAGGTTATAAGCATATTAACATAGCTAGCTTCAATTATTTAGTGGACTGTCATGGAGGAGAAGGTATTATGTTGACAATATATGGCCTTCTGTGTGGCCATATATAATGGCACCATGATTGAAGCTTATTTTCATATATATATGTCACATATATATTATATAAATTAATAGATTATGTATGCTTACGTATAACCAACTGTGTGTGTGTGTATGTATATATATATATATATGTATATATATATATATACACACACATCTGTGTGTGCTTATGTGTTTCCATTTTCCATGCTCAGATACTCTTGGGTTTCTCAATCCCCAAATTGTTATCTGAGGAAAAGAATACCTCCCTGAGGAATCAGCACCTTGAATGATTTGGCTGACTCTTCCAACCTCCAGTGGAGGATATTTTGCCAAGAGAAACTGGAACTCTTATCTTCCCATTCACAATCGCAGAATGCCTCACCTGTGAAGTATGGCTATTATCTTTCTGTCATGAAGGTGAAAGACCTATAACTCAAAAAGTCTCAAGCAGGAGGGAGTTTCTAAGATCTTTCATATAAGCTACAGAAACATAATTATCACTCTTCAAAAGTAAGATTGCATTTATTTTTATTTCTTTGCAAAAGTAGTGAGTAAAGAGTATAATAATATGAGACACAAATTAACCTTGCCAACATGAATGAAAAATCAGCAGGGATGAATTAGATATTATTTTAAATTGAAGTGAAATCTCTTTTCAATGTTTGGTCAAGTTTTGCTTAACTTTTGTTTTCATTTTTAAACAATGAACTCTCAAGCTTCTGTGTACTTGAAAAGCTTAAATACAGTAACAAAATTTTTATAACGTTTGAGGCCATGGCAGAACAAGGAAATGTTAAAAATTACAGGAAAAATGATCTGCCATCTTGTACATTTTAGTTTCATTTCTTAACTTTCTATCACATCAGTTCAATGTACTTACATTCCTGTTTTCCTTCTGACTCGACATTTTGCTCTCCTGTCATAGCTTGTTCACATGTTCCCCAAACCCCGACCTGCTGTTTCTACTCTATGCAATTAACACTTGAGCCAAGCTGTGTATGGTATTCTGTAGTTTTTATATCCATTAATAGAATGAAAATCTGTGTCTGCTCCTTCAAGCTCTAAGAGCTTACCCTTGATTTAAGGCTTGACAATCACCTTTTGACAATTCTATTTTCTGAAGGTAACGCCAAACAAATATCAAGTCTAGAGTAGAATCTACAATATATGCTATAGAGATTACAAGGTAATTAAAAGTGGTTTTAGGAACATTTTCTTTAAGAAAGTATCCAAAATATTTCCTTAATGAGATATTCATGATCTTTTTAAAAAGTCCTTTGCTGTGCAGATGTGAAAAATAATACAAGATTTATATTTCATTTATCTATAATAACATCCATTTCCACTTTCTATCTCCAGCTCTGTCTCATCTCTACTCTATCTTTTGAAAATGTGCTAGTACATTATGCCCTTGGATGTGAATTCAGACTAATTCATGACTGGATTCTTGTTAATAAATCAAAGATAAGAAATTTGACTATCTCTACAACCTATGTAGGACTGACATTTTCAAAGGGTTGAAGTTCACGTCCAAACTAATGGAGCTGTAAAGAAAGATGAACACATTTGTAGCCACAGGGTATGTTTCATATTGTTGAATAATGCTGATTTAATTCAGTTAGAGTCATGGTCACATTTTCTGTAATATCTGGATGCTTTTTCATCGTTAGTAAACAGGATGGCAGACAATTGCTAAAGTGAATATACTTGTGTGGTGCCATTATTTTTTGAAAGAATTCAGATTCTAAGAATTGAAAACTCCTAAAGACTCCAAAGCTTCAGGTGGAAAACAAAGGTAAGAAGTAAAGTTTCAGCTTGCAAGACTGAATTGGTGATTAATAGGAGTCATGAATGTAGGTATTATGGTTTTTGAAGATTGTCTAGCCATCAGCGACATCTTTAAAGAGGTATGTCTAACTAGTAGCTTGCTTTTCATAAATACCATGATACCTTTCCTTTGTGCACTTATCTGTGTGATTAATTGACCAATGCATTATGCATTCTTTGGTTTACTTTACTTGCTCCCTTTACTACCCCTCACCAGGCCCTGCAATTACTGTAATACTCCCTGCCTCTTGCACATCCAATAAACACATCTATTGTAGTCCAATTTGTTTCTTCACCCCCTCCTGCCCATGCTTAAAGTTTGAACCATGTTTTCTCCTCTCCCAGCCAAGGCCTTGACTAGTCCCCTGATCACAGAATTCACTATCCATTTTTGGCAATGGCTCCACATACAGTTCAGATTTTGGGAGGAAGTGGGAGCGGCTGACCCTCTCTTTATACAAGACCATTATCATGCAGAGTATGAAATGTGTCCCTGACTGACCAGATGTACATACAATACTGACATCCTGAGGAAACTAAAAATTCTGTGTGTGTGTGTGTGTGTGTGTGTGTGTGTGTGTGTGTGTGTGTGTGTGTGTGTTTTAATTTGGGCAAACAGAGAGTAATCTGACATAACTCAGAACTCCTCTAAAGGGAATATAGGCAATAAGAACTGAAGCTCTGACTGATCCCTGAGAATTGAAGAAAATAATGAGAGCTAACTCACAAAAGGATCTCAACTAGAAGCCAGGCTAAACTGGGAAATACCCCAGGAGTACTCACAAATTTATGGTGCCTATCTTATCAGCTCAGATTGGACTCAGAATTAAGGAGCTTCTGATAAATCACTTTGAAATATTCATTTATAAATGGGAATAAAACTTGGACAGAGAAATACAAGATGTTGGCAGCAAGCCTTCTGAGTAAGATTAGAGATGGAATTTTCTAGGGCAGAAATTCCCCTTTTAGTTCTTGAGGGAATACCATGCATCAATCTAGTTTTTCAAATTATGCACCCAGATTTTTGAAAAATGTTACCTGGAACGTAGTGTTTTCCTTTAGTTATTTTGTTAGCCTGACAACTTTAAACATTAGTACCCGTGGTGCTATCAGAGCTCATTTTAACACAATGTACGTAGAGAGTACAGTGGGTCAAGCTTCCATGTGGCTATATTTTGTTTTGACCTACAGATTTATGCAGTATGTAGAATATCTCAACTCTAACTTTGTAATTAAAGCCTTACAAGTTTTATGACTAAAAATTAAGTCTCTTTCTAAATAAATAACTTTGAATTCAAAAGTAAGGATATTCTAAAAGAATGTGAAACAGCATCCCATGATCAAAGCAGAATAATAAGGTCATCATTCTTTAATATCATGGGTCCAGTATGATTTTTACTTATTATAAACAGTATATTTCTTCTTTTTAAATTTCTTCTAACTGAAATGAAAGTATTCAAGGTGCAAATCCTGGGCTCTGAAAACTGGAGACTGGCAGGCAAGTCTGCTCTGTGATTTTCTCTACCTCTGTGAGCACATGGGCCTAGTTCCCAGTCTAGAGCTGCTCTGCATCAGTTCAATGAGGTTTTCTTCCTGACTTCATACAAAACACCAGATGTGAACTGCTTGAATTAACGTGGGTTGGAAGTGTAGAAAGGCAGAAATAATAATTTAGCCAAATCACATCCTTTTCTTAAGTGTTTGAATTTATTCTGCCTGTTTTATGTTTCTGGCATTGGTATACCTCTTTCCATTCAAGTAATTAGAGTTTGCCTAACTGCGGAGGAGCTGGAGCTCTGGCTTTACTTTCCTTCTGCTAGTCTCGGAGAAAGGAAAATCGTCCCTTTTGGCCCCCTCAATGTTCTTTTTCTGAATTTTTTGGCTAGTTCAAGAATAGACTAAGTAAGTAAAACAAGCCTCTCCTCTTGCTACCACCTGTGCAGACACTTTGCTACACGCGTCTTTGAGATGTATGCAAATGATGAAGGTGATTCCTTTCACCCTGAGAATCCCCTGGTACAGCAATCTTAGGTTTTTAAGATCTGCTTATTTTGGAACAGAATAATGGTGCACAGAAGTGCACTAGACCCTATGCTTTTGGAAGGGAAGGGAGTCTGAGAAGGAGAGGGACAGATGCTTTCCTTCCCCTTTCTGCATATCCCTGGAGCTTCTGTGAAGTCTTTGCCTGATGGGAGGCTTAGGTGAGGTAGAGCATATGGAGATAGATGATTTGGCTGTGGTTTCTCAGTAAACTTGCATTTCATCCCCTTTGTGACCTGATTGGAAGGCATTTCCAACTGCTCTTTTCAACCCTGAATGGATGGAGGCTATCCATTTGATATTTCTATTTGCTTACCATTTTCTTACTCTGGAACTGAGGCACAATAGATCAATGGGAAGGAGAGGATAAAGTAGAAATTTCAATGGTTCTATTGTATGAAGAACTTTTCCCAATAACTGGGAGAGAAAGAAAAGCTGTGGTTTTTAGCAAGTCTTTCCTACTTGGAGAACCCAAAGATTTGCTATAGATGTAACTATTTCAGGCCACTAAGAAATCATAGTTTAGCCCACTTTTGGGTTGATGCCCACAGATTTATGATATTGACTAACATTACAGATATAAAATTATTTCAAATTTAGAAAGAAGTTTGCAAATTACAAAAAAATTTCTCATTTTATACATGCACATACATACAATTTATAAGTATGAACATATATGCATGACAATGGCTCCTAGGAGTCTGTACCATATCTATGAAGTAGAACCTGTCAGGATTCTTAGACATTATGGTGATTTTTCAAAGAAGTTGGCTAGGCTGACTGGTGGAATCTATCTGTGATGCAAAATGGTTCCTAGATAATTCACATATAATTCCCATTACTTGGCATTTTAATGTAATTAGAGGTAAGAATTTGGAGAAAAAATTTTACTCAGAGGGAGTGGAGGGTGACGATCAAGAAACTAACCCAGCCCATGGAGAGTTGGGAGTGGGTTGTTGAGGGAAACTTCACTCTTATATCACGGATAAGAGGACTGTAATGCTATTTCGGCTTGTTTTCCTCCTTGGCAAGACAAATAAGACAGAAAGAAAATAACTTTTGTACTAAATCAGAATCTTAATAAAAGCCACAATAACAATAAATTGGAAGCAGAGTTTAATTATTGTTTTTCTCTGCATGATTCGCTCCTTGCCTTCTTTGTAAACTTCCTACCACTTAGTTTTGATTCTTCTTTTATCCTTCATCTGCTGATGTTATTTACAAACAGAATTGTGATGTGTTTACCATATTATTAAAATAGAACTAGATTTTAATTAAATATCAATTCAGGATCACAGCTTCAAGCTAGTTGCCAACACTGATGGTGATCAATAGAAGATGTTGAACAAAGAAGATAATTACGTTTTCTGAGAACTCAAATATTTTTTCATTTCCCTCTCTTCTTCCTTCTCCAGTTTCCCTGCTTTTCTGCTCCCGCTAGGCTTGTTCACTCATTCCCCTTCCCTGTTCCTCCACCTGCTAAATTTTTCATATGGTGCATATATTTAATTTCCTGTGTGTTTTTTCTATAGCGTGCTTTAAACACTGAAAACCGGAGATGTTGAGTGCCAGATCATCACGTTTGCTAATTCGCAAATCTACTTCCAGTTGCCAGTTCCTTTGAATTAGGCATCTTTGAAATGGTTTCCATTATATGCTTGATTCAGAATTATAAAATGTTATTTGCTTGATTGTGTATTTATTTTACAACAATTAATTCACCCTGAGCTTTTATTTGGAAAAATAATTGCCTGCAAGAAGTAAACAGTTCTAAGTATTCTAGAATATTATACTTAATTATCCCTTTATTTTTGTACTGTATACCATTTTCTTCCAAGTTTAGCATTTTGATTGATTTAACTCTTGCAAAAATTAAAACTCTTTTTGAAAAATGTTGTTTAGAAAAATTCAGTATTGTGAATTTGAAAGGGCTAGGCTGAATTGGACATATGCTTCATGGAATGAGAGTTTTGCCTATACACTATAGTAATGAAGTCATAATAAATGTGGTCATTCTGCATTAATTAACTTCTTTTACTTATGCATTTATATGTTTTTGCAGGTTACCTGAACACAAAAGGAATTGAAAAGCAGTTCAAAATTACATACTGGTAGGTGTAGTCCATTATTCCATCAAATTATGAATCTGAATTCATTAATAGCCTGAATGTATAAATTTCACAAAATTTATTTCGATACTAACCCAATTTATATATACAATGATTAAGAATTTTCTATATTCTTATCCTCCTCTCCACATATAAACATGAAAATATACACAGGTGTATATGTACATGATCGTTATATTAGTAATATGTTTGTGGATTTTTAATTTTCTTCCTTTTATTAAAAACATGCGTCATTTATCGTTTCCTTTATTTATGCATTTTTACCTTCATTTGACTCAACTTTCTTCTTTATGCTCTTCTTCCTCCTTTGTTTACTTACGAAGAGTCATATGTGCCCTTGCTTTTATACCAAAAGTTTCCCAAGCAAATTGCTGACAGATTCAGTATACTTCTGCCTAAGTTCATTCTCTTAGCTCTTTGGACACATACACTGTTCCTTTAAGGGAACTCATCATTTTGTACATCCTTTCCCCTTCAGCTGTGTATGTGGTGCATGTTGATTATTTTATTTCAATAAGCAATAAACGCTTGATTCATCACGTTCATAGGTTCTATTCTTCACTAGTCTTTGTCTGATACTGCCTCTTTGCTCCACCACTGCTCTGACACACAGTGTACTGATTCTCTTCTCCCTCCCATCTCCTTTCTTTTCGCTTGGGAAGAAGGTTGGGAAACATGTTATTATAGACTTTTCTAGGAGGTGGGGAGCTGCTGTGTGCTGCAGGGAGCAGTGCTGTATGGACTGTGGCTGATGTGCATGGATAGAAACTATTTGTGAATTTTCTTGGTGAGTATTATAAATGAGTCTTGCATCCCTACTGGTCAATATAGCTCTGGTATGTTTTAAGAGTTTGTGAAATGAATAAAAGTATGAATGAAACATATTTGTGTAATTCTGAAGGATTCAGTTGTGATATAAAATAAGTGCCTTATCAATAGTCCAATGACTATATTTAGGCAGAAAAAAATGACAAGATAACAAGTGGAAGGGAGTCATATGAGAGGAAGCCAAAATCTTGTTGAAAGCAAGACCTGAAAGAATAGAAGACTAGGAAAGAAAGGCATATGGATTGAAGGAGAACATTCAAAAAATGAATAGAACATGCCATAGAAGATAACTTTGAAAGTCCTGGAGACCATTTTTCCTGTTAATGTAACCTTTAAAATCACAACTAAATTATATGCAATATTTGCAAATCAGTAAGTAGTACAAGCCAGACAGAGGAGGGATTGAATGGCAGAAGAAACGATGGCAGAAAAATGGAATAGAACTTTCAAACAATATTAAGGAAACAGGTGATCAAACAAAATAAATGGTCTAATTGCTACCTAGAAGAGTGTTAAGGTAAAAGTTACTTTAACAAATCTTGTACTCTTCTGTACTAGTCTCTGCTGCCCTAAGAGTCTGGCCTTCTGAATTCCTCAACTTTCTCTGTCCAGGCATCTTGGCTAGTTATTGAATAGTTTCCCAGTCATCTGCCTCCTCTATACAGTTCTGAGGATGCCATAGAGGAGGTACATGACTCTTATTTTCCTAGAGGAAAATTTTATAATCCCTGAAAAGCTACTAACATTGATTAAACCTTAATCAAACAACAAATTATATCATTTGCTGGGGGGATGGAGTAAGCATTGCGAATGAGAGTGGTAAAATGCTGCTGAAATACTTAGAGAAAATGCTCATTTTTTCTGCATTCATATCAATATTGTTTTACCTTTCAGTGTTCATTTGTTGTGGGTCTGTTAGGTTGATAGTCATTTTAAGGTAGAACATTTTATAAACCAAACAACTTGTTCAAATGCTACTGTCAATTTTTTTTTCAAAAATGAAAATGAAATATTAAATGAATCACTAAGAAGCAGGTTAACATTGCCACTTAGGGAAAAGCATAAATAGCTTTAAATATATATATATATATATTTAAAATTCTCTACTCACCCCACATTTCACAAACGTCATTCACAAACACACACACACATTTTTGTGTACATAAATAGTCAGATAGTTTTCTTGTAAACACAAAAGGATAAACTTTCTAGCAAAGTGATGGCTTGTATTGGTTCACATTTAAGATGCTTATATTAGATAAATAAGTGTTTCATCTGGTAGCTGGTTGAGCCATTTCACTTGCCTACTTAGAATATTAATATTGCTCTCTTTTTCCAACAAAAATGATGACTGTTTCTTACATGAGGTACGTTTCCTCCACCTCTTCTCTGCAGTCCCTAAATTTAAGTGACGTTAATTACTGGACAGATCATTAATCATTATCTATGGATACTAGCAAACAGGTAAATCATGGAATCCTGAAACTTTAAAAGTCATCCATTAACTCCATGTAAGTTGATGGCCAAATTCTTCTCATATAATATATTCTCAAATAATATTTATTAAAATCTGCATATAAGGTGGATCTTCTTTCTACCTGCTCAATTTATTTTCAGGGGATGCACACACGCACACACACACACACACACACAGAATGAGAGAGAATATAAATAGTTAACTTGTAGTTATATAAAAAAAGATTTTAAACTTTTTCACAAATGAAATATTCCATTCTTAAGCAGAGTAATTGTCTTACTTTATTCAAAGCAAAATGAAGTTAAATCATGATGCTTTAATATTCTAGATTTATATTGAAGATAAATTGGCATGCCAAATCTTTCCAAGATTAGGGCTATCCTTTTTACCAGTGTGAGATAATACAATGCAAAATATGTGGTATTGTATTTCAGAGAAAATCTTGCTATAAACTACACAGGATCACTGAGGGTGAGGATATTTTCTCTAAATAAACATGTTTATGCCTTCCATATGAGATAAAATCACACATCTGTGAGTTAGCTTGCTCTATTCATGGGGTAATCCTGCCTCAAAACATCATCTTACAAGTTTGACTTTCTACTTGGAATGCTTATTAGAGTCACTTTTTTGTGTGTTAAAACTCTAGAAAGCTCCTCTTTAAATGCAAATATGTGACCCAGGAGAATACATTCATGAATTCATTGTACTTTCATGAGGAACACTACACCAAAGGATGAAAATGCCATCTAGGTGCCAGAGAAGAAAATTGTGTCAGTAGTGTGGCAGGTAGCATACTATTTAATTCGTTTATTAACACAACTCTGTGGGTTAATATTCCCAT
This sequence comes from Gorilla gorilla gorilla, assembly GCF_029281585.2. Taxonomy (NCBI): domain Eukaryota; kingdom Metazoa; phylum Chordata; class Mammalia; order Primates; family Hominidae; genus Gorilla; species Gorilla gorilla. The sequence continues at coordinate 68,006,181 of NC_073238.2, forward strand.
CATACAGATGAAGAAAATGTAAGATTAAATAATTTGCCTAAGATCACACAGCTAGTAAGCATGATTTATTTTTCTTTTATGTCTCTGTGCATTGAGTGCTAGTCTATAAAACTATTGATATGGCTTAAAAAACATTTGTTGTTGTAAAATCATATTGCCATACTAGTATCTTCTGATGAAAGTTCACCCAGCTGAGAGTGGTACACTTGGCTCAAGTAGCCTAATATTTGGTACTGTACTCCTGTCGTGGTTGCCAAAGAACCTACTCCTCATGATGTTTTCTCGTTTTAGAGTATGAGGAGGTGGAGGTACAGAGTGAAAGGTTACTGGGAGGTAAGAGTCACATAAGTTCACCTGAGAACTGCAAAGTGCACGTGGGAGGCTAATGGAGAACCCAAGTTCACTGGTGATGTTATGTTGTAAGAAGTAGAAAGCCAGGCGGTGGGAGCTCAAAATCATCAAGGCAATGTGCTGCTTCTTTTGCTTCTAAAGACAGTATTTACAGAAACAAGAGGGGTTTACAGAGAAAGTCTATGTAATAACAATTTTTCACGTCCATGGCTGTGGCAATTTTTTGATAATTTGTGTTAAAAAGAAATTTGAGTTTCTCAAAAAGAGAAGGCTGAGAAGATGACTTAATTACTATCTTCAAGTATATGAGGGATTGTTACAGCATTTGGAAGATGACAACCAGCTGTTCTGTGTCTCCAAAGAGGAAAACAAGAGAAAATGAATTTGCAAAGTGGCAAGAACTTAGACTGAAGACAAGAACATGACTATTATATAATTTTCTTAACCATGAGGACTATTCAATGGTGAAAGTGGCAACTTCTAGGGGAGAGGGGTGTGGACTTTTCTAAACTGATGTTGGGGTGAACATCAGTTAGTACCCTCCCTCCCTCTGAGCCAGAGATATACAATACTGAGAACAAAATTACTGGGGCACATCTGAGATGTCTTTGACACTGCCTGACCTTTATGATTTTTTTCAGAGCCTCTTTAACACTAAGAAGTCTTTTTTAAAAAATAATTCCAGGTAAAATTAGTTTTTCCAAACCCGATGATGACATTGATAGCAGAATATTTACCTTTTTCTCCACTGTGACTCAATTTTGAACATTCATGGTCACAAAAGAATGCCGTAGGAGTCTTTAAAGTGTTGGTGAAACTCCAGGCATGTTTATCTTGCTATGTGGTCATCACTATACATGTTTCGTCAGTGAGATGGAGTTTATATATGGATAAATAAATTTCTTATTATAATAGGTCTCTTTTTGTTTCACTAGGACTCTCTATGGTTTTAGCATAAGATTTTCTTTGCAAGTTGAAACTCACAGAAAGAAAAAGATTCTATCTAGAGAGGAAAAGATTCTGGAAGTTGTTTGATCACTTTGGAAGGGACGGTGTGTGTGTGTGTATTCTTAAGTTCTAACTGATAAACTGATGAAGCTGATGCAGAATCACCTAGGAGACTCCACAAAGGTGGGGAATAACTTTGGCACTCCTGTCAAGGAACCAACATGAATCTTTTTAAAAGAATTTGAAACAGTGTTGGAATAAAACATATAATTTTTTGTTATCTTAAATTCACATTTTCTTGATACTTTTTATATATTTTCCTTTTTTCTGTTTTAATAAAAATATAACTACAATATACATATTTCATAAATATAACTGAATGAATGACTAAGTACATATTTTAAATAACATAATACAATCATGGGTAAACTTTCTCGATCATCTTTGGTTAAAAGATTAATTTCCAGTAGTAGATTAAGTTTTTGAAACCCTGAACAATGGTAGGGATGTAATTCCTACAGAGTGGCCCTTGTGACTTATTAGCTTTTTATTTATCAGCTTCATTTTTGTTGTGCTTTAAAAAATGAGATATCATTGTTCTTCATTGTTGTCTTTACCTGTATTTCAATGTATATGAAGTGGAGGATTAGCATAGTTTAATAAATACAATGATGTTACTTTTTTGGCAAGAAAACCCATATTTCTCTTGATACTATAAAATAGCCCTCCATGTACTTTTTTATACCAGTATGAGTTGTTTACCTGTCAGCTGATAGCAAATAGATTTTTTGTTAATGGCTGGTTTATAATTGAATGCTGCTAGCTAATCATTAATACCCAAGATATCAGAAAGAACAATTTCTTAGGCTCATGGCACCTTGGTCTGGAGTTTTTAAAAAAGCTCCAGGTATGTATATATTTTTTCATGTAAATTTGCTCCTAGAGTAGAAAGGTAGTCTGCCACTGATGTGTTGTTCATTATACATATTTCATAAAAAGAAGTCCCTTTTTGTAGAATTTCCATTTTAAGATAGCTAATAGAGACATCAATTGTATGGAACGTACTGAAAACAAGGGGAATCTCTACAATGTTTTAAAATTTAACTAGAAATACCTACACTAGAGTGTATGTAGATAGATACCATCTATCTTAGCACAGAAACTTAATAAACAGAGTACTTGACATTGCCAACACTTCCTACCACCCTTTCCTAGCAAATTTGAATTTTTATTCTAAGATAGTACTTTAAATAATTACTCCTCAATTTCTAACAAACTATTTCCTCTCTCCTTATGACATATTTAAAGAGAAAATCAAGGCAATAGAAAGGAAACCTCATCTTTCCATTCAGGTCCAATGGGAGAACAGAGGAGGCAGGTTGAGGGGATACCCTCTCTGAAAGACACTGGGAAGACGACCAGAGACAGAGCCTTTATTTCAGTTTGCAGAGTTGGCAGGCTTCTGCTGTCCCCCATTGTCTTGGTTCATACAGAAAACTCTTATTTGGGAAACTGAAACATATCAATAGCCCTTTTCAGGAACTGTATCCTGGCTTGCAAACACCTGAATCTGACTCTCTTTCCTAGTATGCAAATTCCACATTTGGTGTGTACAAGGTTAGAGTTAATATCATATTAGGTATTCTTAAATACATAGGTATGTACAATCAAACACAAATATGCATACATAGACATATATGAATATACTTCATAGAGATTTAGAATTTCTAAGGGCATTGGGTTATGTTTTGAGGACCTGATAAGAAAATTTCTCCTGATCCAGTCAATAAAGCATGAGTTATCCTGAACCTTTCCTGATTGCTAGGCAGAATAATCCTTCAAAACTTTTTTGCCCTTTAACTTTATAAAATGCCTGACATTTAACAACATTAGCTGATGGCAGAAAATGAGTGCTGCTCCGTGTGCTATATCCTGGAACATGATGCAAGACATAAAAAGAAATCTGGACGGAAATGTTGCCATTAGTTTGGAAGTTACTGTTTAATCTGAGTTATTTTGGGGAAGAAAATGACTCATAGAAGCTAAGTGTTCATACAGATTGTGATTTTATAGGAGGTTGGCATGGCTCTTCATTAATCTTATTTCAATTAGAACTCTTCACAGCCTGCAATTAGAATGTTGCTGCTGTGATGAATCCATACTGTACATGTATCCGCGACTGTTTTCTAATGAAGAAAAACAGGCTACTTGGCATTTTAAAGACAAATTTTCATTTTGGGTAATTCGATAAATGCTTGTGCTGTGCCTACGCTCTCTACATCCCTTGAATTGTCCCTCAAAGCTAGAGAAGAGTTTTCGATTAATCCTAATCATGTCAAACATAACTCTTTCACATCTTTTAAAATGTGTTTTAACTGTGATGGAACACCTCCATAATAACTTGATATTTGCACATAGTTTAGACTAGGGCTCTGCAAACTTTTTCTTAAAGAGCTAGATATTAAATATTTAGGCTTGCAGGACATATGGTCTCTGTTACAACTACTCAGTTCTGCCATGGTAGCTCAAAAGCAGCCATACACAACTTACAGACAACTGAGTATATGTATTTTTCAATAACTCTTCATTAAAAAAATAGCTGGCTTATGAGACATAGTTTTCTGACCCCCTCATTTAACTATTCGCTGGAGCATGGAGATGTGGAAAACATGTTATCACTTTCAAATATTCTACCTAAATTATTTATGTTCTTTAGTCAAATTTATCTTATAGGTCACTTTAAATGCTGCTATTTTCTGGTGTCTCTGGAGAATTATGCATGGATTTGTATCTTAATACATATATTCTTTTATCCCTGCTTCACACTGGCACAATGAGCCCAACGGGGCATATTGTTATTCTCCTTCCTCTCTCATAATTTTAATAATCAGAGTATGACTTTTCTGAGGTATTAAAAATGTCACGATATAACAACATGGGCATTGCTCCCTCTTCTAATAATGCCCTACTAGTGTGATAGCCAGTCTCCCACATTTGACGGCACGCTCATCCAGATATTCAAATGATCAGCTAATACTTACTATGCCAAGCACCTTGATAGATACCATATAAGATAATGCATGTCTTGGTCCTAGAAGAGAAACATAGAAATAGACTCTCAAGGAAAGCAAATGCCAGAGACTATGCACTCCAGTCTCTCATCTCAGAATTGCAATCTTTTTGAGAAAGCTAGATTTGCAGTTGGTGAATGGTTAGTAAACAATATCAAGCTTTGTAAACAAGTATTGCTTATTGAAGTGTAGCTGCTTAGTACTATAACAATGCAAAAAAACATTAGAGGGTTGCCAGGCAGGATGCATATGTAGTAAGAGAGGAATCAAATGTCTTTGAGACTCAGAGAATGTGGGCATAACAATGGCAATTTATTCTTTTGGAGTTTCAATAGAGCTTGACTATAGGATGATGCATCTACCACCATTCATTCATTCACTCACTCATCCAACAGTTCATTCAAGGACTTCTCCCTTTTCATTAATCATTTATGATGCGCCAGGCATGGCACTATGTTGAAACAAGAGAGCACTAGAACAGAAGCTCACAAGGGAAGATGTATGTTTGGTGTAAGGAAGACAAAAGAAGGGAAGCTGAATAGAGTAGAGTCTGCAGAAGTCAAGAAAGATTTACCAGAGGTAGCATTTAACTTGAGTCTTGCCAATGATGCAAAGAGAGATCATAAGAAATAGTCTAGAGAAGACAAGAAAAGCAGTGGCACAATGTACTAGTCTGTTCTCATGCTGCTGAAAGAGACATACCTGAGACTGGACAATTTATAAAGAAAAAGAGGTTTAACGGACTCACAGTTTCACATGGCTGGGGAGGCCTCACAATCATGGTGGAAGATGAAGGAGGAGCAAAGGCACATCTTACAGGGTGGCAGGCAAGAGAGTGTGTGGCAGGGGAAATGCCCTTTATAAAACCATCAGATCTTGTGAGACTTACTCACTATCACAAGAACATCATGGGAAAAGACCCACCCAATGATCCAATTACCTCCCACTGAGTCCCTCCCATGACACGTGGGGATTATGGGAGCTATGTTTCAAGATGAGATTTGGGTACGGGCACAGCCAAACCATTTCATAAAGTAAGCCTGTTCTTACCCAAACTGCATTTGGGCTTACCTTGTGATATGGTTTTGGCCGTGTCCCTGGGTATTTTACATGATGATGTAGTAGAATAAACAATGGACTAGAATTTATAAAGCTTTATAAACATATAAAGTTAATATTAGCTCTAACCATAAACTTGGCTAGAGACAATAAGGGTGTTAGAGTGAACATTAATTTCAGAATGCGATAGATTCAGAGATATATTATGATTTTATCACTTACTTAAAATGTCACCTCAGGGAAGTTGTCAAAACTCTGAGTGTCAATTTCTTTATTTTGTAAAAAGAGATTAATAATAACTATGTCACCTAGGCTGTTTTTAGATATGAATAACCACACAATAGCTTCAAGATGGCACTTCGATGACTTCAAGATGGCATGCATCCAGACATAACAATGTCAAGAGGAAGAAGAGAAATGATAATTTCATGTGGCTTGCTTTACAGTGAAGACAATTTCTCAAGAGCATCTCATTAGATTTTCCCTTACATCTCATTGGTCAGATTTGATAACTTGACCATTCCTGAATGGATCATTTTCAAGGAGAATCAAGTAGAACTTGAGCCACGAGTGGAGCTGAAGATTAGGGCAGGATTTCCTGAGGCACCTGGCTCAGTGGGAAAGGGCTGGGAACTTACACAAAAACAAAATTCTGGTAGAAAAGAATGAGAAACAGAATCAATAGTGTTATTCTTATTATTAGGATTAAAATGGATCATGTTGAAAAGAGCATTAAACAGCACTTGGCACAGATAAGGTTCTTAATAAATGATAACTAAAACTATTATTAATCTTAATTCTTGCAGATTCAATTTTCTTAACTGCAAAATGTTCTCTAATTTTTCTTCCAGCATTAATATTCTATGCTGATTTTACTCATTCATATTCTTATGTGTGCCAATTTTATCCATTCATATTTTTATATATGATCTTCTTAAACTCAGTTTTATTGAAGTGTAACTTATATACAGCATCGTGTCAGATCTTAAGTAAAATGTTTGTTGACTTTAGTCAAATAAATAAATTTTTGAACCTGCCATCTAGTGGAACGTGTCGGCCATCCCAACGGATTTTTTCATTCTCCTTTCTAGTAACCACTCCAAAGGAAATCATTATTCTCATTTCTATCAAAAATTTTGTCAGTCCTTGAACTTCATATGAATAAAATTAGTAAGTATATGGTCTTTTGTGTTGAGACTTTTTTCACTTAGTGTAATGATTTTGAGATTCTTTCAAGCTGTTGGTTATTTTGGTGATCATTTCTTTTATATATTCATGAGTTAATAGATATTTGGGCTAGTTGTAGTTTTTGTCAAGTGTTAATGAAGCAGTGTGTATATTTGTGTTCAGCCATTTTTATAGAAATATACTTTTATTTATCTTTGATATATACCTAAAAGTACGGTTACTGGCTGATACCTGAAGCTTTGCAAGAAAAGGCCAAACATGGCTGGGCGCAGTGGCTCATGCCTGTAATCCCAGCACTTTGGGAGGCTGAGGTGGGAGGATGATGAGGTCAAGAGATTGAGACCATCCTGGCCAACATGGCGAAACTCTATCTCTACTAAAAATACAAAAAAATTAGCTGGGCATGGTGACATGCGCCTGTAGTCCCAGCCACTAGGGAGGCTGAGGCAGGAGAATTACTTGAATCTGAGAGGCGGAGGTTGCAGTGAGCTGAGATCATGCCACTGCACTCCAGCCTGGTGACAGAGCGAGACTCCATCTCAAAAAAAAAAAAAAAAAAAAAAAGAAAGAAAGAAAGAAAGAAAAGAAAAAAATAAAAGAAATGGCCATTTTCCAAAGTGGTTGTGCCATTTTACATTACTACCAGCAATGAGTAAGAATGACAGTTATTACAATCATCATCAATACTTCATATTGTCTTTTTTTTTCTGTTTTTCTAGTGGTGTGAAATAAAATCTCCTTTGTGGTCTTAATTTGCATTTTTCTGTTGCTTTATGATGCTGACCATCTTTTATATGCTAGTTGGACATTTATTAATCTCCTTTTGCGAAGTATCTTTTCAAGTATTTTCCCATTTATTAATGTTATTTTAAATTATCATTGATCTAATTGTGTCCTCTGTGTATTCTGACTACATGTTCTTTTTCAGATACTTCTATTTCCATTTTCTTACTAGTGTCTTCTGATGAACTGAAGTTTTTAATTTGAAGAATTGTAATTTGTATTTTTTTTCTGTTTAGTCAGTATTTTTTTGTGTCCTATCACAAGGATGCTCTGCCGATCTCCTGTATTTTCCTTCTGGAATTTTTAGAATTTTAGTTTTTTGTATTTTGACATCTTTTCCTATAAATACTTCTAAAACATCTTTCAGTTTATTTCTTATTTATTGACCTATTAATATTTTCTATTTCTTAATCAATTTTAGGAATTCATTTTTTCTATAAAAATCTTTTTTTCCATTTAATTTTTTAAAAAATTTTTTATTGCCATAGGTTTTTGGGGAACACATGGTATTTTGTTACATGAGTAAGTTCTTTAGTGGTGATTTGTGAGATTTTGGTGCACCCATCACCCGAGCAGTATACACTGCACCTAGTTTGTAGTCTTTTATCCCTACCCCCCTCCCATGCTTTCCCCTTAGTTCCCAAAGTCCATTGTATCACTCTTATGCTGTTGCATCCTCATAGCTTAGCTCACATTTATGAGTGAAAAACTTAACAATGTTTGGTTTTCCTCTCCTGTGTTACTTCACTTAGAATAATAGTCTCCAGTTCCATACAGGTTGCTGTGAGTGCCATTAATTCATTTCTTTTTATGGCTGAGCAGTATTCCATATATCACAATTTCTTTAGCCACTTTTTGATTGATGAACATTTGGGATGGTTCCATGTTTTTTCAATTGCAAATTGTGCTGCTATAAACATGTGTGTGCAAGTATCTTTTTTGTATAATGACTTCTTTTCCGCTGGGTAGATACCCAGTAGTGGGATTGCTGGATCAAATGGTAGTTCTACCTTTAGTTATTTACAGAATCTCCACACTGTTTTCTGTAGTGGTTGTACTAGTTTACATTCCCACCAGCAGTGTAGAAGTGTTCCCGTTTTATCACATCTATGCTAACATCTATTCTTTTTTCATTTTTTGATTATGGTCATTTTTGCAGGGGTAAGTGCTATCACATTGTGGTTTTGATTTGCATTTCCCTGATCATTAGTGATGTTGAGCACTTCTTCACATATTTGTTGGTCATTTGTATATTTTCTTTTAAGAATTGTCTATTCATGTCCTTAGCCCACTTTTTGATGGGATTATTTGCTTTTTCTTCCTAATTTTTTAAAACTCCTTGTAGATTCTGGATATTAGTCTTCTGTCAGATGTATAGATTGTGAAGATATTCTCCCACTTTGTGGGTTGTCTGTTTACTCTGCTGACTATTCAATTGCTGTGCAGAAACCCTTTAGTTTAATTAAGTCCCACCTATTTATCACTGTTTTTGTTGCATTTGCTTTTGGGTTCTTGGTCATGAAGTCTTTGTCGAAGCCAATGTCTAGAAAAGTTTTTCTGATGTTATCTTCTAGAATTTTCATAGTTTCAGATCTTAGATTTAAGTTCTTCATCCATCTTGAGTTGATTTTTTTGGAAGGTGAGAGATGAGGATACAGTTCCAAAAATATCTTTTGATTTAGGATTTTATATGTAGATTTATACATGTGTACACAAATATAACTTGCCATAAATAACTGTAATTATATACATGCATTTTTAAAAGATGTATTTTTCTTCTTTCCTGCTCCCTACACAAATATACTCCTATATTAACCACATAATCTATTTGTCTATCTACTGACCTACCGACTTATGTACCTAACTACCTATCTATCTGATAATCTATTTATCCTTGAATAGCTTTCTTGAGCCTTTGTAGTTAAATGATATCTAGGTTTGACAGAGGATCCTTGAGTTGCAATGTCTTCTTTCTCAATTCACACCTGCTCTTCTACTTTTTTCTAAGTTCCAGTATTGTAGGGGAACAACATGATGCAATTGTGATATTTTCTTCCATTTCTCCCATTTTTTGCTTTTATACTTTCATTTTTTTGACATTTGTTTTCCCTTTTCTTCATTAGTGATGTGGAAGGCATGCACCCTCTTTTTCTTCTGTTTATTACCTTTAAGTAAAAAAAAAAACTTTTCTGAATCTGTTTATCTAATTATAAAGAGTAGAGTTGCTATTTGATCTATTCGATATAAGATGAGAACTACTTATGCTTTCTTCCTTCTCTTTTTACCCTAATTTTTACCTACTTATTGTTTAGTAGGTAAATGTATTTACTTTTTCTTACCTTCATGATTATTTTGGATTTTTAATCTTTATGATAAAAAGTTTACCAAGGTAGATCTAGAAATGAGTATTCTGTCTTGAATTCTGCTAGGAAAGTTCCTTTTAAATTTGCAAACTCAATTTTTACTTTTACTGGTAGATAGTTTTTCCTGTGTTATTTACATTTTCATTGCATCTTGCTTTTATTTTGAAATTCTTTCTAAATGTATACTGGATCTGTCCTCGAAGCCTCTTACCTTTCTTTGCATCGTTTTCATTGTTGTCATTTTTACCTCAGCTCTTTCAAGGTAATTTTTATACTTATTTTTATTTCCTGATTTGTGTGTGTGTGTGTGTGCATGTGTACAAGCGTGTGTGTGTATACCTGTTTTGTAGAGTGGGTGGTATGGAAATACCTTCATTGTATAGACAGCTTTAGATCACTCTATCCCTCATGTAAGCTTCAGTGGGAACTTTCTCACTCCTTTGTATGTAGTAGTTCATATTTTAATGGTACCCAATAACACTTCTTGGTTGATGACCCAGTGTGTATTAATGTAATAATATTGTTAAATAATTTTCCTTGGTCTTTAAATACTCTTCTATCCTAAATTATTCCCAAGATATAGCACATCAACTACAATAAAAAGAGATTTAACTGCAAGGGAAAATTCTCAAAAGCCTATAGCATCAGTTTTCATATTATTCACATTTCCTTCTTGGTGGTCAGCACATCGGCTTCAGTTGTGAATCATTCTACGTGAATATTAAAATACTTATGTTCATTTTTTATTCTAAGTGCTTTAATGTCACTGAATTTTATGATCAAAACATGTTCTGTGGGGTGGGACATGTTCCTTATCTCTTTTAATAGAGGAACAGAATATTCTTGAGAGGCTGGATGACTAACCTAAAGTCATACATCAATTAAACAAGGTGTTCCATTTTGAACTAAGCTTTCCTGACAGTACTGCTTGTGGTTCATGCTGCATTTTAATGTAGCTCTTAAATATGTATGAAATAATTCTTAGCTTGCCATGCTGGGTTGCTTGTCTAGAGTCTCCATTCATTCAATCTTTTGCATGCCTGATGTCCTATCATTTCCTCTCTAAGTTGCAGCTTAAAATTATCAGTAAAAATGCATTGTGCATATTGAACCAAATACATAATCAGATTTGAATAAATGTCCTAACTATTAGAATCAAACTTTCTTCTTTTCATGTCGGTAACATTTGGCAACATTTAGTCTTTGGGATATTGGATCACTAGTTTGTTGTTTGCTTTGAATATTTGCTCCCATACATTGTACTATGAATACTTTCTTACTATTTACTTGTGACTAAAGTGATGAAGAGAATAATTGATTTGTATTTTTAGAATTTTAAAGGACAAATGATATTTCTACACATTATAAAGCCATTTTCTATTGTGAACCAATAATTTTAGTGCTAATTGCCACAGATAAATTTACTTGAGAACATGTTATAATCTTACAGAAAATCTGCATGCCACCCATCTTGGTAATGATATGTACATATCACTAATTCCTATAACCACTGACATTTTTCCATGCTATTACCTATTAGTAGTATATTTAAGAAATGACATAGTGAATGAAAGAGTCCATAAATTAAAGACACGAAGCCCATAAGACATCTACTTGATACATCATCCAGAATAACAACACCAACATACAAAAAACAGCCTATTGAACCATAAAGTATGGCTGTAGATTGTACTGATTGAATTTCAGCAAAAAAGAGATATTAACCTAAAAAAAATCTCTAAGTTGTTAGGTTCTATCATCAGGAGAATGAATAACTAAAATGTGATAGATATTTACTATGGACTACTATGCAATGATTACTATAAAGGCACATGCACATGTATGTTTATTGCAGCACTAGTATATATAGTAAAGACTTGAAACCGACCCAAATGCCCATCAATGAAAGACTGGATAAAGAAAATATGGCACATATACACCATGGAATACTATGTAGCCATAAAAAAGAATGAGTTCATGTCCTTTGCAGGGACATGGATGAAGCTGGGAACCATCATCCTCAGCAAACTGACACAGGAACAGAAAACCAAACACTGCATGTTCTCACTTATAAGTGGGAGTTGAACAATGAGAACACATGGACATAGGGAGGGGAACATCACACATCGGACCCTGTCTGGGGATACGGTGAAAGGGGAGGGAGAGCATTAGCACAAATACCTAATGCATGTGGGGCTTAAAACCTAGATGATGGGTTGATAGGTGCAGCAAACCACCATGGCACGTGTATACGTATGTAACAAACCTGCACTTTCTGCATATGTGTCCCAGAACTTAAAGTAAAAATAAAAAAAAAAGAAGCAATGAACTAGCTGTGTGTGCAACACCATGCTCAATTCTTAAAATGTAGATTCTAGGAAGAGGAGTAAGAACTAGAACTATATGAATACCACTTGGGTAAATTAAAAAGACATTGATGCACACTTACAAACAGACATACAATGTGAAAAGGAAATTTACATATCAAAAGTCATACATTGGTCACATTTGAATGGATTTTTCTGTGGAATAGGGGAAATTGAATGGAGGTCAAAGATGAAGGAAAAAATGAAAGAAAAATTTTTAAAATTACTTAGAGCCTTATACGGACTAAGGATGACAGCATGCCAATAGTTGAGGATTATGAGGATTATAATTAACTCAACTCTCTTTACCAGTAGGGTAAATCTTTATAACAATGTTGCCCTTCTGGAAAGACTACTGAATTGAGAGTCAGAACACTTGCCTCTCGTATTTTCTCTGCCATATTTGCCATGCTTACTGCCTGGCAGTACAAATTTGACTAAGCCATATCAATTTTTGGACCTGAATTTCCTCTCTCCAAGTGCAGGTATTTGATAGTATGCTCCGCAAAGCATCTTCTGGCTTTAAACGTTGATATGAACATGTTAATTTATTTATACATACAGCAAGAGTTACACACATATGTATGATTACTAGAAGCAATATAGTTAATATTTATTTTTAAAAAAAGGCTGGATAGAAGCTCTTTTCTCTTTTGTCAATATTAGGCAAAGAGACTTCCTATCCTGCCTAGGACGAAACCCTTGCTGATATGGTTTGGGTGCATATACTCCCCATTTTTTGGGTGCATATATCCCCATTTTTTGGGTGCATATACTTTGATGGTACTCTTGTGAAAACAGTAGAATATGTGTTGTTGAGGTAAGTTATGGCTATGTCCAAGGATCGGGCATTTTCCATCCTAGGCATTCTAACCCAGAGGTTGGATTAAACTTTAGGAATTGTTCACTATTGCAAATAAGCTGTCAGAACAGATTTGCCTTCTGGATGCACTCCTTATGCCTCGCTGTTCCCTGCTTTGTCATTCATCTCTGATATCAGAATCTGGCTTTCTTATCTGCCTGACTTTTTGGTTTGTTGCTATTACCTTTGTATAGTTCTGGCATGGATGGAATGCTTCTTAGGCATATTTGGTGGTGGTTGATTGCAGCTGCTACTCCCTAAAAGCTTCTATAAAGGAAAGAACTGAATCTGCATCTACTGCTCTGTGATTCTTCACTGCCCCATATCCCTTTGCTTCCACCACACCACCCCAGTTCATTTTGGCATTCTGGTCTCTGTTGGGTTAAGAGATATAGAATAGGTACTTGGTAACATTGATGAAACTGTCTCACTGTCGTTCAAATCTTGGATTGGACTAAGTTATATCAATAATTCCCATTTGTCACATTCCAGGAACACCAATGTGTTTCCACTTTCTTGGTGGAAGAAAAACATGTTAGATATATGACTGGTACTACTTTCTTTATATAAGTCTTTTCAAGATAAGATTTTCTCATACTCATATTTTCTTTTTCTTTATTTCTTTTCTTTCTTTCATTTTTCTTTTTTTTTTTTTTCTTGAGACGGAGTCTTTCTCTGTCACCCAGGGTGGAGTGCAGTTGCAGGATCTCAACTCACTGAAACCTCTGCCTCCCGGGTTCAAGCAGTTCTCCGGTTTCAGCCTCCTGAATAGCTGAGATTACAGGTGTGTTCCAGCCACCATATCCTGCTAAGTTTTTTTTTTTTTAAGTAGAGATGGGGTTTTACAATGTTGGCCAGGCTGGTCTTGAACTCCTGACCTCAAGTGATCTGCCAGCCTCAGCCTCCCAAAGTGCTGGAATTACAGACATGAGCCACTGCATCTGGCCTCATACTCATATTTTTAAAAATAATTTTAAAGGGCTTTAAATATTTCATAGTAACTTAAAATTTTTTTTTTATTACAAGAAAAAAACAAACCCATCAACAAGTGGGCGAAGGATATGAACAGACACTTCTCAAAAGCAGACATTTATGCAGCCAAAAGACACATGAAAAGATGCTCATCATCACTGGCCATCAGAGAAATGCAAATCAAAAAATTTTTTTGAGGAATTTTTTTCCTCTTGACCTCTTTGTTTCTTTTCTTTTATTTCTTTGTGTGTGTATGTATGTGGAAAATCTGTCCTCCCCCATTATTAGAGAGTGAGGAGAAGACTTCTGATTTTAGCAACATGGAAGACTGATGTAACATTGACCTCTTACTATTAGAAATAAAAAATGTAAGTCCATAGAAACAAAATGAAATACAACAAAACTTAAATACCTGAACACTGAGCTAAAAAAAAAGAAAAGAAAAAAAAAAAAGAAAACATAAATATCCACGTCAGAGATTAAAGCCAGAGCAGTAAGCATCCATGCTGATGTCACAGCACACTGGGGTCCAGAACTGCTGGTCATATGGCCTAAGGTCAAGGGCTGAGGTTCTTATATCCATACTGGGACAAGAGATAGGAACCTTCGCTTGTAGAAAGTGGGGAGCTGGCATTGAGACTTAGGCATAAAGCAGGACCCTGGAAGCACTGCCTGGTCAGTGAAATTCTGTACACTCTGCTTAAAGTCCTGGAGGTGGGGTGAGTCTCCCATAAGTAATCAAAGCCACAAGTTGTACCATGTTTGGATTATGTGACCAAATTTATATTTTTGGCATGGTGTGAAAATCTTCAGGCCAAGAAATTAATTGTAAAAATTAGTCCCATACTGATAAAACCTATGGATTTTTCTGTAGAAGCAAACACATCATCACTCCATAGGGAATCTTATACAACCCAGACTACATAGAACTCCCAGAGTTAAAATAATCCCTGGTAAAAATTACAAACCACAGGAGGAAATGATTCACTACAGAGAGTCAGAAGTTACCTAGCAAGAACTCGGGGGAAAAATATGAAAGATATTATAAAATACTTATGCTTAAAGTGATTAAAGGGATAAAATAAAAACAAAATAAAGGAACAGAATGTAATGAGATTTAAAAGCAGGCAAGGACTAAACAGGGAAGGCAGGCTGTGAACCCTCATATATTAAAATGTTTTATGTTCTTCTCCATGTTTTGTCATATACAACTATGTAATTATGTTTGTATTATAATCTTCTGATTTTATATATCTCACAGGGATCAATTCCCTTCTAACAAATGCCAATAAAACCGAATCCCTACATAGCAAAATTATTCCAATTCCATCCAATTATTACAAATAATCAAATTAACCAAGTTAAATACTTTTTTCTTATAATGAAGGTTGTTACTTATAGTAATGAAAAATGTCTAAGGAAAGTATCATCGTTTTAAAGATCCAAGTTGTCTATATTTATTTCTTTGGAGCAAATAAATTTCACAAAAGAAGTGTTTAATCAGAGGCTATGTATTTATATTCTCCAATACCACAATACAATAAATTACCTTATTGCACATTCAAAGTAAGTAATGTTTTATGTATTTTAAAATAAACTCTCATGGACACTAGGATTTTTTTAAGGCCCCTCAACTACAAGCACTGCCTTTAACAGTCTTTTAGTGAGTGTTTTATATTTTATTTCATATTCAACTCTTTGATTCTAAATTCAGAGCTGTGATTACTACTTGTCTCAGTTGAATTTCAATGCTAGCCTTTCCTATTGTCTCCTAAATACTCAGTTTCTTACTTCTGTGAAGTAGATTTCTCATACCTTATAGAATTCCAATCAACATTTCTCAGGACACTGCATTCTTTCAAAGCCTTTCTTCCAAAGTCAAAAATGCTTGCATTGTTTCTCTTCATAAGCAGTGTACTCTTTTGAGCATTTCAAATCAAATAATAAGTTGATAACTAGATTCAAGATGCTCCTAAGCTTCAATCTGATTTATCATACTTGGCTGAATTTTTAGGAAAAGTTCCAGGAGAAAACATAAATGAAAAACAAAAAAAAATTTTTAAAGCCTTGTCTTTTCATAAAGACTAGCCAAAAAACTCAGAAAAAGAAAATAATGTGGCATGAGGATAGAACTTTTATTATTTTTTATAATGAAATTGTCATTATCCCAGTCAGTATCAGTGTAATTAAAATCTTTCGTGGTCGATATTTCAGCCTTTCTATGGTTGTTCATTGTTAGTCTTAAGAAAAGTGACTCCCTTCAGTTTCTCTAGGTTATTTTTATACAGAAAGTGCCATTTCCAAGACTAGGTGGATTCCAGTTTTTGAGAAAGAGAGCGAGAGAGACAGGGAAGGAAGAGGGAGAGACAGAAGGGGAGATAGAGAGATTAGACATTGCAATGAACAAACTGGTTTTGACCACTAATTACATTCCCTGGATACTTGCTCAATTCAGCACACATTTTTTTTTTTTTCTGAATCAACATGAAAAAGAAGACTGGCTTAGTCTGCATTTAAAGCATTTCGTACATTACAATGATCACATGCTACAGGATTTGTAAGTGCTCAAGGATGTGTTCACAGCTAGGGAAGTAAAGCCGACATAAAGAAATGAAATCCAGTTTCTGTCTTCAAGACACTTACACTCTTGCATAAAGTCAAGATAATACTAGTAGGAAAACAATACTTTTATATTGGTTGTCTTCTTTGTCTGTAGGATGTCAAACAACCAAATCATGGTGTTAATTTTTTCTTGTTCAAAGGACTTGGTTTATTTAAATTCTCTGTTGGCTTTGCATGTCACATAGCCTTTCTTACTCTATCATCAGAGGACACAAACTTGTAGCCTGAAGATGTTTTGTGAGACTTACAGAATAATACTCAAAATTTTGTATTTGTTGTCAACAGTTAAAAATTGGGAAAATGGTAAAAAATTCCAGATTTCTGAATTCTTAAACATGCCAATGATCCATTGACAGTGAATCTATGATTCCACATAGGAACAGTGAACTTTAGAGAAGTATGGACTGCCTTTTCTTTTTTTTTTTTTTTTGAGACGGAGTCTTGCTCTGTTGCCCAGGCTGGAGTGCATTGGCGTGATCTCTGCTCACTGCAAGCTCCACCTCCCAGGTTCACACCATTCTCCTGCCTCAGCCTCCCAAGTAGCTGGGACTACAGGCACCCGCCACCACACCCGGCTAATTTTTTGTATTTTTAGTAGAGACGGGGTTTTACCGTGTTAGCCAGGATTGTCTCGATCTCCTGACCTCGTGATCTGCCCGCCTTGGCCTCCCAAAGTGCTGGGATTACAGGCATGAGCCACTGCACCCGGCCTGGACTGCCTTTTCAAGTTGAGTTTACAGTCACCAATTACCTATAATTCCCACCTAGCCTGCTTTATTTACTCATTTATATTAATTGTTTACATTTATGAATTCATAAACCTTACCTACACTAGAGTCACTTGAAGAATTTTCTAAAGTATAGGAACCCATATCTTCTTAATACTGGGTCTTGCTCACAAAGGTTTAAATTTATGGGTCCATTAGGATGTAGTCATTGTGGTATATGTGTGTGTGCGTGTGTGAATACAAAACCAAAAAACAGGTAGTCCTACTGTGTAACCACAACAGAGAACCATTGCTGTGGTATTTGAGGTTTTATCTGCTATTTTACATTTTCAATGATTTAAACATTAAAAAAGTATATTCCTTTCTATTATTTTTTTTTTGGTCTGGATTTTAATTCTGTGGCACTAATCTGGAACATTAATCATACTGCCTGGTATTTGTTGAAACTAGAAAAAGCATGCTGCTTTATATGAACCAGGATTTGGTCACAGCTTGGTTGCCCAGAACCTTGTTCTGTTTTGCTTTTCTACCTAGAGATGGCTGGTCTCAAGGGGAATAATTATGGTTAATCAAACTCATGGAAAATTTGTGATTATTAATTTACAGGGAAAAAGTTTAAAATAAAAACAGAACTTCCAAACAGAAAGAAACTTTCGTTTCCATTGGTTGGTAAATCCTCTCCCTGGGATAAAAGCCTACATGAGAAATCATATTATGATCAAAATACTGTTTGTGAGCTTGTATTAGAGCAAAGTAAGTTAAGCGTCATACTGAGCGGTGAAGCCGGCTGGGTTTCTGGGTGGGGTGGGGACTTGGAGAACTTTTCTGTCTAGCTAAAGGATTGTAAATGCACCGATCAGCACTCTGTGTCTAGCTAAAGGTTTGTAAACACACCAATCAGCACTCTGTAAAAATGCACCAATCAGTGCTCTGTGTCTAGCTAATCAGGTGGGGACCTGGAGAACTTTTCTGTCTAGCTAAAGGATTGTAAATGCACCAATCAGTGCTCTGTGTCTAGCTAAAGGTTTGTAAATGCTCCAATCAGCTCTCTGTAAAAATGGACCAATCAGTACGATGTGGGCGGGGCCAAATAAGGGAATAAAAGCTGGCCACCCAGCTAGCAGGGGCAACCTGCTAGGGTACCCTTCCATGTTGTGGAAGCCTTGCTCTTTCACCCTTCACAATAAATCAATCTGCTGCTCACTCTTTGGGTCCGCACTACCTTTATGAGCTGTAACACTTGCTGCGAAGGTCTGTGGCTTCACTCCTGAAGTCAGAGAAACCACGAACCCACCGGGAGGAATGAACAACTCCAGACGCACCACCTTTAAGAGCTGTAACACTCACTGTGAAGGTCTGCGGCTTCACTCCTGAAGTCAGCAAGACCACAAACCCACCAGAAGGAAGAAACTCCAGACATATTTGAACATCAGAAGGAACAAACTCTGGACACACCATCTTTAAGAACTGTAACACTCACCACGAGGGTCTGCGGCTTCATTCTTGAAGTCAGCGAGACCAAGAACCCACTGTAAGGAACCAATTCCCGACACGATACCTATTGGATTGACTGACCAGAACAATGTCTGCTACTCACGGCTTCCTGGACATGTATCTCATTACAACTGCAAATTATGACCTGCAAGCTTAATTGAAATTGGATTTCCTCAAGCCTCCAGAGACTTGCATTTGTGGATACTTGTTAGTATGGGTCTCCTCAATATATGGTACTTCTCATCAATTAGGGGTTCAATTTTACGAGTTTAATTTCAGACACAAAATTGCCTTAAAATTCTGTGGGCATCTTACTATACATCTCTGCTTACTAAAGTATTATGAATTACCTTTCTGTGAATAAATACCTTTCATGCTCTACTGAAGTGGAAGTTCTTTGAGGGTCAAAATATACTGGATACTTTGCAAGTCCCTTTAGGATGTCACACATCCTTCCCCAAACCATGGCAGAGCTCTGCACATGGAGAAAGAAACTAGTATTCCCTGAACATTTGTTATGGGCGGGCATGTGATATCATATATATATTTTATCCTTGATAGATTTTATATAATATCTCATGATTTTACTATCCTCATTTTGTAAATGAGATAATTAAAGTTGAAAAAGATTAAATAAATTGTTTTATTTTGCAGCTGGTATATTCTCAGAGCCAGTATTTAAATCTGTTTCTTTGACCTCAGATTGTGTGTGTGTGTGTGTGTGTGTGTGTGTGTGTGAGAGAGAGAGAGAGAGAGAGAGAGAAGGAGATTCTGGGTCTATGGAAGGTTGTGTGAGAAAGAGAAATTGTGCTAGGTTTCCTTCTAATAAATATATCATTTTGCCTCATGATCAATAAATGTGCTGGCTGTTTGATTTATGATTGAAAAAAGTATTAATCACTTAATTATTTTCTTACAGCTTCTACGTGTTTTCATTTACTTTTTATAGGGATTTGGGAAATGGGATGGATTTTAATTGTTTCAATCATTTAGTGCTTGGCAGTCTGAACACATAGTAACAGCTTAATAAATAGCTCAAGTGGGAAAAAGTGAAGGGAGTTACAGGGAGATTTCTACTTTATAGCTAGACTTATCAGGTATAAATACCTAAAGGTGGGTTGAAGCATTCTCTCTTCACTCAAGAAACAAAACAATATAAAATTGTATTTGGTATGGTTATTGCTACATGGAAAGATCTAGAGAAAGCATTCGCTCTTTAAAATGACTCACTGCAAACATATTAGAAAAATGGGAGACATTTTGTTCTTCAATGGAATGAAAGTTTTTAATTTTTTTTAATAAAATCAGTGGGTGGATGTAGACACCTGTATCACTTTGAGCAATTTCAAATCAGGCAACTTAGAAAGCTTAGGAAGTTGGGAAGAGACAGGCTTGAAACATACCTATTTCACCTGGGACAATATCCTACAGCTTTGCAGCACAACTAATCAAGGGTGTTGAGAGCAGAGAAAAGCAAATAGTAGGTTCTTGTGTTGCACAGCAAACTGCTTCTTGATAACTAGAGAGAAACCTTAGAAAAGCTCTTCTGTTACTATTGTAGCCGACACCCTACAGGCAGCCTTTCTGCTTTCACTCTGATGCTCTATCTGCAATAACTGGTGTAGATATAAGGGAATGGCTTCAGATGAAATTGGGTGATGGCTGGAGATTAAATCAAAGTCTCCTAATACACCACTTTACACTGCATGTTTAGAAACAATGTACACCATCCCTTCCCAAAGCACCAACCACTGAATTTCAGCAGTTATTTGAAATTCTTTTTGAATAATGAAGACATAATGTCAATATCCAATGGGATCTTGATGTAATACATCCATGAATCTTATTAGTTCTTATTCGTAATTTTATTTTTATAGCAGTTGATTTTCCATAGTTTATGCATATTACAAAGTTTCGCTTATGGATGTGACAAAGTGGCATATTTTATTACCTATATAAAATGTCCTCTTCTAGAGTTTTCTCTTTCCTTGGTTTCCTAAGGCAGTTAATTCATTCCTAAAGATTATTCTCAAAACATTGTATTGTGGTCTAGTTTTTAATTTTTATTTTTCCATTTTCCTATCAAGCCCATTAAAGATCACCATTTAAAAACATTCTGTACTCTATAAAGAATTGATAAGAAAAGTTGATTATGGATTCTTACTGTTTTTATTATAATTTATCAAATTATAATGATCATTATTCACATAATAAAAATTTCCAATATTTATTGTACCTTACTCCACAAGAGCTATGAAGTTGATCTTATTTGGTACCATGAGGTGTCTACAAATTAATATTTTTAATCCAAACAATAGGACACATTTTATCCAGCTATTAATATTGAAGAACTTATAGCTTTTAAGTTGGAGAAAGGGCTAACATTTATTGAGCAACTTCTTTGAAGAGACTAGCACAATATGCATTTCACATACATTACTTCATTTAACAGATCCAGTTCTGTGAGGCAGGTGTTAATATCCCCATTTAGCAGACAAGAACATGAAACTTAAGATATGTTAAGTAACTTGTCAGGTTAAGAGTCTGATTCTAATACCTATGCACTTGCCACTACTCTTTCGTTATTTTTGCAAATATTTATATATATGATTTTTAAGATTATGTATAAAATGATCATAGTTGTAGATATGTGGCATTATTTCTGAGGGCTCTGTTCTGTTCCATTGATATATATCTCTGTTTTGGTACCAGTACCATGCTGTTTTGGTTACTGTAGCCTTGTAGTATAGTTTGAAGTCAGGTAGTGTGATGCCTCCAGCTTTGTTCTTTTGGCTTAGGATTGACTTGGCGATGCGGGCTCTTTTTTGGTGCCATATGAACTTTAAAGTAGTTTTTTCCAATTCTGTGAAGAAAGTCATTGGTAGCCTGATGGGGATGGCATTGAATCTATAAATTACCTTGGGCAGTACGGCCATTTTCATGATATTGATTCTTCCTACCCATGAGCATGGAATGTTCTTCCATTTGTTTGTATCCTCTTTTATTTCATTGAGCAGTGGTTTATAGTTCTCCTTGAAGAGGTCCTTCACCTCCCTTGTAAGGTGGATTCCTAGGTATTTTATTCTCTTTGAAGCAATTGTGAATGGGAGTTCACTCATGATTTTGCTCTCTGTTTCTCTGTTATTGGTGTATAAGAATGCTTGTGATTTTTGTACATTGATTTTGTATCCTGAGACTTTGCTGAAGTTGCTTATCAGCTTAAGGAGATTTTGGACTGAGACAATGGGGTTTTCTAGATATACAATCATGTCATCTGCAAACAGGGACAATTTGACTTCCTCTTTTCCTAATTGAATACTCTTTATTTCCTTCTCCTGCCTAATTGCCCTGGCCAGAACTTCCAACACTGTGTTGAATAGGAGTGGTGAGAGAGGGCATCCCTGTCTTGTGCCAGTTTTCAAAGGGAATGCTTCCAGTTTTTGCCCATTTAGTATGATATTGGCTGTGGGTTTGTCGTAGATAGCTCTTATTATTTTGAGATACATCCCATCAATACCTAATTTATTGAGTTTTTAGCATGAAGGGTTGTTGAATTTTGTCAAAGGTCTTTTCTGCATCTATTGAGATAATCACGTGGTTTTTGTCTTTGGTTCTGTTTATATGCTGGATTACATTTATTGATTTGTGTATATTGAACCAGCCTTGCATCCCAGGGATGAAGCCCACTTGATGATGGTGGATAAGCTTTTTGATATGCTGCTGGATTTGGTTTGCCAGTATTTTATTGAGGATTTTTGCATCAATGTTCATCAAGGATATTGGTCTAAAATTCTCTTTTTTTGTTGTGTCTCTGCCAGGCTTTGGTATCAGGATGATGCTGGCCTCATAAAATGAGTTAGGGAGGATTCCCTCTTTTTCTATTGATTGAAATAATTTCAGAAGGAATGGTACCAGTTCCTCCTTGTACCTCTGGTAGAATTCGGCTGTGAATCCATCTGGTCCTGGACTCTTTTTGGTTGGTAAGCTATTGATTATTGCCACAATTTCGGATCCTGTTATTGGTCTATTCAGAGATTCAACTTCTTCCTGGTTCAGTCTTGGGAGGGTGTATGTGTCGAGGAATTTATCCATTTCTTCTGGATTTTGTAGTTTATTTGCATAGAGGTTTTTGTAGTATTCTCTGATGGTAGTTTGTATTTCTGTGGGATCGGTGGTGATATCCCCTTTATCATTTTTTATTGCATCTATTTGATTCTTCTCTCTTTTCTTCTTTATTAGTCTTGCTAGCAGTCTATCAATTTTGTTGATCCTTTCAAAAAACCAGCTCCTGGATTCATTAATTTTTTGAAGGGTTTTTTGTGTCTCTATTTCCTTCAGTTCTGCTCTGATTTTAGTTATTTCTTGCCTTCTGCTAGCTTTTGAATGTGTTTGTTCTTGCTTTTCTAGTTCTTTTAATTGTGATGTTAGGGTGTCAATTTTGGATCTTTCCTGCTTTCTCTTGTGGGATTTAGTGCTATAAATTTCCCTCTACACACTGCTTTGAATGTGTCCCAGAGATTCTGGTATGTTGTGTCTTTGTTCTCATTGGTTTCAAAGAACATCTTTATTTCTGCCTTCATTTCGTTATGTACCCAGTGGTCATTCAGGAGCAGGTTGTTCAGTTTCCATGTAGTTGAGCAGTTTTGAGTGAGTTTCTTAATCCTGAGTTCTAGTTTGATTGCACTGTGGTCTGAGAAACAGTTTGTTATAATGTCTGATCTTTTACATTTGCTGAGGAGAGCTTTACTTCCAACTATGTGGTCAATTTTGGAATAGGTGTGGTGTGGTGCTGAAAAAAAATGTATATTCTGTTGATTTGGGGTGGAGAGTTCTGTAGATGTCTATTAGGTCTGCTTGGTGCAGAGCTGAGTTCAATCCCTGGGTGTCCTTGTTAACTTTCTGTCTCGTTGATCCGTCTAATGTTGACAGTGGGATGTTAAAGTCTCCCATTATTATTGTGATCTTTGACAAACCTGAGAAAAACAAGCAGTGGGGAAAGGATTCCCTATTTAATAAATGGTGCTTGGAAAACTGGCTAGCCATATGTAGAAAGCCGAAACTGGATCCCTTCCTTACACCTTATACAAAAATTAATTCAAGATGAATTAAAGGCTTAAACGTTAGACCTAAAACCATAAAAACCCTAGAAGAAAACCTAGGCATTACCATTCAGGACATAGGCCTGGGCAAGGACTTCGTGTCTAAAACACTAAAAGCAATGGCAAAGAAAGCCAAAATTGACAAATGGGATCTAATTAAACTAGAGAGCTTCTGCACAGCAAAAGAAACTACCATCAGAGTGAACAGGCAACCTACAAAATGGGAGAAAATTTTCGCAACCTACTCATCTGACAAAGGGCTAATATCCAGAATCTACAATGAACTCAAACAAATTTACAAGAAAAAAACAAACGACCCCATCAAAAAGTGGGTGAAGGACATGAACAGACACTTCTCAAAAGAAGACATTTATGCAGCCAAAAAACACATGAAAGAATGCTAACCATCACTGGCTATCAGAGAAATGCAAATCAAAACCACAATGAGATACCATCTCACACCAGTTAGAATGGCAATCATTAAAAAGTCGGGGAAACAACAGGTGCTGGAGAGGATGTGGAGAAACAGGAACACTTTTACACTGTTGGTGGGACTGTAAACTAGTTAAACCCTTGTGGAAGTCAGTGTGGCGATTCCTCAGGGATCTAGAACTAGAAATACCATTTGACCCAGCCATCCCATTACTGGGTATATACCTGAAGGACTATAAATCATGCTGCTATAAAGACACATGCAGATGTATGTTTATTGCGGCACTATTCACAATAGCAAAGACTTGGAACCAACCCAAATGTCCAACAATGATAGACTGGATTAAGAAAATGTGGCACATATACACCATGGAATACTATGCAGCCATAAAAAATGATGAGTTCATGTCCTTTGTAGGGACATGGATGAAATTGGAAATCATCATTCTCAGTAAACTATTGCAAGAACAAAAAACCAAACACCACATATTCTCACTCATAGGTGGGAATTGAACAATGAGAACACATGGACACAGGAAGGGGAACATCACACTCTGGGGACTGTTGTGGGGTGGGGAAGGGGGGAGGGATAGCTTTAGGAGATATACCTAATGCTAAGTGACGAATTAATGGGTGCAGCACACCAGTATGGCACATGTATACATATGTAACTAACCTGCACATTGAGCACATGTACCCTAAAACTTAAAGTATAATAATAATAAAATTAAATTAAATTTAAAAAATGATCATAGTATATGTTTTCTGATACAGATACTTATCTGCTTGTGTCTTATGTTCTATGGATTTGTAATATTTTCATGTGTATGTGACCCTCTGACTCATATATATTCAGAACCCGCAATTACTGTGAAATTGTCTTTTCAAATATCTCCCTTAAATATATTTGCATTAGATTATTTATAGTTCTTCTGTTTCCTCAGTTAGCATCTCTTTAGGCACAAACCTGAGATGGCATACTCAGTCTAATACACTAATGGCCTTAGTGGTTGGATCTCAAAGGGAAGTAATGATCATAGCACTACTACTATGCCCACCAACCAGCAAGACAACTACCATTTATTAGGCACTCTCAATGTGCCCATTATTATACAGGCACTTTATGAACATTATGTTTCTCAAATAACTCGACATGTGTAAAGCACTTAGAACAGTGTCTGATAGTAAATTTTCCACAAATGTTTGCTTTTGTCATCATCAAGTTCGTCTCATCATTATCTCATTTAAAACCTTCAATGATCGGTCAATGTAGATCTCATTATTCTCATTTGACAGCTATGGAAGCAGGTTCCTAAAAGCTGAATTGCTTAACTGGTTAATAAATGGTAGACACTGAATTTTGACACAGGTGTGTTTGACTTCTGTGACCTTTTTTTTTTTTTTTTTGTCCTGCTCAGCCATACTATGTCTCATGGGTGGAAACAGCCACACACAAAAAATGTCTCCCCTGCCTCTGACCTTCACTAGCTGTGAGCTACTTCCTATCTTCCCTGGGGTAGTGTGTCACTTCAGGAGACTAATCCAGAAACCATGACTTATGTTTTCGCTACACAGAGTGCTGTTCAGAGAAATCCCTGTGGCTTTGAGGGGAAGTGGCTAGGTTCCTAGGGGGCCCTCTGAATGTCTAAGATGTTTAGATTGCTCTGCTTATCCCAGGAATGATAACCACTCACTCTTGTCTTCCCCAGGGCATTCTGATTTTCCACACAGAACTGGACTCTGGTTCTATAAATGCTCATCTTGTCTTCTCCTTTGTCCCTTGTCGTTACTTCTTCTGAACCTGACACCAGCTGTATGCCGTCTATTAACCTGTCATATTCATTGATCTCCCTAAGAAATCAAGCTGTCCTTATAATTCCCCTGTCTGATCTTTTCTTGCTGGAGCTTACTGACAAAATTGTCCCGTAGCAAAAGAAGAGTCTATTTGCTTTAGCTCTAATAGTCCCAAATGCTGTATATAGTCAATACACGATTTTCTGTGCATTTCAAACTTTATGACCTCATTCAAAATGAAAACTGTTTGCAGATAACTCTGATTTGACCTCCAAAGGCTATAGGAAAATAGAGCTAAAGCAAGTGCTCAGATTAAGGAAGTTTATGAAGAAAAGTATAGGTCAGTCTCACTGGCTTATGCCTATAATCCCAGCAGTTTGGGAGAGTGAGACAGGCAGATTGCTTGAGCTCACGAGTTTGAGACCACCCTGGGCAACACAGGGAGACCTCATTTCTAAAAATAATTTAAAAATTACCTGGGTGTGGTGGCATGCACCTGTAGTTCTAGCTACTAGAAAGGGTTAGGTGGGAGGATTGCTTAAGCCTTGGTGGTGGAGGCGGCAGTGTGCTATGATTGCACCACTGCACTCCAGCCTGGGCAGCAGAGCAAGACCACCTCTAAAACACAAACAAAACAACAACAACAATGAACAAACAAACAAAAAATATAGAACCTTTCCACTGGCACTTTTATTTTCCAACATAAAATAGACAGGGTGTACTTTGTAATTTTTAATACCTGAATTCAAACTGATTACTAATTTTCTCCTTTCTTATTTGTTGGAGAATGATGATGGAGGATTAGAAAGTCCCCTGTGTAGCTTAATATGCTTAAAATAAAGCTCTGGTCATTCCATGTTTTGTTTAAGAATGTTAGGAAATTTTTAATTTTTCAATGAAGTTGTTCTTCAACCTTATGATGTCATTGTAAATTTCTGACTTCTTTGCCACACCTAGACCTT
Source organism: Gorilla gorilla gorilla (assembly GCF_029281585.2). NCBI lineage: Eukaryota > Metazoa > Chordata > Mammalia > Primates > Hominidae > Gorilla > Gorilla gorilla. Next base: position 68,033,275 of record NC_073238.2, read on the forward strand.
AATTTTAGACTAAGTACATCCTCATTAATTTGTCATTTATCTGTTCATCTATTCATTCTTTCATCTATAAAATCTTTCATTATTTTGGATTGACACTGTGCTAGGAGCTTGTATTAGTCAATATTTAATCAAGATAACATAAGTTATTCTAGGCATTTCAAGCAGAGAGAATTCAACACAGGAAATTAGTTATACATATCAGAAGGTCAAAAGAGCAAAAGAGAAAAGCAAGTGGTTATTCAAAATTAGGAGCTGCAGCTGGCCTTTGGCTGAAGGTTAGGGGCCAATGTTCAGGGGAGCTGGCAATGCCTTTGCTAGTACTGGCATCTCATTACTGCCATAGAGTAGGAAGCTAAGGAGCCTCCTCTCCCACCGATGCTTCTGAAACTGCTTCCAATGATGCTGGGGAGAGAAACCACTGGTAATCTCCCTACAAAGCTTTAGATGGCTATTTCCTGTGTCTGGAGGTCACTCTTCCTCCCTTTGCCTGCCACTTGACTTCCCTGCCTCTCATTTGGCTAACTTTTCTATTTTTAAGAAAATCAGTTTGCTTTTTAACATCTCGTGCAAAATTGCTATTTTGGAAAGTCTCTAACTTTATCATTCCTTTCTCTGTCCCTTGTGTTATATCTATTATTGCATGTGTCATGGTATATATCAGTTTTTGTTTACCTGTTAGGCTATCCTATTAAGGTAAAAGCTTCTCAAGATCATATCTTTTTTGTTGTTATTATCTTCCCAATTAACATAGAATTTATTAATCCTCAACTAATATTTGTCAAATTTATTGAATTGAATTGAAATATGCAATGGCACAGAATTATGGTATATTTTGAAGCATCTAACATGCTGGATCAGGAATTAAAAGGTTGTCATTCAGGTAATGGGTAGCCATTGGCACTTTTGAAGACTTGCAGTGACATCATGTAATTTAGTGAGTCTGAGCTGGAAGAAGTAAGAAAAGGCAGTGTGGAGTGTGATTCCATGTGTGTAGTACACAATAGGAGCTGAGTGTATTGATTTTAGCCTGACTTTTCAGGAACTACTGTTCTTTACTCATTTGGGACCTGGGAGTGTTATTTTACCTTACTTTATTGTTGAGGTGATACTTTTTTTTAGATTATAAATTATTCTTTTTAGAGCTTTTGAAGGTGTCTGGCCAACAGGCTGGCTGAAGTTTTATAATCAACCATTTCTAATCAGGAAATGTTCTAATTATAAAAAGTAATGTAGTCAGACATTCTAAATTATGTTCCCATTCACTTTGCCAAGTACCTTTCCAAAAAAACCTTTTTGCTCTGGCATTCTACTTTTATTATATATATTTTTGTAATTCTCTTTCTACAACACAGAAAACTGAGGGGAGTTTAACTTTGGAAACAATATATTTTGGACCTAATCTAAAGGTGAGAGTGTAAGCAGATCAGGATAAATCCCAATACAGTACTCCTCCTCCCAAATCTAAACTCCAATTTTTTTCCTGAAGACCCTTTTGGACACCAGAGCTAGATGCCATCTGGCTGACAGTAAAATGACCATGATGTCCCAGTTACCCTTCTGCTTCTCCCAAAGAGCCTCTTTATTTATTTATTTAATTAATTAAAACAGGGTCTCACTCTGTCATCCAGGCTGGAGTGCAACAGCCTTGACCTCCTGGGCTCAAGTGATCCTCCCACTTCTACTCCCAGTGTAGCTGGGACTATATTTGCTTACATTTTTATTTTATTTTAATTAATTATTTATTTTAGAGATGGTCTCTCTATGTTGCCCAGGCTCGTCTCAAATTCCTGGGCTCAACCGATCCTCCAGCCCCAGTCTCCCAAAGTGTTGGGATTACAGGCATGAGAGCCACCACACCCAGCCAAATATGTCATTATTGATAAACTTTTTGGGTGCTGACTGAGATGGTTAATTTTACCTGTCAAGTTGGCTGGGCCATAGGGTGCCCAGACAGCTGGTCAAATATCACTCTGGGTGTTTCTGTGAGGGCGTTTTTGCATAAGAGTAACATTAAAATTCTTAAACTTGAGTAAAGCAGATACCCTCCTTAATATGAGTGAGCCTCATTTAGTCAGTTGGAAGACTGATAGAGCAAAAGGTTGACCCTCCTTTTAGTGAGGGAATTCTCCTGTCTTTTGATGGCTTTTGATGTGGGACATTGACTTTTCCTGTTTCTACAGCAGTTCTCACCTTCTGACTTGAGCTGGGACATCAGATCTGCAGGTTTTGGACTTGCCAGCCTCCATAATCACATGAGCCAATTCCTTACAATAAATCTGTCTCTAGATTCTAAGTTATTTCTAGAATGTATACCTAGAATGTGTGTGTGTGTGTGTGTGTGTGTGTGTGTGTAGTTGGTTGTGTTTCTCTGGAGAATTATAACTAATATACCTACTGAGGTTATTTTGAAATATGTTCATAAATTATTTGACTTTCTTCCTTCCAAAAGGTAGAGCCTAGTTCCCCTCTCCCTTGAATGTGGGCTGAATGAACTCAGTGATTTCTTCTAATGAATAGAATACAGTGGAATGACATTATGTGGCAAGATCATAAAATGGCATTGTGTCTTCCTTCTTGTTTTCTCTATGAGATCACTTTCTTGAGGCAAAGTGACTTCCATGTCCTGAAGACACTTAAGCAACCCTATAAAGAAGCCCAAATAATGGGGAACCGGAGCCTTCAGCTAACAGCCATGTGAACCGTCTTGGAAGTGCACTCTTCAGTGCCTGTTGAGCCTTCAGAATTCTGTAGTTCTAGCAGACATCTTGACAGCAAGTTCATCAGTGATTGTAAGCCAGACCTACCCAACTAAGCTGAACACAAATTTCTGACCTATAGAAATTGTGTGATACAATAAGTATTATTTCAAGCTGCTATGTTTTAAGATAATTTTGGAGCAATATTTAACAAATGCATCTACTATGTTGAAAATATTGCCCTAGGCCCTCTATTCCTGGACTCAGGATTGTGAATGGTTACTGGGTGAGGTAGAGAGTCAGTAAGAAAAAATTTCATTACATCGTTTTATTTGCTGAAAGATATGGGAAAGTAGCCAACATCTAGAAAGCCTAGATCAAAATTGAAATGCCCTTGTTGATCTGGGCAGGCAGTCAAGACAACCTAACTGAGGAGTCAGTGAGGGCAAGGACAGAGTAGTGGACCTTGGAAGAAAAAGCAAACCCTTCATCAGTACAATGGAGAATAATTTGCTGTGTTAAAATGAAGGTCAGGCTCTGTGTACACTTAAAACAGGTGTTCAATACATATGCATTGATTGATGTTGGTTGATGTATTTTGAATGCCAGACAGATTGTGAGTCATCAGTGTTACAATGTAGCTTAAATAAATGTGAGCTGTGCCTGTAAAATAGCAATACAACAATGAGAACCAAAAAACATCATTCAGCCTCTCACTGCGCAGCCTTATTTGTCCCATCTGCCACAAGACTCTGATTACTGAGAGGGAGGGACTTCCCAGTTAGATGATAAATAATTCTTCAGAGGAGAAATAAAGGGGAATCTTCAATGGGAAAGACTTTGGCAGTGGGGCCTGACAAATTTCTTTCAGTGAAGACCTGGATTGATTTCTTATGGGTAGACTAGTGGTGTCATTTGCAAAGATGCTGAGAAAGACCTTCTCCACAGAAGGTATTTGGTAAAAGAGAACAGGGTGGGAGAGGGTGATTGCAGGTTGAAAGTGGAAGAAAAACTTGATATAGTAGTTGACCATAAGTATATACCAAGATGTGGCTTAATTTTGTTTTTATTACTTTCTTGATGAAAACCTCACCATCTGTAGGATACAGTGAAACAAATACGACTGAGGATTATTTTCTGGGTCATGTTAGATTACTTATTTTCTATTTTGGAAATCAAGGCCTATGTGCAGTATTGAAGTTCACGTTATCATTAGGGTGCTCTTATGTTTTGGTTTCCCTGGGGAGAAATCTCTGTACATGTTATTGTCTCAGTGTTATCATTATAGTACCATCTTTCCTCAAAAGGATCCTGACTTTGACAGTGAGTTATATGGCTAGTGAGTGGTGGAGTCTTGGTAGTGGAGCAGAGTGATTAAAAATATGGACTCTAGCACAAAATTCTCAGGAGAAAAATTCGAGCTGAGTCACTTTTTAGTCATGTAACCTTTCCTTAATATCTCTCCACTGTGAGATATTTCCTTAATATCCTTAATAATTTCCTTAATATCTCTCTACTGTGGTTACTGTAAAGCAGGACTAATAATAACATCTGTTAAGGTGGTTGGGATGAGAATTAAATGAATCATTATGCATAAAGCCCTTCAAAGAGTGCCTAACATATGAAAGCTCTATACAAGCTTTACCTTATATACTATTTAATTCTCACAAAACTCTTGTAATGAAGGTGTTATGATGCCCCTTTGCAAATGAGTATACTGAAGTATCAAAATGTTTAGAAACTTTACATAGGCAAAACAGCTAAGGGGTAGTAGTTGAAGTATTTGGTCTTGACTTTGACCTCAAATGATCCATTATTCCACAAAGTAGTTTAGCCCCAACACCACTTTATGCCCTTTCTTCATTTTCTAGAATGAGTCAGAATAAGGAGCTATGTGTCCATTCTTACACTCATTCAATTCTATATTAATTTCTGGTTAAAAATCTCTCACCAGAGCAGATATTTCTTTTGGGGGCTGGGAATGGAGGGGGCAGATGATAGGATGCCATTCTTATGATGAGATAGTGTCTTGCACTCATCTTGCTTAATACATCTCTTTATAGGGCTCACAGAAGGTAGGGCCAGGCCAGCTGTATACCCATTAAGCTACTAGTTTTCCCTAAATCATGACTCGTTAACAGAACTTCCAGATAAGTAGAGAGTCTAGGATCATTCTCACAGTGGAACCTAGAAGAAATGTCTATGGGGTAGCTGTGGAAGCAGATCACAGAGCCTTTGCAGCATGAGAAGAGAGGAAGGATGTTCTCGCTTCACCCAAGAGAGAACAAACATGGTTCAAACAGCCAACAGACCCTGGCTGCATAGACCAATAGGTTAAAGCATGTACCTGTGTTCCAGCTGGTCAAAGGCCAAAGAAAACGGACTTGCTTATTAACGCCAACCTGCATGAATTATCCACCAACGCCCAGGCCACTCCCCTCCGTTAGTCCTTCTCACTGTAGACGCCTCTTTCCCAGCTCTTAGATGAAACTCTGCCCAATGGGCAGGAATTTGGTACCAGAAAAATATAGTATTTCTCCATATTTTAATAAAAATTTAGCTCAGTTTTGAAAAAAATACAATTTCAAAGCTTGCATTCCTTGGTTTATAGACTTAAGATTTACAGATGTGTCACACTACACCATCTTGGGAGATAGCCTCATTTCAATTTTTGCAACTCCACTTCTTCCTGGCTTTGTTTTCTGTCTGTGAAGCTTAATTCCTCAAGTTGAACTTTTTAAAAAGATATCAAACTGTTGCTTAAACTCTGTATCCCATCTGTCAAATGAGAATAACAACATATATTAGGGTTATTGTGAGGATAAGAAATATTTTATATAATGTGCCTGTTCTATAGGGCCTGAGACACCATGTGCCCAAATACTACTACTACCACTATGGTCACACCTAATGGTAGTAATAGTAAATACAATAATAACAGGCAGACTTGTTCTAATAGCATGGTCACTTTAATTTGTCAGGCTGGTATATTCTATTACATCAGTATTTATGGTATCTATACTAAGTTATTGAGGTTATCAGGTTAATGTATGTACCTAGGACACATAATGCTTTTTCCACAATGGTAGGTCCCTTCCTTTATGCAAAGGAGCTTACTTTGTTCTTCCCTGAAACGGTGTGTTTGTCTTATATAGACAAGCATACAGAGAACATTTTACTTTTTAAAAGAGCACATTTCCATACTTATCAAGGAAATGAAAGCTTTTCAAGAAAATTCCTGTGAAAAGTCTGAGATTATTAAAAGAAAAACTGTTGAGGCAAAAAGAAACAAAACATTTCACCTTTTTCCCTATAGAAGCCAGAGTGTGCTTCTCACAAAAGCCTCTGCAACCTCCAATTTTATTCAAGAGCTAAAGAAACTAGCAGTCTCCAAGGCTCCAAGATTTAATTTCCATTGCATAGTATGCCCCTCACATCAGAATTAATCAGTTTTCATTTCCACTGTTCCATTTCCCTTTAGGAATCCTGTGGCGTAAACCTCAAAGGTAAACACAAATATTCATCTACTCAACCTGTTTTGAAGAGTTAAACATTCAGGGACATAAAAATCATTAGCAGTGATGGGTGCACACTGATTTGGGCACAATTCATCTCCTTTGTCTAAATGTACAGAGTCTGTTTCAGCTTCTCCTGTGCTCATAATAGCCATGGCTTTGCTCCAAGATATCAGGCCAAATGATCAGACATTTATGGTGTTTGCTGCCTGTACACAGATGGAACACATGTTGATTTTGTTTCTTTTTTTAAGAGGAAAACAATCAGATGTATGAAATGGCTTTTAGCCTCTTAATTTGCTTTTGGTTACTTCCGTAACATTATCTAGGTATTTAGTTTTGCTACTTCTACAAACCTTCATTTGTTTTACTTCATTTGTTGATATCCTAGAGTTTTAAGAAAATCATTTCTGAGGTTGTAGTTTCCTGTTAACAATGTGAACAATTGTTGACCTATCTTCTTTGTTAATCTCTTTGTTTGTAGAAGTTTTGGGTATCCTCAAAAGCAAAGTAAATGTCAGCGCCAGCTCCAGGATTGTGCCGTGTTTACAGAATTGGGTACTTGTTTGTTTGTGAAAAGATGGGCCTGGTGTCGCGTATCCACAGTGGCTCAGATTTAGTCTTATGTGTGTGTGTTTATTTCCTAAACTTGCTGTGGTACACTTCGTGGATAAAGGATGGGGCTTCCCAGAGTGACTTTTGTAGCAATAAAGGACTTCACGGTCTGCTTATCCTTTCTCTGTTTCTTGCTGTTTCAACCCTTAGCAAATTCTTGCAGTTGTTCCAGTTCAAAAAGTGGACAAAGGATAGGGCAGTCCTCATTTTCAAATCCCTCTTTTAGGAGAGATTGGAGGAAAGCAGAGAGGATGAAATGTAGCTTTAGAACCTTTCCTTCCCCAAGATAATTAGCATTCTCTTCAAATTCATTGGTCTCTGGGGGATCTGTTCTACCTTTAAGTTGGCTCCAAACTGAATGCAGGTATTACAGGCAGAGAAGCTCGAGGGAGTTTGAGATGTGCCTTCAGAGCATAATAAATATCTTACTTAGGGTGTGTTTACTTAGTCCTAAAGGATTCAGCAAGTTTTTGAAGTCATAAATTACTTCTCTTCAAATTTGGTTGTACAAATAATATATTCCTTATAGATATTTTTTAAAGTTCATTTTGGATGTACAGTTTAGAAATAATAGTATAGTTGTTTGTCTTTTTATTCTTGAGTGTTGGCAAACACAGTGAGGAAAATATCATATGTGGTTCATTGCTGGAGACTAGTTTAAGGAAGAACCTAAATTAGCTACAGAAGTTAATTCTAACTTTGGTAGTGTCAGATAACAGGACTCCAACATGCAATGATGTTGCTGGTTTTTCTGGGTGTTGCTGTTGTTGACACTTAAGTCTGTATAAATCCTAGAGACAGTAACCTGCCCCAGCAAACACAGACTTCTGTGGAACAAGCTGCTGTATCTAGGAACCAACAAACTCTTCTCAAGTAGGTGTGTCTAACTAAAATAAAACCACTGAGGAAAATGGCTTGATATTAAACTTCCCTAAACCAGGTACGTGTGTTTTCTGTCCTTCTATGGTAATTGTATTAACCTCACCAAAATTTCTCTGAAAACACGGCCTTGAAATTGTTTGTATTCTTGCTTGTCTCCAACTGAACTGTAAGCTCCCTAAGGATTTTATTCACTGGTTTATACCTTGGGCATGACATTCCAATGTCTGAATGGGAGTAAGCATTTGAAATATTAATGTATTGATTAGTAAATAGGACTGCTTGTGTTAAAGCAAAACCTGACTCTTAAATACAGCTGACGCTTTTCTAAATAGTTAAAATGATCAACAGTAATAGCATTCAGTTATTTATTATGTGTCTGACACTGTGCTAAGTACTTTTCATACCATCTCTTTAAATCCTTACAACTGGTCAAACTAATGAGGCTCTGGCATCAGAAAAACCTGGGTTTAAACTTGTGGTCTGCCTCTTGTTAGCTCCTTGCAATTAGTAGATCTATGTGAGGTACCAATCTTAATTGGCAAATAGGGCTAATAATAACTTTATCAAAGAATGCTGGGAATAACATTTATCTTTGCCTAGCATGTAGCTTGCACCCTTTAATTGTTATTTCTGTGTTTAAGATCATTATATTCTTGGAGTCAGTGAATACCAGAAAATAATTTACCCATTTGGAACAGAAAAGGAAAGAAATCTTTCCTTTTACTCCACTAGTATCTTATTCTTATGTTTATCTAAATATCCATCTATTTATTCTAATACTGGTATAACCTAGCAGCTTTTAATCAGTTTGAATCTACTATATACGACCTCAGTTTCATAAAACTATTTAATAATTACTCTTGAACAGAATCCCTTCTAATTGTCATTGGTTTTTCATTCTACCCAAGATCTTTTGCCAGTTTTCTGATACCTCCTTGTTTCAGTATGCTGTGAGTTTGTTTAGATGGAATGTTGCTGCATGAGATCCTGTCATTATGTGTACCTAACCCTGACTGTCCTACAAAGAATAAGAAAAAAATGCACTGTGATAACAGAGACAAAAGACAGTATGGGTGAATAGCCAGTCAGAAGAAATGCCAGACATAAACAACTGGTGCCTGTAATACAACTACTGTAGCCATACAAAACCCGGACATTTATATGTCTGTTCCAGCTGAGTGTCAGGCTAATGGTCAGTCACCTCTTTGACTTTCCCTGGTCTATGTATAAACAGGCAGAATTTATTAACAACTGTGACAAACTCTACTCAGATACTCTTCCCAATGGGGCTTTCTGATGATATTTTTATACCACTTAAAGTCTCTTTTCCTAGGAGCCAGGACTTAAGCAGAAACTGAAAGGACAGAACCATTATAGAAAATATATTAACCATAAAAATATTGCAACTGCTTCATTAAAACTAAAGTTTTCTTGCCATTAAAAATGTCTTACTAGGGCCGCGCGCGGTGGTTCACACCTGTAATCCCAGCACTTTGGGAGGCCGAGGCAGGTGGATCACGAGGTCAGGAGATCGAGACCATCCTGGCTAACACGGTGAAACCCCGTCTCTACTAAAAATACAAAAAATTAGCGGGGCACGGTGGCAGGTGCCTGTAGTCCCAGCTACTCAGGGGGTTGAGGCAGGAGAATGGCGTGAACCCGGGAGGCAGAGCTTGCAGTGAACCGAGATCGCACCTCTGCACTCCAGCCTGGGTGACAGAGCGACACTCCGTCTCAAAAACAAAAGAAAAAAAAAGTCTTATTAGTATCCTATATAGGAATTAAAAAATATAAACAACTAGAGAATAAATCAACATTGTGGCCCAAACATTTGGGTCAACACCTCCTTATGAACAAATTTAAAAAAATCTATGATCCTTAAGGAAAGTAGGTGCATCAGATGTCTATAAATGGCTGGAGTATGGTATTCAAAAAGTGTGAAGCGTCTCAGTTTCTACCCTGCTTGCAAGTTGACAAGGTAGCCTGCCACAGCTTTACAGAAAATGGTAGAAAATATGAGACTCCTGGGTCAGAGACAAAAGGCTTTGCTACTCATGTCACATCAAGCAGCACAAGCTTCGTTCCCACTGGTTCCTCGTGATCTCCAGATCCCGCATGGCAATACAGATGGATATAGATGAATACTGTGCAGGCAATATGTTTCTGTCTCAACTAAGGTACCCCAAACTGGGGAAACCCCACTCTTTTATAATAAGCCACAGGAAACCTGCTTAAACTTTAACCCAGTACTCTTGTCAGTAAACACACCTACCTTCTGCTCTGGAGGAAGACAGCTCTGTATCTCCCATGGCTATTCTCTATATAAACATCCTCAAAAAGGTAGCCCAGTACAAAACTTGTCAGTGCATCCTCTTGCAAGATGTGCAGAAATGTGAAAAACCCTTGGAGAATTCTCTCTCAACATGTAAGAGCCCAAGGAATCATCTGGCTGTGAACTAATACTGAACAGAAGATTTGAGCTTTTCCCTATCAAATCAGACCACTTAGCATCCTCTGTTTTTCTCTCTCTCTCTTTTAATGTACTGATGAATCTTCTTTTTTTCTGGAAAGAATCAGTGCCAATGGCCCTTCTGATGGAAACTGAATCTCTGAGATGCCAATTAACATTGCATTGCTGAGAGTAGTCAATTCTTTATTTGTTTTTTCCAGCCAAGTTTCTGCATTTGAGCTTTAAAGGTTTTGTTTTCATGGTCTATAGCACATGGGGAAAATGACAAAACCAACTAAATCCTCTATAAGCACCAGAGAAAGAAAAGCAAAAGCTTGTTGCTGAACCAATTTTATTTCCTTTTTTTTGTTTTCCAAGCCCTGATTATTTATAGCTATTGTAGAAATCGGTAAAAGACAAATAAGACTAATAGTAGGTTAAAAAAAAAAAAAAAAAAAAGCTGGAATGACACCAATGGGTTAAAAAGAGAACTGAATTGTGTCAATGAAAAATGCGTTTTGAAAGAACTTCAGAGAATCAGGTAGAGAAAAGGTCAGGATATGATATTTCTGAGACCAGAAGTGAGCCATTGATGTGTCTTTATTACATTTCTATTTGTGAAGCATTTCTCACTACTTCTTAATTATTTGTTTTTCATTTAGAAACTTGGTTTTATTATTTCACCAAACTTTATATCACACTGCTGTTTCAAAAGAGAAATATATTAATCTTAAATGTAGGCTTTGGCACAAGAGCTCATTATATTTGAGCCATGTCAAATGTTAAGCTAAAAGAGGAGGAAAAAACTTGGTGTGACCAGGTTAATTTAATTAACCAGTTTCTTTCTTGAATTTGATAATCCCTATGAAAGCATATAACATTCTACCTATATACGCAGGAATCTTTTGCATAAGTTATTTGAAATATTTTAAAAGAAATCATTGTAATGTCAATGTATTGGGAGCATTTTGCAAGATATACATATATTGATATTTTCACTTTTAATATATATATAAAGAAATGAAGAAAATATAGTTAGTAAAGACCTTACATAACGTTCTGGAATGAAAAGATCTTCTATGGGTAATGCATTGGCAATTCTGATGTAAATCACAGATAATTTCTCACCTAGGTATCATAAAATTAAGTTTGTCCTAAAGCTCCCTCCTTGTAAGTTCAGTCTAAAGGTTTATCCATACATAAAGAACTGTAACCTAACTGTATGTGTAAACAGACTGTAACCTATTCTTGTAACAAGTAGCTGGGCCTCAGCCTGTCACAGAAGCCATACTGCAACCACTCACAGGCGGCCAGTTGTTCAAACCGTGTTCAAATAAGGCAAACATGAGCTGTAACCAATCCTGCTGTTTCTGTGCCACACTTTCCTTTTTCAGTCCATAAATCCTCTCTGATCACATAGCAATGCTGGAGTCTCTGAAACTATTCATTCAATAATCGTTCTTTTGTCAATTAAAATGTTAACTTTTGTCTAAAGTTTTTCTTTTATCACTATGAATAAAAGATCTTTAATTATTGACCAATTTATCCATCCAAGGTCAGCTGTTACATTTTGTTTGTTTGCTTTTTGAGGCAGGGTATCACTCTGTTGCCCAGGCTGAAGTGCAGTGACGTGATCATGACTCTGCAGCTTTGACCTCCCGGGCTCAAGCGATCCTCCCACCTCAGCCTCTAAAATAGTGGGGACTACAGGTGCATGCCACCATGTGCGGCTAATTATTGTATTTTTACTACAGACAGGGTTTCGCTATGTTACCCAGGCTGGTCTCAAACTCCTGGACTCGAGTGATCCACCTGCCTCGGCTTCCCAAAGTGCCATGATTACAGGTGTGAGCCACTGCACCTGGCCTCAAAGTGAGCTCTTACAATACAGCTTGTTTTCATGTAGCTGTTATATAAATAGTGTATTCATATACATGAAGGACACTGACAGTCTCATCTGTTTTTATATCTAACGTTAATCGGAGTTAAATAAATTTTATTTCTGATTTTGTTGTTTCCTCAACTCTTTCTACTTTTCATATTGCTTTAAAGCAAGAGAAAAAGATACAACTTTTAAAATTCTTTCTCTTTCCTAGTTATATGACATGCAGATAATGCCTTGACCATTAAAAATATTTTTACATCCTATAATTTAGGATGTATGTTTTCTTTACGTAAAGAGATGCTAAATGGCAACCAAAGTACTACAGATTAAATAAACTACTTCGCAATTTTATAGCAAAGAGTGTTTGTGGTACATCTAAATGATTTTCAAATTGTGCTTTCAGGGACCAGAACAGATTTGCTTTCAAAATGAAGGTAGCTTTAAAAAGCACTGTGTAAACCTTGCTGGTTTACCAAAGGAGCTAGTTAAAGTCCCTTTGAGGACACTTAAAAAGATTTTAAGAGAAATCAGCAATTAATTATTGAAAATTATACACCTAAAAACTATAGCTTCAAAGGACAAAGAGCTCAGATTAAGGCAGGCAGGTAACAAAGTGATTCCCTTCTGATGAGGAGAAAACACAGGCGTAGCAGTTCCAATGGCATGTAAAGGGCAGGTAGAATTTTGAACAGATTTCTGTTCTTGCCATGGTTTGAAAGGAAAAGAGAGATAGATGCACATTCCTGAAAACACCAAGTGGGCAAATATTCAGGAAAGGCCATTAAAATTCTTCTTAGAAATAAAAATATTCGTGAATCAAATACTCTCATTGGAGAGCAAAGACTTCAGGGATCTTTAGACCCTGTAGAACAGACTATGAATCTTAAGACAACTTCTGAGCAGCCTAGAAAAGGACTCCAGCTTAGAAAAGGATTTCAGGATTTCTCAAACATTAATGCACGTTTGAATCACTTGGGGATTTTCTTAGATGTAGGTTTGACTTTGTTGTTCTGGGGTTGGGCCCATGATGCTGCATTTCTGACAAGCTCTGATGTCACAGGTTGATGCCAACGGTGTTAATGTGAGGACCCACTTTGAGTAGAAAAAAATTAGATAGTGGCTGAAAGTCAATTGACCTTAGATGTGTGAGTCTCCTTCTGAACTCTATATTCTATTAATCTATATGCAGTATTTACCATTCTTCTGATCATATGAACTAAGTTACTAGCTTTACTAAAATCAGGTACTATAAGTCTTCAAACTTATAACAATTTTTCCTTTTAAAATTGTTTCAATTATTCTAGAATGTTTGTATTTACATGTGAATTGTATACTGAGCTTGCTGAATGGTTTCTATTGCAAAATTTCTTCTGGTTTAATTATAATGGTCTTAAAATCTGTAGATCAATTTGGAGTTAATGAAATTTCAATTTGGTTTAAGTTTACATTTCCCCAAAGACTAATGATGTTGGACATCTTTTAATATGCTTTTTGTCATTTATACATTTTTTTCTAAAATGTTCATTCAAAATTTTCCTGTTAAAATTAGTTGTTTTTTGTATACTATCATGTTGTGTATATCTTTATTCTGGATACAAGTCTTTTGGAAGATATATATTTTGAATACATTTTCTAATATGTGATATGCCTATGAATTGCTTTAATAGTGTCCTTTAAAGAGCTAATTTTTAATTGATAATGTCACCAATATAAAGTGTGTTCATACTCTTTGTTTTTTATCTAAGAAATTTCAAGGTTAAGAAAATTTTTCATCTTTATTCTTCAAAAAGATGAATGGCTTTACCGTTTACATTTAAAACTATTACTACTTTGGATTGATTTTTACATACACAATGAGGTAAGGGTCAATACTTTTTTTTCCATGTGAAATATAAATACCCAGTTGTTCCAGCCTCATTTGTTTAAATGTTCGCACTTTCCTGAATAAATTATCTTTAGCATAATTATAAAAAATCAATCGATGTATATATATGTTTATTTCAGGGCCATATATTTGGACTTAAGGTTAGATTAACATTTTAAAAAGTAACTGAATCAGTTCACCATGTTAATACTAAAAGAGAAGAAAACATATGATCAACTCAATAGTTGCAATATATTATTGATCAAAACTCAGTATCCGTCTGTGATATAACTCTTAGCAAATTAGGAATAGATAAATCTGATAAAGATCATCTATAAAAACTGTACAGCTAACATTATATTTAATGATGAAAGACTGAATGATTCTCCCTAAAATTAGGAAAAAAAGATGTCCACTTTTATCATTTTTATTCATTATTGTATGTTCTAGCCTGTGTTTTAATAAAGAAAAAAATAATAAGAGGTATCCAGAATGAAAAGAAGAAAGTAAAACCCTGTTTATTTCCATATGACATGATTATATAGGTAGAAAATCCAATGGAATATACAAAAATAATATTAGAAATAACTAATGAGTTTAGTAAGTTTTCAGGATACAAGATGTATGCACCAAAATCAAAAGTATTTTTATATGCAAGCAGCAAATAATTTGAAATGAAAAAAATTTATAAAACAGAGAAAAGAAAGAGAGATTTGTAGATATAAAATATTTATACATAGAAAACAACAAAACACTGTTGAAAAAATTAAAGAACTAAAGAAATGGATAGCTCTATTGTATTCATTGGTCAGAACCCTTCTTACTATTAAAATATCAATTCTTCCCAAATTGACCTGTACATTCGATGATATCCAACCACAATCTTAGCAGGCTTTTGGATGGAAATATACAAACTTATTTAAATGTTTGTAAATAACTTAATCTAACTTATTTGTATTTAAATGCACAGGACCTAGAATAATCAAACCACGCTGAAAACAACAAAATTGGAGGAGTAGCACTACATAATTTATGAATTACTATAAAGCTCCAGTAATCAATAATGTCTGCTGGTGGTCTCAAGAATGACAAATAGATCAATGGAACAACATGAAGAACCTTGAGGTATAGCAACATATATATGGTCATTAATTTTGACAAAAGCTAAAAGGCCATTCAATGGAGAAAAGCTCCATTTTCAACAAATGGAGCCAGAAGAATTAGACATCTATATGCAAAAAACTAACCTCTTCATGTAAGCCACACAATGTAGAAACAAAAGCCCTCAAACTTGGTAGACCTAAGTGAAATCCCAAAGCTATAACACTTCTAGGAGAAATATGGAAAATAATTTTGTAAACATGGGTTAAAATCTCTTAGACACTCTTCAAACATGATACACTAAAGAATAAATTGGTAAATTCGACTGTATCAAAAATAAAATTTTGTTTTCAAAAAATAACATTAATAAAATGAAAAGACAAACATGGGAAATTATTTGGAAGCAATCTATTTGTAAAATAATTTGTATGCAAAATATATAAATAACAATCAAACTCAGCAATAACAAAATAAACAATCCAGTAAAAATGGGCCAAAAAATTGAACAGCCACTCCATCAAGGAAGAGATATGAATGGCAAGTAATAAATATTAAAACTTTTTCAACGTTACTAGTTATTAGGGAAATGCAAATTAAAACCACAATGAAATAGCAGTACATCAGAACAGATAAAACTCAAAAAATAAAAACAAAAACTGACTATATAAAGTATTGAAAAGGACATGAAGCAACTGGAACTCTTATACAAAGCTTGTGGGAATGTAATGCAAAAGGTACAACCACTTTGCGCTTGGTTCTTTAAGGCTGAGCATATATCTACAGTATGACCCACCTATTCCACTTGTAGGTATTTACTAAGAAGTGATAGTATAAGTTCACATAAAGGTATGTACATCAATGTTCATAGCAGCAGTTAAAAACTGGAAACAGCGCAACTATCCATCAATAGGTGAATGGATCATCAAACTGTATACCAATTTAATGGAATATTAGGCATAAAAAAGAGTGAATTACTGATATATAATATAATAAAGATGAACTCAGTATTCTGAGGGTACATGAAAGAAGTCATACTAAAAAGAGTACTTTCTGTATCAATCCATGTATACAAATTTCTTGTAAGTACAAATGAATCAGTATTGGTGGAACAAAGATCAGTTGCTTGTGAACCATGGACAGGACAAAGAGGAAGGGACAGAGGAAGAGGTTACAAAGGACATGGGGAAACATTTAGGATGATAGCTATGTTAATTATCTTAATTATGGTAATGCTTTTTATGGGTGTATACATATTAGAACTTACCAAATTTTTCACTTTCAATATGTGCATTTTATATCATTTATATGTTATAAAGCTATTAAAATAAAAATTAAGTGCTTGGAATTATATCAAATCACAGTACTTTCCCCATGTGTTTTATTTTGATTATTATCATTGGAGCTACAACTTGTATTTTAAAATACCAGCTATGAAGAGTAAAATCTACAAGGTAATATACCACTTACATTTTTTAAAAGGGGACAGAGAGAATAACCTCTGCTCTTAAGAAATTTATAAACGAAGCAATTGTGAATGGGAGTTCACTCATGATTTGGCTCTCTGTTTCTCTGTTATTGGTGTATAAGGATGCTTGTGATTTTTGTACATTGATTTTGTATCCTGAGACTTTGCTGAAGTTGCTTATCAGCTTAAGGAGATTTTGGGCTGAGACGATGGGCTTTTCTAAATATATAATCATGTCATCTGCAAACAGGGACAATTTGACTTCCTCTTTTCCTAATTGAATATCCTTTATTTTTTTCTCCTGCCTGATTGCCCTGGCCAGAACTTCCGACACTACGTTGAATAGGAGTGGTGAGAGAGGGCATCTCCGTCTTGTGCCAGTTTTCAAAGGGAATGCTTCCAGTTTTTGCCCATTCAGTATGATATTGGCTGTGGGTTTGTCATAAATAGCTCTTATTATTTTGAGATATGTCCCATCAATACCTAATTTATTGAGAGTTTTTAGCATGAAGGGCTGTTGAATTTTGTCAAAGGCCTTTTCTGCATCTATTGAGATAATCATGTGGTTTTTGTCTTTGGTTCTGTTTATATGCTGGATTACGTTTATTGATTTGTGTATGTTGAACCAGCCTTGCATCCCAGGGATGAAGCCCACTTGATCTTGGTGGATAAGCTTTTTGATGTGCTGCTGGATTTGGTTTGCCAGTATTTTATTGAGGATTTTTGCATCAATGTTCATCAGGGATATTGGTCTAAAATTCTCTTTTTTTGTTGTGTCTCTGCCAGGCTTTGGTATCAGGATGATGCTGGCCTCATAAAATGAGTTAGAGAGAATAAAATACCTAGGAATCCAACTTACAAGGGATGTGAAGGACCTCTTCAAGGAGAACTACAAACCACTGCTCAACGAAATAAAAGAGGACACAAACAAATGGAAGAACATTCCATGCTCATGAATAGGAAGAATCAATATCATGAAAATGGCCATACTGCCCAAGGTAATTTATAGATTCAATGCCATCCCCATCAAGCTACCAATGACTCTCTTCACAGAATTGGAAAAAACGACTTTAAAGTTCATATGGAACCAAAAAAGAGCCCACATTGCCAAGACAATCCTAAGCAAAAAGACCAAAGCTGGAGGCATCACGCTACCTGAATTCAAACTATACTACAAGGCTACAGTAACCAAAACAGGATCATACTCGTACCAAAATAGATATACAGACCAATGGAACAGAACAGAGCCCTCAGAAATAATACCACACATCTACAACCATCTGATCTTTGACAAACCTGACAAAAACAAGAAATGGGGAAAGGATTCCCTATTTAATAAATGGTGCTGGGAAAACTGGCTAGCCATATGTAGAAAGCTGAAAGTGGATCCCTTCCTTACACCTTATACAAAAATTAATTCAAGATGGATTAAAGACTTAAATGTTAGACCTAAAACCATAAAAACCCTAGAAGAAAAACTAGGCAATACCATTCAGGACATAGGCATGGGCAAGGACTTCATGTCTAAAACACCAAAAGCAATGGCAACAAAAGCCAAAATTGACAAATGGGATCTAATTAAACTAAAGAGCTTCTGCACAGCAAAAGAAACTACCATCAGAGTGAACAGGCAACCTACAGAGTGGGAGAAAATTTTTGCAATCTACTCATCTGTCAAAGGGCTAATATCCAGAATCTACAAAGAACACAAACAAATTTACACCAAAAAAACAAACAACCCCATCAAAAAGTGGGCAAAGGAAATGAACAGACACTTCTCAAAAGAAGACATTTACGCAGCCAACAGACACTGGAAAAAATGCTCATCATCACTGGCCATCAGAGAAATGCAAATCAAAACCACAATGAGATACCATCTCACACCAGTTAGAATGGTGATCATTAAAAAGTCAGGAAACAACAGGTGCTGGAGAGGATGTGGAGAAATAGGAACAATTTTACACTGTCGGGGGGACTGTAAACTAGTTCAACCATTATGGAAG
The DNA here is from genome assembly GCF_029281585.2 of Gorilla gorilla gorilla. NCBI lineage: Eukaryota > Metazoa > Chordata > Mammalia > Primates > Hominidae > Gorilla > Gorilla gorilla. Next base: position 68,051,750 of record NC_073238.2, read on the forward strand.
ACAGTGTGACAATTCCTCAAGGATCTAGAACTAGAAATACCATTTGACCCAGCCATCCCGTTACTGGGTATATACCCAAAGGACTATAAATCATGCTGCTATAAAGACACATGCACACCTATGTTTATTGTGGCACTATTCACAATAGCAAAGACTTGGAACTAACACAAATGTCCATCAATGATAGACTGGATTAAGAAAATGTGGCACATATACACCATGGAATACTGTGCAGCAAAAAAAAGGATGAGTTCATGTCCTTTGTAGGGACATGGATGAAGCTGGAAACCATCATTCTCAGCAAACTATCGCAAGGACAAAAAACCACACTCTGCATGTTCTCACTCATAGATGGGAATTGAACAGTGAGAACACTTGGACACAGGAAGGGGAACATCACACACCGAGGCCTGTCGTGGGGTTGGGAGAGTGGGGACGGAAAGCATTAGGAGATATACCTAATGTAAATGATGAGTTAATGGGTGCAGCACACCAACATGGCACGTGTATACATATGTAACAAACCTGCATGTTGTGCCCATGTACCCTAGAACTTAAAGTATAATTAAAAAAAAGAAATGTATAAAAGATCATCAGATTTACATTTAGAATTTCTGAATGAATTTTTAGAAATCAACAACTATTAAATCAGAAGGAAATAACTCAATGTGGAACAAATTCAGTACCTGAGGGGATGCAGGTTTTAATGGTAATCAGCTGAGTTCAGGTTTTTCCAAGGAAGCTTTCAGGAGTGGGTTTCCCTCTTGGCACAGACTTCTTTCTTACCTTCAGACTTTCAAGCTTCAACTAAGTATCGCACACAAAGAAAGGAACTTACTGCAGTACTTGAGTGGGAATCAAGTAAACACTTTGGATCGACACCCATGGGTCTTTTTCTGCACCAAAGTACATACATGCCATTTCCATGCATCCTTCTACGTAAGCCTTTATATTAGATAGAAGATACAGGATAGCCAGTTATCCTTAAAATGAGTTTTATTCCTCCTAAACGAGTCATAGTCTTGGTATGCAAAATGACAGCACTTTATTGCCTCATGCAGTGCTTTAAAAACTAAAAATCAGAAATTCTACAGTTGTTTTGAGCCTAATAACAATAACTAATATGTATTGATTACTTTTTATGTACCAACCATTTCTCATGTATTATTTCTTAATTGAGCCTCATATTACTTTTGCCCCAATTGTTAGGGATTGTGATATTTGTATTTTTTTGTCTTTATTTACGCATAGTGTTTTCATTTCATTTTCTTCCAAATGTCAAGGGCAGATCCATTGTTTATCCATAGGGACAACAGAAGCATTTTTGTGATGTGGAAATTTATTGTGATATAATAATAAATTTGTATACCCCAGTGATATAAACTTGAACTCATAGTCACCCCATACCAGAATCAAAATACTAAATGTGTGAAGCTTGTTTATTCTTACATGTCAACATGTGCCAGATTATCCTACACAAAGTATGTAAAATTCATTTGCACAAGAACCATCAGATTCAGAATAAACAGTTTCAAAATGCATTAGGGTTAACACAGCAAAGAATTTGGTACTCAGTAGAGATTAACAGCATTGAAATGCCTGTTAACTGCCTCTTTACTGAGGAAGCACTATGCACGTGCTATTTGGATGCTTTTTAGCATAGTAAATCTATTTCTATGCTTCAAACATAACATAACAAGAAAGACAACATGCTCTACTCTTGACTTAAGAAAACATATGGGAATGATGCTGAGTTTTGATGATCCATTCAACCTGGAATTTAGCCTAGACATGATTCACTAAATCTTAGATTGAAAAGAAACAAAACAAACCTCATCCTCCACAGACTTGTGTTAAGTTTTGCTTTAGAAACAGATGGCAAAGTAGAAAACTGGCTGGAAATTGATTGAATTTGAAAAATCAGATGAGGAAAAATCAAGTAATTCACCAGTCCAATAGATTGTTTTGAGGTTTCAGGACTATTCTTCACAGAATACCCTCAAGAGTGTCTTGGCGTATGCCATTAGGAACAACAGGTGATTATCATTATTTCTTTATCCTTTCTTTCGGGAATCTTTCTTTCTATTCTGAAGGTCTCCACTCTCCAAAGTATTTCCAGAAACAAAGCACATATTTTATTGTCTCTTTACTTCATGCCTTGAATTCTACTTGGAAATTATTCTGACTCCTTAAAGTGCATGTCTTACAACATTTGTAGATAGTTATCATGTCTGTCAACTTTAATCACTGCATAGCCAGACTGCATACACACACATGCATGCGTGCATGTGTGTGTGCACATGCACACACACACTATGTCACTTCTGAGAGGGTTTTATAAATGAAACATATTTGTGTAATCTTTCTTTTTTCCCTTACTGAATTAATTGTAGCGTTCATTCTTAGATTTTACATTCTATGACTGTCTACCTCTTTTCAGACCAGCTTTCTGGGCATCTTCCAATTCAATTTGAGGAAAACTTGTAAATTTTAAGATAAGAGAGACTCAGATGGAGGCCAAAAGATGTAATTTGGAAAATGTCAAAACCAATTTAAAAAGGAAAATAAAAGTATAAAAAATGTATGTTTATGCTAAGTCAAAAAACCAGGGAGTATTTCAGCTCACGAGTGGCCAGAATGACATATTAAAGTCAATTCATTTTTTTCCTGTACCATATGGAAAAACTTTCATTGCTAGACCAATCTATACAGTCCTTATGTCAACTTTGTGTCTGTCAGGAGTAGAAAAGCAGCATGGTGGCCCCTTGAAAGGATACATTTCCATAGACAGTCAACGGGGTGGGCTATCACTTCTTGGTCACTCATGATCCCTGACAGACTCTTCTGGGGAAGTGATTGAGAAAAGAGCTAGAGGAATGGCCTCCAAAATGAAAAAAAAAAAAAGCATGTACAAAATATCCTGCTCGGGGGACACAGAGAGAGTATAGAACTTACACGTGTTTATTTGCTCTACAAATTAGAAAAAAAAATCACATTTGACCATTATTTGATACTATGCGAACATATATGCACACTCTAAATCAGCGTCTAAGTTAGACCTGAGCCATGTTAAAAACTTGAGATGTCCTGAAGGAAAAAGAGAAGTTTCAAGCTGAGAGGTCTACAGTGGTGTGTTCAGTTCTCTGTTTGCTCTTGGCATATCAAGGTAGATAATGATACATGTTTTGCCCAGGTCCTATCATGTAAGGTTATATTATCAACTAAATTAGTCCTCAGAAAATGAATGTGTTGCTTGCAAAAAAGCAACTACATGGAAATTCCAGACTGAAGAACACACTAATATTGCAAGGAGAGTGAATAAGAAAATAGCAGAGCTGACTTATCCATTCTTTGAGCTCTTCCTAGGCCACCTTATGGGATAAAGCATTTATCATCTGCTCATAGAGTGCATAAAGTACCTTCAAAAATTAGCTAATGAGCTCTACGAACCCAGAACAACAGTATTGAGCCCTATAATGTTTTCAACTATGTTTAATGTTTTTTGATACCCAACCTAGTATAAGTCTTCACTAAGCATAGGGATCAGTGATTAAAACATTTGAGATTTTTCCTTTATTAACAGAATTCAAAATGCCCCATTGGATTATATAACAGAAATGGATGAAATAAACATGGAGAACAGTAAGATACAAACTGAAATGCAGTCTGCCCTCCATATCCTTGGGTTTTGTATCCTTGGATTCAACTAATTGTGGCTCAAAAATATTGTAAAATAAATACAACAATAAAAATAATACAAATAAGCAATATAATAGAACAACTATTTACATAGCCTTACATTGTATTAGGTATTGCAAGTGCATCTAGAGATGATTTAAAGTATACAGAAGAATATGCATAGGTTATATGCAAATACTAACACTATTTTATATTAGGGACTTGAGCATCCACTAATTTTGGTATCCATGGACGTCCTGGAATCAATCTCCCACGGATAGCGAAGGATGACTACATCACTTTCCCAGTAAAAACAGACATAGAGGAAATATTGTTTAATATTGGAAGAAACAAGTACTAGAAAAAATTCACAATGTGGGATATTTGCCATGCAGTTCGATAAAGGAAGAGATATTTCCAACATGCCTGAACTTATGGTATTTTCAAAATTCTGTTTTAGCAATGAAATATAAAATTATTTTGTGAACGACATTACTAAAAAGCTGTACCGGACTTATGACTTTTTAATTAAAACATTCTATAGACAAACAGCATAGGTATAAACTCATGTGGTGGTAGCTTTGCTGAAATTTATGAGTATGGGGCAAAAGGAAACAGAGTTAGCATCGTGTTTACAATATTTTCATTGCATGATAATTTACAGCAAAGCAGAGAAATTGAGGCCAGAAGTACGCAAAATGTTATGATATGTCCCCAAACATGTAAACACAACAAAAATGATACCTGGCATTAAAAAAACCACTTCTTCATGCCAGACTCTGTTCTTAGTGACTTGACTTTCTTTTTTTTTGAAACGGAGTCTCACTCTTTTGCCCAGGCTGGAGTGCAGTGGCGCCATCTCGGCTCACTACAACCTCCTCCTCCTGGGTTCAAGAAATTCTCCTGCCTCAGCCTCCCGAGTAGCTGGGACTACAGGTGCACGCCACCATGCCCAGCTAATTTTTTGTACTTTTAGTAGAGACAGGGTTTCACCATGTTAGCCAGGATGGTCTCGATCTCCCGACCTCGTGATCCACCTGCCTTGGCCTCCCAAAGTGCTGGGATTACAGGCGTGAGCCATCACGCCATTCACTCACTTAGTCATCATGACTCTATGGAGGGTGATTCAGTTCCATGTTCATTTTTCAGATGTGGAGACTGAGACACAGAGAAGTTAGAAATCTCCCACAGATCGCATAGAATGTGGTCAAATCAGGCCAATCTGGTCAGTCTGGCTCTAGAGTCAATTACTAAATTTTACTGCTACTCTTATCTAGGTATCTTTGTGAGGCTTTTTTTTTTTTTTTTTTTTAGCCACAACAGCCATTAATATCAAAAATAAAAGTAAACAGAATTTAGAAGCAAACTTTGAAATCACTGCATATTTTATCACATTTTCTTTGTAAAATATTTAAAACATTTTTAGCAAAGAAAGGAGCTACTTAATCATTAATAAGTACAGCCAATACAGTATGTTAAATTTCATCTTTAGGATGTCCTTTAAATTTTCTATTGTTTGTATTTTTCATCACATACATAGCATATTTGTACCTGTATATAATATGCATGTTCATGTGTATCTATGTATACATTTTTATTAGGACATGCATACAAAAGGTATACTGATGGTGGTACAATAAAAAAAAGTGTAAGGATTGGTGAGCTGAAGAAATAATTTGTACTAAATAAGAAAAGGAATGGAAAAAACCAAGCGAGATAGAGGGATGAGGATTCTAAAGACTCTGAGGAGCAGGGGGAATCAGTGGAAATATTAGGAGATTGTGCCTGAAACATGGAGAAGAAGAAAAGAATGATGGATGTGGTGTGAGATGAGGCTGTAAAGGGTGTTGGGGAGGACGAGAGGACAGGTGGGAGAAAGGTCTGTACCAAGGCAATGGCAAAAGAAGGTCAGTGGGAAATGGTGAACTTTGGACTAGATAGGTGGCATTGAAATGAAGCAAAGATATATGGAGAAAAATGTATACTGAGGTCATCTATTTCTTTTTCGTCTAAGAGAAAATGGTAGTCACAGTGATGAAAGGTGAGGCTATGAAAGGTAAAAATGGGAGGATTCAACATTTTGACAAAATAGGTTTTTGTAAGATACAGTAAAGAAAAAATGGATATGTAAATATTGTTTATTTATAATTTTAAATTTGTCTTATAATTTCTGATAATCAAGAGTGACTTGAAATACTTCAGCATTTTGTTTCTCATTGTATAAAGTTCTCAGTAATCTCCAAACAAGCATTTAAAGGGACGTATGGTTCTTATCTTTTTAATAGAATGAGGGATCCTTTTGTAACTGGAATCATTCTGTTCTCCAAATTATGAACTCATGGCTCCGCAAGAGATGTTGAGCTCTTTTTAATCCTATAAAAACACTATCCCATTCAGAGATGCATCTCGGTTCACACACAAACACAATTTTCAAAATTCCTTCTAAAAGGGTTTTAGGTTTGTTTTTGGTTTTTTCTTTTTTAAAATCTTTTCCATTTGACTACTGAGATTTGGGCCTTACTTCCTAACCCCATACTCAAAAAAGTGAAGGAAAAACACTTCTCTCTTTTAAGTGGGAAAAAGGCCTCTGTGGCTGAGGCTTCCTGGTGCAAGGTCACCCCAGAATGTTCCGCTGTCTCCCCTAGAATGTTGATGGGTGTCTCTGAAGCTCCAGAACGCTGACATTGGAGGTGTTGCCGAAGAAATATTCTTAACGACTAAAGAGTTATGTCCCTTATCAATGTTGCAGTGTGAACATTCTGGAAGATTGCCAAAGCTTTGTAAAACACCCATATTATTTTAAATCTCAGACACATTGAGATCAAAAGTTAATAGAAAGTCTTCAGTTAAAAAAAAAGAAATTAAATAAGTATATAAATGAATAAACCAGAAAATCATAGTGAAAGGGAGTTTTATAAGCTTTACAGTAGTGGAAGAAAGTAAAATTGTGCTTTGCAATAGAAGATATTTAATTAACTTAAAGTTTAAAATAACAGGGATTCTGTGAATTTTATGAGGACTGTGTACACTGAGTTTGTCCATGTACTTAAGAAAAAACCTTCTCTTAAACTTCTTCCTGTATTCAATATGAACTTTAAATATCAGCTTTTGAAGATAATTTTGGAAATGCACAGTATATTCACATATCCTAGGGAAGCAGAGGGTGCAGGATCCATTAGTTCAAATCTGTTCTTTTGACTTGATGTGTTAATACAAAACATAATAGAATTAATAGTAGCTTCTCCAGATCTGGCATATCTGGGTGTTAAGAGCCCTTAAACCACCTCTGTCCCTCTAATGGGACAATGTGAGACTAAGGTACAAGAGTGTAAAGAGTGAAAAGATGTGAGGTCATTATTCTCTCCTATGAATCTTTGCAACCCAATAGAGATAGCTAATTAGGACAAGATTTTTTTTCAGCTAGGTATTGGAAATTTTGAAGTGCCCACTCTCCTGTTTCCTTTATCTTTTCTATTTTATATCTATGGATTTTCATGCTAAACTTATTTTAAGGGCCTGGCAGGGTGAAAATGGAGTTATTATCTTGAAACAAAACTTTGGTTCATCCCAGAATTGTGACTTACTACATTTTAAATTTCAAGGTTTTTTCTTCTCACTTAGACCTCTCATTAATGATTCATGAATGAAGACTTTTCCTAGTGTAATACACTTTTTTCATATCTGGATTAGATGATTAGATACAGTTATCAGGGTCAAGAAAAAGGCACCAATTTAGGTGCAAGAAAAGGTAGAAGTAACTTCAGGCATTAAATTTAATTATAGTTTTTCTTTGTTCTTGGCATGCAAACATCATCCAAATACGAATGGAGGATTTACTGTGCTTAAATCACTGTAGAATTGTAGGGCTGAATAGCACATGTGAGAGACGGCAAATAGGTGAAAATATGTTACTCACGTCCACTCCTGTCTCCTAGGGAAGTGGTGGTCATTGCTGATAAGGTCTCAACTTTCTTTCCTGCTGAACTTCAGACTACTTAACACAGAAACTAGGAATAATTGAGAGCTGGCATAGAAATGACAACTCACCTCCCATTTCTTTGTTTCCAATAGGAAGTTTATAGTCTAAAACTTTTGTAAGAAAGAGAAAGGGTTAAGAATATACAGAAATACTGATTAGATGTACTTGTAACATAGCTACTCAGTTGTGTTGTGTGGTGCTAGGGCGATGAAGCCATTTGACTTACATCTGCTAATCCAGTGATTCCATTGATCTGACTGCTTTTCTCTTTCAGTTTCTTTTTTCATTCTTTCTTTCTTTTTTTAAGTAAGGGGTACATGCACAGGTTTGTTACAAAGGTAAATTTGTATCATGGGGGTTTGTTGTACAGATTATTTCATCACCCAGGTATTAAGCCTAGTACCCATTAGTTGTTTTTTGCTGATCTTCTCCCTCCTCCCACCCACCACCCTCTGGGGGGCAGCAGTGTGTGTTGTTCCGCTCAATATATCCATGTGTTCTTGTCATTTTGTTCCCACTTATGAGTGAAAACATGTATTTGGTATTCTGTTCCTGAGTTAGGTTGCAAAGGATAATGGCCTCCAGCTCCATCCATGTCCCTGCAAAGGACATGATCTCATTTTTTGTTATGGCTGCATAGAATTCCATGGTGTATATGTACCACATTTTCTTTATCCAGTCTATCACTGATCAGTATTTAGGCTGATTCCATGTGTTTGTTATTGTGAATAATGCTGCAGTGAACATTTGAGTGCATTTATCTTTATAATAGAACAATTTATATTCCTTTGAGTATATACCCAGTAATGGGATTGCTGGGTTGAATGGTATTTCTGTCCTCACCACACACTGTCTTCCACAACGGTTGAACTAATTTATACTCCCACCAACAGTGTATAAGTGTTCCTTTTTCTCCACAACCTTGCCAGCATCTTTTTTTTTTTTTTTACTTTTTCATAATAGCCATTCTGACTGGTGTTAGATAGTGTCTCATTGTGGTTTCGATTTGCATTTCTCTAGTGATAAGTGATGTATAGCTTTTTTTCATGATTGTTAGCCATATGTATGTCTTCTTTAGAGAAGTTTCTGTTCATGTTCTTTGAATAATTTTTTTTTCTTTTGAGATGGAGTCTTGCTGTGTTGCCAGGCTGGAGTGCAGTGGCGTGATCTCAGCTCACTGCAACCTCCACCTCCTGGGTTCAAGCGATTCTCGTGCCTCAGCCTCCCAAGTAGCTGGGATTACAGGCACATGCCACCACACCCAGCTAATTTTTGTATTTTTAGTAGAGACGGGGTTTCACCATGTTGGCCAAGATGGTCTTGATCTCCTGACCTCGTGATCTGCCCGCTTCGGTCTCCCAAAGTGCTGGGATTACAGGTGTGAGCCGCCGCGCCCAGCCCTTTGCATACTTTTTAATGGGGTTGTTTGTTTTTCTCTTGCAAACTTGTTTAAATCTCATATAGATTGACTGTTAGACTTTTAAATGGACTATTAGACTGTTAGACATACAGATGGCTATAGACTTTTGTCACATACACAGTCTGCAAAACTTTTCTCCCATTCTGGAGGTTGTCTGTTTACTTTGTTGATAGTTTCTTTTGCTGGCAGAAGCTCTTTAGTTTAATTAGATCCCATTTGTCAATTTTTTATTTTGTTGCAATTGCTTTTGGCATCTTCAACATAAAATCTTTGCCCATGTGTATGTCCTGAATGGTATTGCCTAGGTTGTCCTCCAGGGTTTTCAGAATTTGGGGTTTTACATTTAAGTCTTCAATCCATCTTGAGTTAATTTTTGTGTATGGTTTAAAAAAGGGGTCCAGTTTCAATCTTCTGCATATGGCTAGCCAGCTATCTCAGCACCATTTTTTGAATAGGGAATCATTTCCCCATTCCTTGTTTTTGTCAGGTTTGTTGAAGATCAGATAGTTGTAGGCATGCGGCCATATTCCTGTGTTCTGTATTCTGTTCCATTGGTCTATGTGTCTGTTTTTGTAGCAGTACCCTTCTGTTTTGGTTACTGTAGCCCTGTAGTATTGTTTGAAGGCTTTTGATAAAATTCAACACCACTTCCTGTTAAAAACCCTCAATAAACTAGGTATTAAAGTAACATACCTCACAATAATAAGAGCCATATATGACAGACCCACAGCCAAAATCATACTGGATGGGCAAAAGCTGGAAGCACTACCCTTGAAAACTGACAGAAGACAAGGATGCCCTCTCTTACTACTTCTATTCAACAGAGTATTGGAAATCCTGGCCAGAGTGATCAGGTAAGAAAAGAAAAAAGGGGCATCCAAATAGGAAAAGAGGAAGTCAAATTATCCCCGTTTGCAGACGACATGATCCTTTATCTAGAAAACCCCATAGTACCAGCCCAAAAGTTCCTTAAACTGATAAACAACTTCAACAAAGTCTGAGAATACAAAATCAATGTGCAAAAATCACTCACATTCCTATACACTGACAACAGTCAAGCTAAGAGCCAAATCAGGAATGCGATCCTACTCACAATTGCCACAAAAATAAATGAAAAATAAATTAAATACCTAGGAGTACAGCTAACCAGGGAGGTGAAAGATCTCTACAAGGAGAAGTTCAAACCACTGCTCAAAGAAATCAGAGATGACACAAATAGAAAAACATTCCATTCTTATGCATAGGAAGAATCAATATCATTAAAATGGCCATACTACCTAAAGCTATTTATACATTCATTGCTATTCCTATTAAACTACCATTGACATTCTTCACAGAACTAGAGAAAACTATTTTAAAATTCATATGGAACCACAAAATAACATAAATATCCAAGTCAATGCTAACCCAAAGGAACAAAATTGGAGGCATTTTTTTTCGTTTTCTACTAAACCTTGATCAGGGAAGAGGAAAGGCTGATGAGGAAACTTGCTTTGGAGCCATCTGAGAAGATCTTTTGAGGGAAGAGATTCCATTCAGGGATCACCACTGATATTGTTTGGATTACATGAGTTTCTTCATGTTTTCTATAAATATTAATTTGATCATTGATTTAAATCATAGATATCTTTTTTCTTTAAAATTTGCTATGTAATATTAAAATATCACTTAGATAAAAGATTCTGAGTGGGTTAAAGAGAGTAAAAATAAAATCATGGCCAAATAATGTTAGCAATTATTAAATGGTTTGTTAAAAAATACAATAAAAACAGAATTAAGGCAGGAGAATTGTTTGAACCCAGGTGTTTGAGATCAGCCTGGGATAACAAAGTGAGACCCTATCTCTGCAAAAAATTTTAATAATTAGCTGGGTGTGGATATGTGTGCTTATATTCCCAGCTACTGGGGAGGCTAAGGCAAGAGGATTGCTTGAGCTCAGGAGCTTGAGGCTGCAGTGAGATATGATCATACCGTTGCACTCATTCTAGCCTGGGCAACAAAGCCAGATTCGTTCTCAGAACAACAAACAAACAAAAACAAAAAAAAAAGCACCCCAGAAAAACAAAACAAAACAAAAAACAACAAATAATTTGGGAGCATTAGCTTGTTTGTAAAATCACTATAAAGGATGATAAAATGGTAAAATGGTGAACTTCCATGTGCTAGAATTAAAGCCCTCCCAAAATTGTGGATAGATATTCATGAAATGGGGAAATTCCTACAGATTCAGAAGCAAAGTAGCTAGTCAATGATTCATGAATAATTGTGTTAACAGCCCATGCGGATTCCCTGGGAACTCTCTACATGCGAGTGTCCCAACAGGCTTCCATCACCATGATTATGTAAAGCAAAACAAGGAAATTCCCTGATTGTTTCCATATCAGTTGGGCTTTAAGTCCTCCCTTGGCTGTATTTCTTCTCCTTCACGGTATCTTTGATGATGATTTTAACCAAGTGTTACTTGTATGCAAATATTTTGTACAAATATTTCCACTGAAGATACAAAATAAAAGTTTTTCCAGATAAAAAGCTTCGTAGGATTGGCCCAGAATGGATAACATTTTTATTTTGAGACAGGGCCTCACTCTGTCACCCAGGCTGGAGTGCAGTGGTGATCACAGCTCACTGAAACCTCTGCCTCCTGGGCTCAAGTGATCCTCCTACCTCTCAGCTTCCTGAGTAGCTGGGACTACTGTTGCCTGCAACTCTGTGCCTGGCTATCCCTTTTTTTTTTTTTTTTTGGTAGAGACAGAGTTTTACCATGTTGCCCAAGCTGGACTTGAACACCTGGGATCAAGCGACCCACCGGCCTCCACCTTCCTGAGTGCCAGGATTACAGGCATGAGCCACTGCACCTGTAATAACAATTTAGGGGATATGTTATTTACCTATTGCAGCATAAAAATTACTCCAAAGCATACTGGCTTAAAACAACAAATATTTATTATGTCAAAGTAGGTCAAAAATCTTGGTGTATTTCAGCAGAGTGTTTGTGGTTCAGAGTTTTTCACAAGGTGTTGCCTGGGCTGCAGTCACCTCAAGGCTCAACAGGGGGAAGATCTGGTTTCACATTCATTCAAGTGGCTATTGACAGGCCTCACGTCCTCATTAGCTATTGGCCAGTTCCTTTCCATGTGGGTCTTTCCACAAGGCAGCTTACAGCATGGCAGCTGGCTTCTCTCAGAGAAGTCAGCGAAAGAGTGAAATAGAGCAAGCAAGGTGGAAGCCAAACTGTTCAAAATCTAATTTCAGAAGTACCATCCTGTCACTTTTGCTGTATTCTATCCACTAGAAGGGAGTCACTAGATCCAGTCTACAATCAGAAGAAAAAATTACACACAGACGAAAATTGACAAATGAAAGCCATCTTAGAAGTCGTCTACCACAGAAGGTATGAAATGCATACATGCTTTAAAATGTATTATATGTATTACAGTAATTTATGTAGATTTTTTATTCTAATAGTTTATTTTTCAACGTTACCAGAAAATTAATCATCCTTTAATTATTTTGTTTATTCAAGCTAATTGGAGCCATTGGGAAGTAAATTATCTGATTTAACAATTAATTTGGGATTTATGAGAAACATTTTTACTAAGCGCAGTTAGGAGGAAAAAAAACACTACCAAAGTTTTTCTTAAAATAATATTAAATGAGGTTGTCTTAGTAGAAAAACTCAAGTTTATTGATTTTAGAATTTTTATTCTAAGTAACTATACAAATTTTAGGATTTTGATATTTCAAAATAGATTCACGGAAGTAATGTGAAATTTTGTCAGCTATCTTCATCTTACAACCTCTTTCTATCAGTTTTTCCTTTTCTCTATTTATTCAATCCCTAGAAAAGAGATTTTCTTTTTCATTTTTAAGTAATTTCTCAGTTTAGATTAAAATTGCTCAAAGACAACTATTACTTGTACTTCTGCATAAGAAACTGAGTAACCATAATTCCGAAAGAATAAACAATGATGAATACATGTTTGACAGTAAAAAACTTTATATTTTGAGAATAGATTATCCTTCAAAAAATTAGCATAATGCAGTAGGCCAAGAATACCATATACTACATCACTTGTTTCATTAGCCATTATTCAGTATAACATCTAAAACATACCTGTAATTTTGCTCAAACATCTTTACCAGATACCTCAAAATCTTCAGAGTCCTCAAGACTCTGAAGGGGAGGAAAAAGATCTTTTCCTCTGTACTCCTAGGTTCTCTGGTCAGGACTCTGAACATTAAACTGATAAAAGGCAAATTAACAAAATGAAAACAAACAGTTATTAACATGTGCAGCACAAATTCATGTGGGAGAAACTCAGTGACGAGTAACTCAAAGGAGTGATTAGAACGTGAGCTTCTATAGCATCTTAACAAAAGAACAACACATTTGTAGAAAAGTAATTGGACAAAAGAAAAGGGCTTTATTGGCTTTTAGGGGCCACGAACTGTGGAGTGGTAAATATAGGGGGCAAATATAATGGGTTATTTTAGCAAGGTCCATTTTTGCAAGTCCATCTCCGTGCCATCTTGTTTTCAGTGATGTTATCTTCTTGGTATGCAAAGAGAGTGGGAAAACACCTTCATAAAGGGAAATTATGTTCCATTTTTAGGCAGATTGGGAAAGGGTAGAAATCTCATCTGCTTTTCCTCAACTGCCTTTAACTCAAAATAATTCTAATGCCAGGGTAGCCTACTTTGGTATAATATACTCTGAATGTCTTTAACTTCAATAATTTTTAATGTTCCATATTTAAAAAAAATTATATTCAAATATGTTCCATTTGATAACTTCAACTGTCTTCTGAGATGTATTTCATAAGAAGTTCTTTTTTTGTTTCAGTAATACTACCTTCATGATCAGACATATTTTGGCGGTGAAATTTGCATTTAGCATCGATACTTGTTTTGTCTACATCGAGTGGGAAATTATTAATATATTTGTAGTTGTTAGTCAACTTATATTTTCTATATCATTTCCTCACTAGTTCTCAAATTAGCAGAAGGTAATTTGGAAATTGATTTCTCAAAACTAATGAAATTATCTGCTAAAATTCTCTATTTTTCCCCTAATCCTAGCTTTTAATTACCTCACATTCTCCTCATTGATAATAATTTTTTATCCTCCTCATCTTCCTGATTATTTATTTGAAACTTATTTCTTTTTTAAGAAAATAAAGGCTTGAGTCTATTTAAATCTGGATGTGTTTTGATATCTAATTTAAATTTAATTATGTAAAAACAAAATATAATTATCATTCCTATCCAGTGTTCTGTCTTTTGGAAACTTACTTCATGTAATTATCATAAATCTGGAAGGAAATCTGAAAACTGAAAATTGGGTTGCTAAATTTGGTATTTGATTTTGATATAAAACAATATTAATCCAAAGATCATTCAAAAGACTATTAGAAGGTCAAGCCCATTCTTCAAGATTGTTATCAATATTTAATTTAGGACCAAGCTAACCAGATGCAGCAGCATTTCTTGCAAAATGGAGCTAGAGAAAGAGAAATCACCTGTTTTACTAATGTAGAAAAAAGTCCAAGGTCTTCAATACTTTCATAAAAGCAGTATTTAAAAAATAGCCACTGAAAATACAGTAAACTTTGTCAAAAAACTTTGATTTAGCAGTTTCTTACATCTGAAATTGCCTTGAAATGTATTACCATACCCATGACAAAGTCTTATTTAACTTAAAATGGAATCAAATAACATGAGGGCCGAGAGCATACCTCACCATGGTCATGTAGGGTAAGTGTGTTTTGTCAAGATACAGGTGCTACGCTCACCGGGGAATCTCTACTAGACTCCCTGGGGGACGTTGGAGTGATTACCAGTCAGATGATGAGAAGTGGGAGGCTGCACACAGGTAGGCTTGTTCTGAGACTCCTGATGAGGCAGCAAGCATGGTCAGCAGCCTCAATTTTCTCTTCTCTGAATCCCAAGACCAGAAGAAAGCCACAGGGCTAAACAGTCTCTGAAATGCTTTTGTGTGCTTTTATGCAACCTCATAAATTTCCAAATGTGTTGTGCTCAAACCAAACAGAATATATTTCTAATTTACAGTTGCTGCTCTGTGAGATGGTGGCCAGTTTTCTGTGCAATAAAGTGGTACATCAAGATTTGTAGGCAGTTCTCATTGTGAACATAGTGCATTGGGACAAGTATAAATGATACCATTAAAGATTCATTCCACAACCCTCACTAGAGCTTTATACAGCTACATGGCATTACTTTTAATACAGATTTAGAATATATTTTTTCTTTCCTCTCATTTTACAGCTTAAATATTTGTGGTTTGTTTGGTTTAGTACCTGTTTCTATGTTAATCTTTCAAGATGGAATACCTCCCATTAAGGTTTCTTCTCAGCCATTTTCTCCAGACCCTCATTAAGAGAAATGTTTCTGAGAGTTCCCTTAAAAGTAAGTGAAGCTCATCTCTTCTACACACAACCTTTGCAGAGACTGAGCCCAAATACAAGGCTAAGCTGAGCTGCCTTCTTTCAAACTATTCCTCAAGTAAGCAAATTTGCTTAATACTCTCAGTCTACTTTTGGTTGAGATACAAAGTCACGTGTAAAAATAAAAACAAAAAGAAAGGGAGAGAAAGGGTCAGAAATCATGATATTAATATTAAATTTCTTTTTGTCAAAAATAAGGGTCTGTAGTCAAGGCATAGGTAATTTGCCTGGCACTTTATGTACTAGCAAATAAGCCAGGAAACTAGATTTACTCTACTCTAATTAACTATCCCAGAACTAACTGAAGATTGCCTGAATATATTCAGTGCAATACACGTTAGGGCCTTTCAAAGCTTCTATTTTTTTAGATGTAAATATAATTTCACCAGTTTAAACTAGTTATTAGCTTCTCTCTTGATTTTATCTTTAAAGATTCTATTGAACAGTTTTGGGTCACAGATCTCCATGATTACTTGATTTATCTATTCATTCAATCAATTTTTTTAAACATATGTGTCAGAGAACTTTGAAAAATGGGTATCTGTTTTCCAGAAATATTAATTTGCACACAATAGTATATATACAGTAGTTGTCTACAACTTGTAGGATTTATGGATCCCCTACAGACCATCTAGACATTTCTCAGATTAAAAAACACTTGTTACATTTCTTCTTTCTCGTTAGCATATAAATATATCCTGGAGTGAATTGTCCCTAGTTAAAATAAACAACAACACAAAAGTATCTCTTAATTTGAATGTTTTAGGCTCCCCCTTAGCTAAAGTAGGCATTCCTCTTTGAACGTGCATTGTCTTCTAGGTAACGTTCTGCTCCTCTTCCTCCTTTCTACAGTGTAATCATTATCTCTGGTTTCCCATCTTCCATCTATTCTTCAGTCTGTTGCCTTCTAGCTTCTGTTCCACTGAAACTGCTTTTGTTCAGCTCACCATAACATCTTAGTTTTTGACAGTAATGGGTACTTCAAAAATCTTTATTATGCTTTTTCAGTATTGAACTTTTCCATAGGAACAAAGAACAGGAGAAAATAAAATACTTTCTAGGTTATCTCAACTGCTCCTTCTTGATTTCCTTTGTATTTCCTGATCATCTTGACACAGTATTTCCTGGCATCTCATCAACATTTTTTTGCCTCTTATATTTCCTGGATGAATGCAGATAGGCTGATGGGCTGATTATATCTCTATTCCTCACCAAGACTGCTCGGAATACTAAACTGTGAAGTCTAAAAATTACTGTGCATTTTCTCTTGGCAGTCTCACAGATACCTCAAAATCAAAATTTCAAAATTAAACCTATCTTCTCTGAAAAACATTTTCTCCTTTGTATTCTGTGTCTCAATCAAAGACATCTCTACAGACTCAATTATCCAATAGAAAATTCTGGAGCCATTTCATATTCCTCTTCCCTCACCCTACACATCTATCTGGTGAGCAAGTTTTATAGACTCAAACTCTTTTGTATCTTTCAACTGTCCCTTTATCTTCATTTCAGAGTCATTTATAAAGTAGAACTGATTTGATTGAATAAGGACATGCAAGAGAAAGATTTCCCAAATCTTACATGTGTATGTATTTGTGTGTGTGTGCGTGTGTGTCTGTATGTGCGTATTCTTGTGGCAGAATTTCTTTTCCAGAAAAATTCAGTTTTTGCTCAAGGTCTTTCCACTAATTGGATGAGACCCAGTCACTTTATGGAGTATAATTTCCTTTACTTGAAGTCGACTGATGGTAGATGGTAACCATATCTGCAAAATACCTTCATAGCAATACCCATATTAGTGTTTGATTAAATAACTGGGTACTATTGCCTAGCCAAGTTCACACATACAACTTATCATCACAAGTTAGAACAGTTTTCCAGCTTCCAGAGCAGATTTGAGCTACATGGGGTTGTTATACTATCATGTTATCATTTTCGGTGGGTTCTTATTAGTTTTCCTTGGGGGCAGGGGTGAAAGGAGAGGAGATAGAACTGGGTTGAAGGTGCAGTTCCTATAAATGGTCTACGACTTTTTGCTTTCCTTGTCATCACAATCCCAGAGAAAAGCAAATTGATTAATGAATTCACACAAAATTACTTGTGCCTGTATAAGTTTTTTCTTTTCCTCTCAAGTGTGTTCAAAAAGTGAAAGACTACAGAAAACAAAGAAGAATCCTGAATATAAGAATGGAACACTTTAATAATAGGCTGCTCTGCTTATATCACAGCATGTGGCCATCTACTCTGCCTACATATGTGGCTGAGCCAGTAGGGTACACTCATCTCCCCTTCAAGCCTGACAAAGCTCAAAGGAGCAGATCAATGGCTTCGTGGGAAAGAAGATATACCCAAAGAATTGTAATTAATAATGACATAGTCATTGAAACCAAAGGTAAATAAATAGTGGGTCATCAGCATGCTACAGGTAAAGAAGGAACAACTTAAAAACAAAAGTCCAATAAAAGAAATGTATAGCTTGAAGGATGTGGTGATGATTACATTCAGCCCATGATTTTTTTTTTTTTTTTGTCAATTTGTTTGACTTTTCCTTTTCCCCTCTGGCAGTTGAATTGTCTGCTTTTTTCCTTGAAGCTGTTAAGGCTTGAGAAAGAAAACAACATAGGCATTTTAATTAACTTAGATGCAGTGTTTGCTTGAAGAGTAGTCACTCTGAAATAACGTGGTCTCCTCTGCACTGGCAGCAGCTGTTTCAAAGGCTGTACTGGAAGAATAAGGGAGGCTTAAGTTTAAACTAAAAGTAACATGACAGTTACAAGCTCTGCATTCATGCTATGTTCAAAAGCTTCCTCTATTTCAATTTCCCTTCCTTTTAGAATAAGTAGGGAGGAAAATAATAAATAATATCTCCTAGAAGGTTTCCTCCTGTGGGACTCCATCTTTCTGCAGTGAGCTACTACACATTCCCTACTCAAAGAACATTAATGCAGACCTCCAGGGGAATTTTAAAGAAAAAGATCACCAGAAAGGTGACACTTCTAGAAATAGTATCATGGTGTTCGCTCATTAGCCTTGGCTGGTGCAGAGCTGTTCCTCTCAAAGAATTCCTCTTAAAATGCTGCACTTCTAAACTTGGCATCATAAAGGGAAGTGGAAACTCCTCACTCAAAAATAATTTATATTCTCTTGCTATCTGACCTGCATTAGGAATAAAGGATCTGGAAAGCACTGAATCTAATTTACTCACTCAATATTCTTAGATGTTCTTTCCTAGTCACTTTCTACTGATTTATGTGTTAGGGCCTCTTGGATAATCCTTAATGATCCTGTTTCCTAGGATCAACACCCTTAGGTAATTCCCTTCCCTTATGTGTAGGCTGGATCTTATGACTCTTTTCCCGTGAAAAGAATGTGGCAAAAGTGATGGGATGTCACTTCCATGACTGGGTTACAAAAAGACTGTGGTTTCCATCTTGAATACCCTTTCTTGCTTTTCACTGGTTCACTTTGAGGGAAACCAGCTGCTGCGCTCTGAGCTGTTCTATGAAGAAGCTGATGCAGCAAAAAATTTATGTCTCTGGTCATCAGTCAGCAAAGACTTGAACCTCTCAACAGCCTCATAAGTGAGGTCAAAACTGTGTCCTACTCCTCATCAAGTCTTGAGATGGCTGCAGCCTGAACAACACATGGACTGCAGCCTTGTGAGATATTGTGATCAAAAGACCCTGCTAAGCAGTGCATGAACGCCTAAACAACAGAGAATTTAAGAAAATACATATGTGTTGTTTTAAGCTGCTATATTTGGAGGTAATTTTTTTCAGCAGTAGGATGAACAATGTATATAATATAGTATATTATTTTTTAAGCACCAAATATGTTTGCTTCTACCTGGCACAAAAAGGAAGAGGATGGGCGGATATCTAGATAATTTGATCAATTTAAATAGACCAGTTTTACTGTTTTTGTTCACAAAGTTTACTTAATGATAGCCAAATTACATGCTTTACTTTTTTTCTGGCCTATGTAAAGAGGCTATATAATCCAAGACACCTACAAAATCTTTTTTTGCCATTATCTTATTTACTTAGAAAAAAGCAGAAGTTGTCAACAACACTGGTAAAGACTATATAAAAGGGTATTAAGAAAGATGCTAATGTCACTAATTTTTTTAAATAAAACATATTTGAATATTAAAATACACAGCAGAAAAACTTCCAAAGGTAAAGACTTCAGGGAGTAGAGTTTCCAAGAGAGTCATTTGTGTAAACAGATGTTAATTAGAAGAAGCTTGAGATGGGATATATAATCATGCGAGTGGGTAGAAAGGACAATTGTACTGTTATATAAGTTATCAACATCATGGCTGCTAAGTGATGGAATCTGCTAAGGAAGTTGGTAATATTTACACTGCACAGTTAATAATAACAACATTTTGAACATTTATTATATCCTAATCATTGTCATAGTTAATCTGTACAATACACCTTTGAGACAGGTACTATTATCATCTTAGTTTTATAGATGAGGAAATCGAGGTTAGGAAAGGTGAAGTGACTTGTGCAAAATCAAGCAATGAATGTCAGAAAAGGGACTGTAACCTATTTTTCCTGCTCTCTTGAGGTATATGAAAGCTATAGTGCAAATAGATTGAATTCAATAGTAATTGGAATCTTCTATAATTGTTTACAGATAGGACTGTGATCCGGTCTTAATTTCCACATGTGTCCATTCCTAACTTCACTTCTTCCAGATGAGATGAGTCCATCAAATGATATTTCTGTTGGCCAATGATATCTTTACATCTGACAAAGGGCCCATCTAATTTCCTTCTGAATAGAAGGTAAAAGAGACTGATAATTATGTGCTTTGAAACCAGGGAGGATATAGCATGTGTAATTGCATCCATCTTTTAAGACAACATTTCAAAACCAGAATTATTTTTAAAAATAAAATTAGATGCCTTTTTAAAAGCCTAGCAAACTTATCCAACCACATATGTCAATTCAGAGAGCACTAACCCCCTTCTTTCTCTAAGTTTTCTCATCCTAGTGATGAGAACACTTTACTCAATGCTTAAAGCTTCATCATTAGGGGCAGGCTCCAAGTCTTCTGTTGGAAAATACTTAGATGTAAAGCAAAATATGTGAGTTTGATATTTGGCTCCTTCTGAATGCTCTTGTCTACTCTTAGGCAAGTCACTTAGACTCTTTTCCATAAAATAAAGATTATGCTTAGGGTACACGGTCATTGTGAGGTTTAAATAAAGTAAGGAAAATAGAAGTTCTTATAACATATTCTGTACTATAAAAATCTGAATTGTTATACTTATAATTTTATGAGTATGATAAAAATCCTTCTCAAATGCCTAAAACTTCTTTCCAAAAACTTTTGGAATCAGAACATACAAAGTGTTTGCTGTTCTGGTTCACTCTACTCTTTGATCCCAAAAGTATGTTTCTTTAACACTTCAGGGAATTTTTTAGTCATGTGGAACACATCTTTTAAAAGATAATAGAAACATACCTAAAAGTAGTTTGTCCACATAGATATAGATGGCAAAAATGTGACTGGGTAAAATGATACAAAATTCAGTGTGATGGACTTGTGGCGTTTTAGTTCAGTGGTTCTCAACTAGAGGTGATTTTTACTCGCCAGGGACATTCAGCAGTGTCTGGAGACATTTTTGATTTATCCCAACTAGAGGAGTTGGGCCCAGGGATGCTGCTAAATATTCTATAGTGAATAGGGCAGCCCCACAACAAAGAATTACCCAGCCCCACATGTCAGCGTGCTGCTGTTGAGAAACCCTGCCTTAGATGACACTGGGTAACACACATTCTTTCAGATTAAACTGCTAGGGATCCTAACAATTAAGAGGCTATTATGACTACTATGGAGGCCCTATCGTTTGCTCCTTTCTCCTTTTGTTGTCTAACTTAAGGGCCTTATCTTCATCATCCTAAAAGGCTATTTCATCCTTTTATGTCTCAAGTCAAAATTTATGTGGAACCTCTATAGAAACTCATGAGACACCATGGACTGTGGAGGCATTAATATGCTACTGACACCAGCTATAAATCTTCATCTCATCTGCTGCTGTCAATGCTATCTCAAAGATTTCAAAGAGTCTGAAAGAAGTAGACTCCAGAGTGAAAAAACAGCTGTCCTACGATCAACCTAAGTGATAGAGAGGTAGTGCTGCCTGGCAGGGAAGGTGTTTTGAGAGCTTATCTACTGACGTCACCCATGTTTGAAGTATATGCTGTCCTTTTTCTTCCAAGATTTCTTCCACTTACTTCTCTCTCAAGATTTACCACCACATATGATGGATTTATTCTATTATAAAGGTCATTCTAAAGCTACAACAATGTTGCACACTTTGTTGGTGGTTTTAAGACTGGTTATTTCCCTGAAGTTAAACTATCTGGGGTCATGGAGAGATTTTTAACCAATGACAGTTATGGCAAGTCTGGAACCTCGAAATGGAAGCCCAGTGAAATGCAATTTTTTGAATTCCAATTTTTATCCATATAGCCTGACCCTTGAATGAACCTGATTCAAGGGATGCCACAGTTAGATATTTGTTATAGGAAAGATGGTGGATTGAGAAAGAAAAACTTTGTCTGAGAGGGCTCTTTAATTATCAGGCCCAGAAAAGTACTGACATGCAATACCAGTCACTTCTTACTCCCCACTTGAGGTACATATTTACCTCTTGAAGCTACTGGCTATGTGGGTTCTAGGCTAACTGATGCCAAGTAGCCATAAAATTCCATACTATGGACACCATAACTCATACCCTATAGTTCAATAATGATAGCTAGTTATAACCAATGTCATTTCTGTAAACCAGTGAGAATTCCTGACAACTTTGTATCAGCCTGCTCCTTGTTCCCTTTTTGCCTTTAAAAACCTGCGTGTAACAAAGGCTAAACTGAGCACTCACCAGGGCAACTTGGAAGCCTGTCCTGGGCTGCAGTCCTCAACCCTGGCCCAAACAAACTCTCTGTATTAATTTTGAATCAGTTTCTGTCTTAGGTCAATAGGATGAATACATATGGAAAGTCTACATGTATGACTCAATTTTTAAATCCCTCTCACACGTTACAGAATGATTTAAAGGGGAGCAGTGATTATTTTCCTGATTATGTTCTTTTGATGAGGTTGTTATTCAAAGCATTCATTCAACAACTTGACCAGTTGTATGGTAGTTCTCTGAATGTCAAAGAAATCTGAGGAAGAAGAATTAGTATATTTTTTAAAAAGAATACTTTAATCAATTTAAATGAGAAAGAGACATTTTGGCAACTTCATCTGCTTCTGAAATTTACATTTAAAGGGTGTACTGTGTAATCAGAATTCTAACAAGGAGTCAACATCATTTTCCCAGTGAAAAAATAACTTTAAAAATTTGTTTGCTGAAGCTGAACAGCTTTCAAAGAAGATGAAAAGATATCCAATAAATTCAGTGTCTCACTGAGAGACTCAGCAAATACTGAATATCACTATCCTAACAAATCTTAATGAAAAGCCAAATCTACCTGTGAACAGAGGGAATTGATTGGGAATAAATTTACTTCGTAAAGACTAAAATCAAGTGGTCATACAGTACTGTTTTGTCAAGTTTGGAAAAGCTTTCTCATTAAAAAGAAGAGAGCTCTGTTGTACTTTAGCTTCACTGTTGCACGAGTGTCCTGAAAAGATTTTGTTACCAGCAGCATGACCCAATGTCAGCAACTAGAGAAAAGGCAGGAGTAATTGAGACTTGGAGCTAAACACATCCCACCTTTCTCACAAAAGCTGATGGTATAAATAAAAATGGTCCCAGAGTCTTCCCTCACTACATTGCCCCCAAAGAATTAATTATAGTGTCTGGCTTAAGGATGTCTTTGGGAATGGAAAGTGCATTCTTTCAGACCTGTGTGGTCTCAAAAGCATGTTAGTGCTTACAGTGGCAGATGGAGAGATTTGAACCACTCCATTTTAGAAAAATTGTGCGCTGGCCTAAAAGACATTTAAACAAATAATTTAGCATCTTTTCTAAGATAAAGAGTAAACTATTGATCCAAAGGTTGATGTTAAGTCACCTGAAGTTCAGAGGTTTGTATATAGTTTACAATTCAAAATACTATGAAATTGAACTCTGTGTATCTAAGTTTATAAATATCATTATTACCTTCAATACAAGATAAATACTTTCTGGTGGACCTACACTTTTAAAAATGTAGCTGGGTATTAGGATACTTTTACAAACTTTGTCACACCTAAAACTTGTAATTATATAAACTGAGAGCTACCAGATGAAAATTAAATGGGCAAAAATGAAAACCATGTTAAGATTGTTAATAATTTAGCATGCATGGGACATGAGATATCCAAAGAGTGGGCTAACAAATTGTATATTCATTTCCACCCAGTTTATGAGCAAGTTCAGAAATAAGAAGTAAATAAAGATAAAACAACAAATTTCCTGTTAGTCAACTGGATTTCTAATTAAAAACTCCCATAATTTGGTACACTCACACACCACACTCCTAGATAAGCAGATCAAAAGCTTAGACATGGAGGCAGTATTACTCCCAAAAGAATGAAAGACAATACTAAACTAAGTATGCCCAAATAACTACTCTTTCCAAATTTACCAGTCAAAAAGGCCACTTCCCTAGGTGTAGGGTCAGTCAATGGACCAAGAGAGGCCTTGAATGTGCTTAGACAAATGTCCCCAAACCAAAGTGGATATTTTTCACAATTAATTTTTTGACTTCGGGTTTATACATCAAAATATTTGAGTTTGCAATCTTCACCTACATTCAAATGAGGTGTTTTGCTAGGAATTGATGTAAGGGAAGTGAGACTTTAAAAAAGAGTTAAACTATAAAAATCAATACCAGATCAGAGTAGAAAAATGTAAAATTTCCATTATAAGACTTAGTTATAACCTGAGTTGCATATTTCCCTAAAACTTAAAGTATAAAAAAAAAAAAAAGAATATGTCCATGAGTAGGAGGTTCACCTGAGGAAGGAGAGAGGAAGAGAAAGGCAGAGCAGCCCCCATTTCCTCTGCTGGGGTCATTAAAGCACTGTCATGGGAGAGGAAACTTGGTCAGCAGATGCAGAAACTCCAGCCCCATTGATGTGGGTCCTATTAATCATTTGGTTAATCTCTGGTCCTATTAATCATTTGATTTCTCTGACACTCATTGCAGATCTCTTGCCTGTTGAGCTGCCTTTGACTGCAGTGTTGCTGCTTATGTAGGTTTGCGGAGGGAGATAATATCCCATTCACGGAGCTCCAAGTTGGTTCAGTACCTGCAAAAATAATTTTTCAATGGCCTCTGATTTTTTCTTCCCTACATACTTTGTCAACCAGAGAATGTAATGATCACATTAATGTCAGTGTCCTGATCCATGTAATAGTTATATTTTCTTTGGAAATTAGTAAACTATCACTCCAGTTTTATACACCCATTCTTTTGAGCCTGATTGAGGAGATTCTACCTCAGGTTGATGTGAATCTACATCCACTATTATTATGCTGACCGAAGAAACTTTCTGTGCGTGTGTGCATGCAAGGCTGAAGGAGAAAGTGGTAGTGAAGTAGGTCACAGGATTGGAGCAGATATTAGACTATGAAAAAATGAGGTGTAAAAGATCAAATTATACAATGATTGCAGGAATATAGCTGCATAATTACATGGACATAATTCCATAAAATGTACTAAAACTTCTAAAACATTCACCAAATGTTGTTGCTACAACAAATTGGAGAAACATAAGGAAGCATGATCCGGTCATGCAAATTAGAGGAACATAAGGACATCAATTAAAAATTCAAAGACCTAGAGATCATTCCCAGGTGTCTCAGAATTATTGAGAAGGCTAAGCAGACATCATATCTCTATATTATTGGAAGTTTAATGCTTAATAGTACTTTCTATGGAGTTTCATTAAAAAACGGTCTGAATTTATTACAGAATGCTTCAGTGTTTTTGGTTGGAAACATTTATTAACAGAAAAAATAGACATAGCAACAAGAAGACATTATTATTGAGATAACATAGAATATGAAATATGGTAGGAAAGAAAAAATGGGTTGTAGAATAAAAAACATGGTAAGGAAGAAGAAATAAAGCAAGATTAAAAAACAAACAGAAGGGCCAGGCACAGTTGCTCAGGCCTGTAATCCCAGTGCTTTGGGAGGCTGAGGTGGGAGGATTGCTTGAGGCCAGGATTTCAAAAAACAAATATAAATGTGTGATTGTGAGAGCAACTTATTATATACATGTAAAATGCATATCAGTGATATGAATGAATAATACTTGATATTTATTGAACTCATTTATGGCAGGCAATATAATAATTTTCTTATATATGTCTTATTTAACACTCAGAATTTTATGAGTTAAATGTTATTATTAGCTCCATTTTATAGACAAGGGAATGATGGCTTAGAAGGGATGTCATTTGACCAAAGTCACATTACTAAAAAATGGAGCTGTTATTTGGACCCAAGTTTCTAACTCAGGAGCTCAGGAGCTTAGCATTATGTTTTCTTACAAAAAATAGTAATAAAGTATATAGAGAAATATACTAGTGTTTGTGTTTTACGGGGCAATGTATCAAATTCATTTTTACGCAAGAAAGTTGACGTGGAAGACAGACTGATAGCTGGATTTTGAGCAATACTTTGAAAAATGAAGCTATGCAATTTAGTAGATAAAAGAAAATAGTATTTTCTTTGTTTTGTAAAGTACGGGCAATTTATCAGAGGCTTTTCAAGGAAAAACAAAATTTAGCAAATAAATGGCACCAGATAATTTTGAGTCTTGTGTCTGTCCTTTAAAACCATACAGAGGTCACCAAGACAACATAGAGAAAGAAAGAAAGAAACAAACAAACAAAAATTTATGGTGCATTCTTATAATTCTATAGTGCTTCATAGTTTTCAATGCATTTTAATACATATTTTCTAAGTAGATTCTGCTGAAGCAGATAGCTTGGATATATTATTCCCATTAACTTTTGATTACACTGATGCTCAGAGAGATTAAATGACTTGTGTAAGGTCATACAGCCCCTAAGAGACAGACCCAGGGCTATTGCTAAAAGATTAATTCTCAAGCAAAGTGCTGAATTACTGAGTCATTACTTTACATGAGTCCACAATTTAGTGCAGAGAAAAAAGATTGGACATAGATGTAAAATCAATTAGGCAAAATTATCACATCTGAGAATATAAAGCAGAAAACATAGATAACTGGGAGGGGTTGGAGAAAAGCTGATTGTGTCCTTGTGACCTAGACTCAGACACTGGATTCGTCTCATGGTTACTACTCACTTTGTTTCCCCATATTTTCTGAAGACAAGGTGCTTTCTAAAGGTTGTTTTTACTCATAGGCCTATGGGGCCTCTCTTTTGGGTGAGTTAGGGACACAGCAGCCTCTATTTTTCTAGGAACACCTTTAAAATATAGTGTTCTAGCATTCTATAGTTATTAATATTGAGAGCATTGTCTTGTCGAATAACAACTCTACTACAAATTGTTCCTGGGGAAGTTACAAAAGCTTTCTAAGCCTCACTTTTCTCATAAGTAATACAAGTGTAAAATACTAACATAAATGTGCTGTAAGGATTGCAAAGCACACTTAGTGTGATGTATGCAAAGTGCTTAGCCCAATAACTACTATGAGGAAGTGCTCAATAAAAGGTAACTATTAATACTGTCTCTTTTACTAGGAGATGAACATGGCACATCAGAGCTTCACTGAGTCCTAGGAGCCCTAGGATATATCTAGGATCTTGCCTGCCAAAATATTTCCATATAGGTTTTCCAAAGGTGCATCAAACTTGACATTTCTAAGACTAAACACATCTTTCCCCCTCGAACCTGCTATGTGTCCTCCATTCGCTAATTTATAAATGGCACTACTGCTCATCTGATTGTCCAAATCAGGTAAATGGCTGTAGCAAATAATGCTTCATTTCCTTCACTCACAATTTAGAGATCTCACTGTTTATAGTTCTACTTCCAAAATGTTGAACGGAATCCAAACTCTCTTCTCCATGCTCTCATCTTGGTTGAAGTGCTCAGCATTTCTTGCTTAAACTATAGCAATGTTCTTCACCTGATCACACGGCATCCAGTCTTACTTTCCTCCTAACTGCTGTACACATTACTTTGAAAGTGATTTTTCTAATATAAAATTGATAACATCACTCTTACCTCTTGAATAGCTGTCTATAGGCAGGTGAATAAATTTGAGTTTCATAGCCCAACATATAAAAGCTTTCCTTATCTGATCTACTTTTACCTCTCCAATTTCATTTCTCTTCATGGCCTCTCTCTTTCACTGCATCACACTTGTTTGTGATTCTGTGCCTTAGTTCATGCCATTCCCATTGTTCATCCCCATCTTTCTGGCAAATTCATTCTAACCCTGCAGGACTACCTCAAGCATCCCCTTCTTATGAAAGCCTTGTCCAGCTTGCCTCAGAACTCTCCACCTCTCAGTTCCTGCAGGCTTCTTTTATAAAACTGATTTCAATCGATTAGCTATATTTGACCTCAACCAATAGACTGTGAGTGACCTGAAAGCAAGGGTTCATTCCTATTTGAATTCACAAATTAATAACTGACAACCAGTAAATCCTCAATAAATATGTGTTAAATAAGTATATTAGTTGTCAGGACTCTTTCATTAGATACTTGCTTCTTCTGAGTTGGTTACATTAATGCAATTGTTCTAAGAGAAATACATGCCTGGTAACTTTTAAAAACATGGGTATATTTAAAATATAATTAAAATACAGAAAAGTGAATCATTTGAAAATTTCTGACATATGCACACATCCATAAAACAGTTACCCCAATACAGAAAATGAATGTATTCATCCTCAGTAGTTTTTTCAACCCTTGGTAATGCTTTCATCCTACCTTTAAAACCGTCCAATTTCCTAGCAATCAATGATCCGATTACTGTCACTATAGATTGGTTTGCATTTTCTAGAATTTTATATAAATGAACTCACACAATATGAATGCTTTTTTGTCCTTCTTTTTCCACTAAGCATAATGACTTTCTGAGTAATTTATGTTTGTTATGTGTATTATTATTCCTTTGTTGTATTAAGTTGTATTTCATGTATGGAATATACATATACAACAAAATTTGTTTGTCCTTTTACCTATTGATGAATGTTTGTATTATTTCCAGTTCTTTGGCTATTACAAAGAAAGCAGTTTTGAACATTTGTATTCAAGTCTTTGTATGAAGATATACTTTTGTTTATCATTGTTAAATATCTAGAAGTTGAATGGCTGAATCATAAAATAATTGTGTTTCACATTTTAAGATATTGTCAAATGTTTTGCCCAAGTGGTGGTACCATTTACCATGTAACATAAATGCCAGCAGTGTATGAGAGCTCCAGTACTTCTGCCTTAACATTTGCTAACCATTGGTATAGTCAGTCTTTTCAGTCTTGGACATTCTAATAAATTATGGAAGTATCCCATTAAGATTATAATTTGCATTTCCCTAATGGCTGATGATGTTGTACATATTTTCCATATTCTTTTATGCCATCAATATTTTTTCTGGTGAAGTAGTTGAAATATTTTGCCCATTAAAAATGTGTGTGTTTGCTTATTATTGAGCTTTGGAAAATTTTCGTGTATTCTAAATTCAAATCTTTTATCAGATACGTGATTTGCAAATGTTTTCCCCCAACTTGCAAAGTGCCTGTTCACTCTCCCAATACAATCTGTCAAATAGAAGTTCTTAATTTTGATAAATTTCAGTTTATCAGTTTGTTTATTTTATGGATTATCCTTTGGTTTTCTATCTATTAAATCTTTGCCTAGCCCTAGTCACAAAGGTATTATCATATGTATTCTTTCTTCAGGTTTTATAGATTTAGAGTTTGCATTTAGGTCTATGATACGTTTTTTAAAAGTTTATTTTGGGATATGGTACAAAACATGGATCAAAGTTTTTTATTTTTACACAGACAGTCATTTTTTCCAACACTGTTGAAAATATCTCTTCTTTACTCAATTGTATTTCCATCGTGGTTGAAAATTAATACCAATTTTTGAATGTTGAGCTAATTTTGCATTCCTGGTATAAATTCTATTTGGTTATAATGTAATATCCTTTTATGTTTTAAAAGTCAACTTACTATTTTTTTTTCTAGAGATGGAGTCTTCCAGCCTGTTGAGCCTGGCTGGCTCGAACTCCTGGACTCAAGTGATCCACCTGCTTTGCCCTCCGAGGTTCTGGGATTACATGTGTGAGCCACCGCACCTGGACGAATTTGCAAAAATTTTGATGAAAATCTGTTCCTTCTTAATTTCCTTAAGAAAATTTTCTACAAGTGGAATCGCTGGTGCCAGGAATATATACATTTTACAATCTTTGAATATTCTTGAAAAAAATGTCATGTAAATGATATACAAGCAGAACATTAAACTGCCTTTCCCCTGCATCCCTGGCAATCTTACCTACTGTTTTTGTAAACCGTATAACCATGTTTACAAATGGCATCTTGGTTTTTTTTTTTATTTTGATACTCTTGATCTTTATATTAGTGAAATATTTCCTCTGTCCTCCACATGGAATGCTTTCAGTTCTTCCTAGAATATCTTCATACCAGACTTCAGAAAAATTCAGTAGGACATTTTGACTTCGCTCTGTTCATTTACCTTACCCATTGGCAATTTTTTTTTTACTGTTTTATTTTTATTTTTTGGAGACAGAGTCTCATTCTGTCACCCAGGCTGGAGTGCAGTGGCACGATCTAGGCTCACCGCAACCTCCGCCTCCCTGGTTCAAGCGATTCTCGTGCTTCATCCTCCCTAGTAGCTGGAATTACAGGTGTGTGCAACCACGCCCGGCTAGTTTTTTGTATTTTTAGTAGAGACGGGGGTTTCACTGTGTTAGCCAGGATGGTCTTGATCTCCTGACCTTGTGATCCGCCGGCCTCGGCCTCCCAAAGTGCTGGGATTACAGGAGTGAGCCATGGCGCCCAGCCCGTTGGCAACTTTTAGGACCAAAATACTGTGGCTTGGCAATTGTCCTCCACCTCCTGTTTTGACTGAGAGCCTTCTTTCAACTCTCAATTCTGTCTTTCTTAATATAAACATTGGATTTTGTACCTTAGACTTCTGTTTCTTCTCCTATAGTGCTAGGTATTCTTTACGGTGAAACCCAATACATTTCTACATCATTAATCACTCACTGATCTATTAGGACTGTAGATAATTGATTCAGAAATTCAAGTGCAATTCAGAATTCAAAATGAAATAATCAAAGGGAAGAAGATAGTCCTGTTGCAGATATTCTTCTTGTCTTTAGATTCAAACATCCTAGGATTGGCTCCAAGATCTTAGGCACATCCGAAGCATCAGACAGACATGATAGTATATAGAATGAAAGAAATATATATATATATATATATATCGTATATATGATCATCCTCAAACTAAGACACTAAGAGTAATCAAAGCAAGAATACAAATATGACCTCAGAATGTGGGTAGAATTGTTCACATTATTCTTTTTTATGTGGACCAAGATATATTATAGGAAATAAGGCTTGTTTTCAGATCCATTGCTGCTTATGTTGGATTGCCCTTCTTTCTTCTTCCTTATCCATGTTGTTTATTGAATGCTGTTGTTGGCGTTCCATGATAAACAAGAGAGACTTTTTAAATTTTTATCCAGAAGCTTATTCTCCCCGGGTGCCAATACTTATTCTGTAGCCAAAATTGATTTCTAGGTGATTCCTTCTTTGCTTCTTTTCCTCCACCATCCCTTCTTCAAGAAAGATATAAGATCTGAGCTCATATCAAGATCCTGATTCCTCTGGGAATTATAGGATCGAGTGGAGAGCAGCAAGGCAAGCATATACAGTTTATCCCTTAGTAGTTCTTGGATCCAAAATAGGTATCATAGTCTATTATAAACTGTTATGTTGTTTTTAGCATAATCAAACAGCTTAAATCAAACCACCGGCAAAAAAGAGAGTTATGTCAGGTTTGGCTATTCAATCATTAGTTTTTTTTGCCTCACTACGATTTTATCCACAAGCCATTCCTATATAGATTCTTTTTAACCTCACTTAGAATGCTTTAAAAAATAGCAAAATTCAAATGCAGAAGACACATTCTTCCAAGATATTACTAGTAGCGTCTTATTTTGAGGATGAACCGATATGTATGTATATACAGTCCCTTGAGAAAATTTTATTCATTAGATTCCCCCGCCACCCTACAATATAAGAGTCTATGATTAAAAAGACTGACTTCATTTTTGATGTTTTGCTGCTGAGGCTTTCAAATCCCACCTCTGCCCTTTCCCCTTTTCTCTCCATCAGGGCAAATTGATAATAAAGCCTGGTGCTTCCTCCTTTGGAGCCTGGTGGGAGGTTCAAGGCATTTTTGTGGGACCCTCACCCAGTCCACCTGGTAACCACAAAAAAGGCCAAACCAGTTTCCTCTCCCTGTTCTCCCAAACTATTTTTGACTCTTGTTAGAAAGCCTGTCCTACTCTTCCCAGAAAGCCTTATTTTGTTTCATACCATTTTGGTACAAGTGTGGCATACAGTCTCAACATCTGAAACCACTTTTGGGTTGGGAATTTCATTCCTATTCTATGAAGTATCCAGGCAACTGAATTTTTAATAGAACTATATTTTGTTCTCTTTATTATTTTACAGTAGCATCAATGAACACCTTTAAGCTACCAATTAGTTTTAGAAAAAGAGAGATTCAAAATTGGAAAAGAAAAATAGTTAACAAATTATAAAGTAATTAAGTTTTATATCAATTTATAGTTGAATTTTTGTATAAAATACTGTGGCTAAGTGGTTATTACATATTGTTAATATGGGAAACTATATTCAAAATAGAAATTTCTTAATTTTGTGATAGATATAACTAAGATTTGTTATACACTTATATGTTAGTACTATGCTTAGTGGACACTTCGCTCATTTAATATGCACACCAACTCCGTGAGATACAGATTATTATTATCCTTATTCGCAGGTGAATATGAGGCTTGGGGAGGTTAAGTAACTTGTTCAAGATTGAATAGCTTGCATATAATAAAGCTTGGATTTAAAACTCATACAATCTAAACCCAGAGCCTATTCTTCCAATTACCAAGCCTTACAACAGAGGTACAGCCTCTACAGTAGTTAATGGGAATTGCTTTTCTAAGAAATCCCTTGTTTCTTTATTCAAGAAAAGAAACTAAGGGGGTTGATGGTTAGTCTCTGGATTCAGATACGCAACAACAATGTTGTTTTATGTTGGAAGAATTTTAACAGAAAGGGGGTTTGCTTTTATTTTTAATAGTGCTGAGAAGAAAGCATAAAACCTAAATATCACCAAGAAAATGTAGTATCTATATCTAGCTTTATTTGAATAGTGATGACCTTTCTTTTCCTATTGTCAAAGTGATAATGATTAAAAATCCATTATCATCTATTGTTTTAATAATTAAAAATAAACTCAAAATGGCATTTCACGTATACTCTATTTTCTTAACTATTTGAGAGATATTAGTTCCTGATATCAACTGCCTTATTGGTCTCAGGTTACATATTGAGGTATAAACACAGGTAGCCTGCAATATTCAAACGATGCTCCCCAGGAAATTAATCACGTTATCACAGTTTAGGTTATGAAAACTAGTTCTATATGAGAAGTACCTGTAAAGAAAGGATTTATTATTTTTTCCTAAGGAGTTGCCATTAAGACACTTATTTTGACCCATTACAATAATGTATTCATCTACAACTAATAATAGAGATATTTATGTAGCCAGATTACATAAAAAATAAAATTATAACTAATAATTATAATTTTATGAGAAAGCAATGATTATGTATGAATGTGTATATGTTGGGTAGGGTAATTAGAAAGTATTTGCATTTCCCACCCAACTCAATTTTGTGGAATTCTTTTTTATACAAAGGGTTAGAAGATTTTTGTGAATGCGAAATGTTAGATGTGTTCCCCTATCAATAGCAATAGAATTTATGGTCAATGAAATGCAATGTAGTACAAAAGATATGCGAACTAGTTTTATAAGTCTGGAAATGAATTAGAAAAGGGCTAAGAAAGAGGCCTATAAAATTATGGCTACGTCAACCTGAGCCAGTCTACTTACTATTTCTATAGCAGAAAAATTAGAGAATGCTAAATGAAATAGGAGCAGCATCATTGAAAAGAGTGAAAAGAAAATACATTTTCTTTTACACACAAGATTCTGTAATTAACCTATGGGACTCTAGTGATTCTAAATTATAGCAGTAAATTACTGAGAATGACTCAAAATAAGACACATGGAAAACAGTATCTGAGTAGTTCCTGAATTAAAAAGAAGATGGTATGCAAGAAGCTGACCAGCTGAGGTCAGGAATGAGATTTCTTGTCACCCTTTTGTTATAATATTATATAATTAGGGCCCCAACCTTATTTTGAGGATCAGACTGTTATGGAGATGAAACACTATACAGAAAGGCATTTGTCACATTTTTAACGTATACATAAAAGAAACCATTAGCTTTAAGAAAATTACTAACACGAAAGGGTTTTCAATATTGCTGGATAATGCAGAAAATACACTTTCAGTCTTAGAATTATTATTTTTTTCATTCTAATGAGCAGCAAAGGTGAGAATCTTTAAGATGTAAATGGCATCTCTCAATACCCAAGAGAAGTACAGCTTCAGTGGTGAATATAGCTTTTCTTTAATATCTTTCTGGGTTTGATGGCTGTCATCTTGCTGGATGCCGGAGGAGCTGTAGGTAATTAAAAGCCTATATTTTAAATAAGTGTTTATTTCACCACAAAGCTAATTTTTTTTCAAAGTATGAGAAAGAGAGGTTGGCTAATGGGTACAAACATACAGTAAGATAGAAGGAATAAGTTCTAGTGTTCGATATCACAGTAGGGTGCTATAGTTAATAATAATTTATAGTACACTTCAAAATAGTTGGAAGAGAAGATCTGAATTGTTCCCAACACAAAAATTTGTAAGTGTTTGAGGTGATGAATATTCTAAATGCTCTGATTTGATCATTACATATTGTATGCATGTATCAAAATATCACGTGTACTCCATAAATGTGTACAACTTTTATGTCTCTATAAAAATAAAATAAATAAAACCATGTGTAATTATTTTTAAAATGAGAAATTGTATTTCTAGAGCCCTGTGTTTCACTTCTGATTCCAGTGTTGAAATTTTGTTTATATATAATATATGATATATATTTATAATTATATATTATATAATATATAATTTATATACATTATAGTTATATATAATTATATATATTTATATATAATAAGTATATTATATGAAATATAATTATATATATTTATATATAATAAGTATATTATATGAAATATAATTATATATATAGATCTATAGAGATATATATAAGATGTTTTCCCCTATCAATAGCAAAAGAATTTATGGTCAATGAAATGCAATGTAGTACAAAAGATATGAGAACTAATTTTATAAGTCTGGAAATGAATTAGAAAAGGGTTAAGAAAAAGGCCTATAAAATTATGGCTAGGTCAGCCTGAGCCAGTCTACTTACCATTTCTATAGCAGGAAAATTAGAGAATGCTAAATGAAATAGCATTTAATATTTCATTAAATATATGTATGTATTGCTGGAGAATCTTCTATTTATCAGATTTTGTGTTATGTCCTGGGAACAAGATGGACTTTGTCCTTACCTTCAGGAAATACACAAAGAAGGGAACTAAAGCATAGTTCCAAAATATTACAAAGGGAGTGAATATGACAGGGCCTCCTTCTCCCATGTATGTGCTTCTTGGAGGTTACTTGACTGAGAAGAACTCTACTCTAACTAGGTAACAGGGGTGGGGACACTTACTGAACGAAGCTTTAGAGGCAAGAAAAAAAAGATATGATATGGAAATTAAAAGAATATAATGTTTACAGTGTAGGCTGTGAAGTAGAGTGACAGAGCTGGAAAGAAAAGTGTTGACCAGACCATTCAGAGATTTGTAAGGGTTTTTAGATTTTATTCTAATGGCAGGTTTTGATCTTATCCTAATGGCAAGTTTACTAATTTACTATTACAGTAGAAAATTTTAAGATAATGAGATAATGCTGTTAGAAAGAATGACAATCATGTGTCACTTAAGGATGGGAATACATTCTGAGACATGTGGTTAGATGATTTTGTTGTTGTGCAAACATCAGAGAGAGTACTCACACAAACTTAGATGGTATAGCCTACACCACACCTAGGCCATATGGCATGGGCTATGGCTGTATGGAATGGCCTACTGATCCCAAGCTACAAACCTGTACAGCATGTTACCGTACAGAATTCTGTAGGCAATTATAACACAGTGGTATTTGTGTATCTAAACAGAACAGGTACAGAAAAAATGATATAAAAGATTAAAAACGGTACATCTGTATAGGACACTTACCATAAATGAAGCTTGCAAAACTGGAGTTTCTCTGAGTGATTCAGTGAGTGTGTGGTGAGTAATATGAAGGCCTAGGACGTTACCATATACTACTGCAGATTTTGTAAAGACTATACACTTGGATTACACCAAATGTATTTCTTCAATAATAAATTAAACTTAGCTTACTGTAATTTTTTACTTTATAAACTTTTTAGTTTTTAATGTTCTGATTATTTTATAGTAACACTTAGGTTAAAACATAAATGCATTGCACAGCTGTACAAAAATATTTTCTTTATACCCTTATACTATAACTTTTTTCTATTTTTAATTTTTTAATTAACAATTTTAAACTATTTTGTTAAAAACTAAGATGCAAACACACACATGACTCTAGGCCTACACAGGGTCAGGATTATCAATATCACTATTTTCTAACTCCAGATTTTGTCCCACTGGGAAGTCTTCAGGGGCCATAACACTCATGGAGCTATTATCTGTGATAATGATGTCTCCCTCTGGAATTCCTCCTGAATTTGACTCCTGACTTGCCTGAGGCTGTTTTACAGTAACTTTTTTATATAAGGAGAAAGAGTATACTCCAAAATAATAATAAAAGCTATGTTATAGCAAATGCATAAACCAGTAACATGGTCATTTATTATCATGTATTACTTACAGTACATAATTCTATGTGTTATATTTTTATACAACTGGCAGCAGAGTCGGTTTGTTTACACCAGCATCACCAAAATCAAGTGAGTAATGCGTTGTGCTATGATATTAGGATGGTTACAAAGTCACTAGACAATAAGAATTTTTTCACTTTATTATAATCTTATAAAACCACTGTAGTATATGCAATTTGTCATTGACTGAAATGTCATTAGGTAGCATATGACTGTACATTAAACAGAGGGAAAACTAGACAAGATAAATAAAATCTGAAATAGTATTTATTCAAAAATATGTACCATATAGATTATGTGTTCTGATGTTTAAATGAAAACAAAAATATATATGTTTGTAAATTTTATAATATACTACTACATTTCTCTTAGATTAAAATAAGAAATCGTAATGAAAATCAGTAAGTACTTATAACTGAATATAAATGTGAGTTACTACATATCAAAACTTATAAGATTTGGTTAAAACTTGTTTGAGGTGATGGATATTCAAATACTCTGATTTGATTATTACATATTATATATATGTATTGAAATATCACATGTACCCCATAAATAAGTACAACTATTATGTATCAATAAAAATCAATCTGTACTTAGAGAATGATTTTCAGCCTTAAATAGTTTATGTTAGAAAATAAAAGCTGGAAATTCATCAAGAGTTATGAAAAAAATAAATTTAAATGAAGCAGGTAAAGAGATGACAAATATAAGGTATTAAAGTTAACAAAATAGAAAGCAGTTACAGGAAAGAGGATCTTTATGAAGCTCATTATATTGACACATTATCAGATAAAGTATTCAAGGAAAAACAGAAATTCACAAAAGCAATATTATGAGGCAAAAATACCTAATTACAAATAAGACCCCTCCCAGTACCATGAATAAATTTATTCAACTAAATTATGCTAATAAATTTTACCACTTGGAAAAAATGAATATCTTTAAAAAAAGTTACCAAATGAAACTGAATCAAGTGAAATTTAAAAATCTATATAGATTTGTATTCACCAAAAATATTGACTCAATAGTGAAAAACCTTTCCGCAGAAGAAATACCATCCCCCGATAGGCTGATTGGCTTCCAAAACATTAAAAACATAAATAATTCCAAATTTATACATTTTTGTGTAGTACATAAACAGAGATTTCTTTCCAACATATTTTTATACTAGTACAAACTTTATGCCAAAACAAAACAAGAAAACATTCCAAAACATAAAAAGAAAAATTGCAGTCTACTTTGTTCAAAAATACTAATCAAAATATTAGTTAACTTAATCCAGCAATGTATACTAAAAACCAATCTTGGCCAAGGAAGTTTAACACTAGTATTGCAAAGATGTTTTAATATTAGAAAAATGTATTGACATAATTAAACACATTAACATATGATAAGAGATACCCATGTGATTAATCCCAGGAATAGAAGAAAAATTATTTTAAATGATCAAAATCATTTAAATAAATACTTAAAGCAAACTGAATATAGAAAAAAATTTTCTCATCACCCTTTAAAAAAACAGCGGTACATACATAGTATAAGCATACAATATATTCTATACAACCTATCCACTACAATAGTACTATGTACTATATAGTATATAATATATGGTATATAATATATAGTATAAGCCAGTACATGGAGCTGAACTGCCTTGCCTCAAATGGCGTCTCTGACATTAAGTGGCTATGTAACATTAGACAAATCATTGAATCTTTCTGCTTTCATTGTTTTGTCTATTTAAAGGAGATAATGGTAGAGATTAACTTATGGGACATTTTGATGATGATTATCATAAAAATAAATGCATATACACAGGGGTCTGACATAAGTGAAATAAATATATTTGTGTTAACTATTATTTTGAAATCTTAAATGTCCTTTTATTAAAGTCAGGCAAAAAGCAAGAATGTCTGCTGTTGTCATTTCTAATTCAGCATTTCACTGGTGGTCTTATCTCACAAAATATGGCTATGAGAATTGGAAAGAAAGCTCTCATTATTTGTATATTATATGATTGCCTACATAAAAAAATCCAAGGGAATCTCAAAAAAATTGAACTAATAAAAAATCCTGGCTGGGCATGGTGGCTTATGCCTGTAATCTCAGCACTTTGGGAGGCTGAGGAGGGTGAATCATGAGGTCAGGAGTTCGAGATCAGCCTGGCCAAGATAGTGAAACCCCATCTCTACTAAAAATACAAAAATTAGCTGGGTGTGGTGGCGGGTGCCTGTAATCCCAGTTACTTGGGAGGCTGAGGCAGGAGAATTGCTTGAACCCAGGAGGCAGAGGTTGCAGTGAGCAGAGATCACTGCACTCTAGCCTTAGCGACAGAGCAAGACTCAGTCTCAAAAAAAAAAAAATCCTAAGTTTACTGAATGCAAAAGTACCATTCCAAAAAAAAAAATTGTTGCTAGATACATACAACTAGAAAATGTAGTTAAAAATAACTCAGGTGATAGCAACAAAAACTATTAGTTGTAGAGAAAAAAATATCTCTTACAGAGAAAATTGTAAAACATTTAATGTGTAAAATTAAAAATTAGACTAATAAATTGTGGAGTATACTATGTTCATGGATGATTTAGTACATAAATCGTCACTTTAATAAATTGTGAGGTATACCATGTTCATTGATGATATAGTACCTATGTCCATCATTCTCAGTTTAATCTGTAAATCCATTGAATTATACTCAAAATCCCAACAGTTTACCACAAAGATTGACTTTAGTGAACATAGAAGACAGATGCATCTATATACAATATGGAAATATATGGATAAAATAGGACTGACAATCCATGGTTGTAAAGACATAGTAACTAAAACAGTGTTATATTAGTCCAGGCAGATATATATTGACCAAGAGAACAGAACAAAAGCTTAGAAGGAGGCCAACATATAAATGTGGAATTACTGTGTGACACTAAATATGGGGAAAAAAATCTGAACAATTTTTATGGCATTGGAGGAAAATAATAAATTTGTATTCCCATAAATAACATGCAAAAGATAATCTAACTGAGAAAAGATATCCAAATGTAAAAAAAATTACAGATGAGAAGAAAACATTTGCAGTGAATGTTAAAAGGCTGATTCAAGAAATGCATAAGGAATCTCTAGGTAAATAAAAAAAAATAGTGAATTACCAAGTGAAAAAATAGACTAGAAATAGTCAACAACAATTCACAGGAAAGGAAGCATAGAGGTCAATAAATACATACAGAGCTGGGTGCGGTGTAATCCCAGCACTTTGTGAGGCCAAGGCGGGCAGATCACAAGGTCAGGAGTTCAAGACCATCCTGGATAACATGGTGAAACGCCGTCTCTACTGAAAATACAAAAAATTAGCCAGGTGTGGTGGCGGGCACCTGTGGTCCCAGCTACTCGGGAGCCTGAGGCAGGAGAATGGCGTGAACCTGGTAGGCGGAGCTTGCAGTGAGCCGAGATCGTGCCACTGCATTCCAGCCTGGGTGACAGAGCGAGACTCTGTCTCAAAAAAAAAAACTTAATTAAAAAAATAAATAAATACATACACAAAAACTCCTAGCCATGCTAAGAATCAGAATAATGCAAATTTAAATAAACATATACCATTTCTTTCACATCAAATTGGCAAAAGTTAAAATAGCCTGATAATGTCCTATTTGACAATGAGATGAAGAAATAGAAATTCATATCCAGAGGGCTTGAATGTAAACAAACGTGATGATACTGAGTTGAATATTCATGTGATGTAAAATTCAACAGCTTCACTTTTAGCTCTTTCATAAAGTCATCCAAATATGTAAAATAATGATATTTTAATAATTGTTTTATAACATTAAAAAAAGTAAAAACAACCTGTCTATCAAAAGGGAGTGGAATATATAAAACATGGTTTGATTATACAATAAAATAAAAAGTAAAGGCATGAACTGGATCTCTATCATGGTAGAAACAAGTTACAGAACATTATACAGAATGTACTTAACACAAGTAGAAATTTAAAACACAATAAATAACAGTAGAATGTTATTTATGGATAAATGTACATATAATAAATCATTAAAATATGCATTTGAGTCTAATACCCTATGGATTAGTGCTTCGTATAAAGAATTTGAGAGGCAAAAGGTGATAGAGTGGGTCTTAAACTGAAAGGTTTTATATATTTCCTAAATCATAATTTGAATAAATTATTAAAAATATTAACACCTGTGCAATTGAGTATTGAGAACCTGTTTTGATGTTTAGAATGTTCCATTTTGTTTTTAAAAATAATAAATTGATGTAAACTCTAGATCAGAAAGAGGAGTCATAATATTGGCAGTTTCTAAAGCGTCAAAAAGAAGCCTTTTTTCCCCTGACTTCTAAAGCTCTTCTTTATGAATATGGTTTTGGCTATTCTGAAGACTTATAATAAGCTATCAGGTTATTTATAATCATTTGTGAATAGGTTTTATTGTTTTTAAAATTTTATACAGTGCCTAGATTAAGTGCCTCCACAAATGGATATTTTATAACTATTTTGGATAATAATGTTGGTGATATTGATTGCAATACTCATAAATTAATAGCCTAGAATTATAACTTCATGTCTATTGGCAATGTAGAGGCTGACTATAGATAACCTGTTAATAACATAATGTTGTAAAGTTTGAGTCAGAAACTTTCAAAATTTCTAATGAACATTAATTGAATGAACTGGCTGTATAAATGTTGAGACAAGTTCCATGCAGGTAGCTCAGAATACAGACCACTAATATTTCAAAGAACTCTGAATTCTTGTGATGATGGCTATTTAGGAAATCTCTGGATGTGTTCTTTAGGTCCAACTTTAGTATACACATGGTTAAAAGGGAGAAACAAATGATCACTATTCTGTTATGCAAACTCTGCAGATTTTGACTATTTTCTTTTTGTATCATTCAGAAGAATTGATATCAATTTAAATGTTATAACTGCAAAAGAGAACTAAGAAAATCACAGCTCAATTATTCTCACCTGCTTCACCAGTTTATTTTCTGTAATGTCAGTAAACTCAAAGACCTATTCTAAAAAGTTAACATTTCTTCTGTTTTCAAGTGCTCATAAACTGTGCATAGGAATTTATTTTCCACAGTGGAGTTTGCTATGATGTAAAGAATTGAGAAGGTTTTCAAAATAACTAGATTTCAACAAGGCAACAAATGTAGGCAATTCATTAGGGAAGTTGATTGTAACAGTGAATGCAATACACTTAGGGAAGAGCAGCCTATTTGTTAATTTATCCAAACAGCACATCTGTGGATCAAATATGTATTAAAGAAACGATAGAGAGGTAGGTTTTCTTGAAAATATAATTTTCTGTATATTAGGAGAGTATCTTGTAAGATAGCACAAGTGATGAGAATTTGGTGAATAGAAGTATAAAGACCATATTGCCAATGAAAATCAATCAACAGAGAACATAATATTTATAAAAATTTGATGACAACAAAGATGCAACTACAGCAACTGCCCTGTGATAATTAAGGGAACAGATTATCAAGCACAACATAATGAATGCCTTGTTTTCCATCAGTTTTTATAAACAAACAATGATGGATCCATCATCCAAAATTAGCAAGAAACAGCATATGATGCAATGAGGATTTAATTAAAATAGGCAGAGTAAATGGATGCAGC
Organism: Gorilla gorilla gorilla; assembly: GCF_029281585.2. NCBI lineage: Eukaryota > Metazoa > Chordata > Mammalia > Primates > Hominidae > Gorilla > Gorilla gorilla. The sequence goes on from NC_073238.2 coordinate 68,094,066, forward strand.
AAAAAAAAAGAATGCTGAACATAAAATAATATTCTAGCAAAATATTTTGAAATAAAAATATTGGAGCAGATTTTATATATAAGATACTATATATAAAATAGTAGTATTTTAGTAGTATATAAGATACTGTTTAACAAGCAAATAAATTGAAACCAAGGTGTTTCAATTATTACCATTACAGATTTCACATTTAAGTTTGAATAAAAACAATACAATTATAAGAATAATTCGCATTTAAATGAACAATGGCACAAACATGCAGGAGATTATACTTTTGGCGAGGTTTTACTATATATTTTTTTTACTATATTTATATATTATATTTTACTATATATATATATTTTATTATATTTTACAGTCTCACTCTGTTGCCCAGGCTGGAATGCAGTGGTGTGATCTCAGCTCACGGCAACCTCCGGCTCCCGGGTTCAAGTGATTCTCCTGCCTCAGCCTTCTGAGTAGCTGGGATTACAGGCGTGTGCCACCATGTCCAGCTAATTTTTGGGTTTTTAGTAGAGATGGGGTTTCACCATGTTGATCAGGCTGGTCTCGAACTCCTGAGCTCATGTTCCGCCCACCTTGGCCTCCCAAAGTGCTGAGATTACAGGTGAGATCCATTGTGCCCGGCCTGAGTTGGTCTTTTAATATCAGACTATGTTCAAAGTATGAAGTTAAATTTTGGGAAAATAATATCTGATATGGTTTGGCTCTCTGTCCCCTCCCAAATCTCATCTTGAATTGTAATCTCCATGCTTTGAGGGGGAAACCTAGAGAGAGGTGATTGGATCATGGGGTAGTTCCCCCCATGCTGTTCTCATGACTGTAAGTGAGTTCTCATGAGATCTGATTTTTTAAAAGTGTGGCACTTCCTCTCTCTCTCTCTCTTCTCCTCTGCTTCCATTTTAAGTATGCCTTGCTTCCCCTTTGTCTTTCACCATGATTGTAGGTTTCCTGAGGCCTTCCCAGCCATGTGGAACTGTGAGTCAATTAAATCTCTCCCCTTAATAAATTACCCTGTCTCAGATAGTTCTGTAGAGCTCTGTAAAAACAGACTAATACAGAAAATCAGTATTGGGATAGTGGGATACCTCTAAAAAGATAACCAGAAAATTAGGAGGTGACTTTGGAACTGGGTAATGGGCAGAGGTTGGGACAGTTTGGAGGCCTCAGAAGAAGACAGAAAAATATGGGAAAGTTTGGAACTCCCTAGAGACTTGTTGAATGGCTTTAACCAAATTTCGAATAGTGATATGAACAATGAAATCTAGGCTGAGGTGGTCTCAGATGAAGATGAAAAATTTATTGGGAACCAGAGCAAAGGTCACTCTTGCTATGCTTTAGCAAATAAACTGGTGCCATTTTGCCCCTGTCCTGGAGATCTGTGGAACTTTGAACTTGAGAGAGATGATCTAGGGTATCTGGCAGAAGAAATTTCTAAGCAGCAAAGCATTCAAGAGGTAATCTGGCTTTTTCTAAAAAGTGTATAGTCATATGTATTCACAAAGATAAGATATGAAACTGGAACTTACATTTAAAAGGGAAGCATAACATAAGTTTTGGAAAATTTGTAGCCTGACCATGTGGTAGAAATGAAAAACTCACTTTTTGGGGAGAAATTCAAACTGGCTGCAGAAATTTGCATCATAAATAACAAGGAGCCAAATGTTAATAGCCAAGACAATGGGGAAAATTTCTCCAGGGCATTTCAGAGATCTTCATGGCAGCCTCTCCCATCACAGGCCCAGAGGCCTTGGAGGCAAAAATGATTTTGTGGGCTGGGCCCAGAACCTTGCTGCTTTGCGCAGCCTTGGGACATGGCACCCTACAAACAAGCTGCTCCAGCTCCAGCCTTGGCTAAAAGGGGCCAATGTAGAGTTGGGCTATGGTTTCAGAGGGTGCAAGCCCCAAGCCTTGGTGGCTTCCATGTGGTGTTGGGCCTGCAGGTGTGCAGAATACAAAAGTTGAGCTTTGGGAGCCTCTCCCTGGGGTTTGTCATTGATGGTTCTTGTTATTTTGAGGTATGTTCCCTCAATACCTAGTTTGTTGACACTTTTTAACATGAGGAATGTTGAATTTTATTGAAGGACTTTTCTGCTTCTATTGAGATAATCATGTAGGTTTTGTCTTTAATTCTGTTTATGTAGTGAATCACATTTATTAATTTACATATATTTAACCAGCCTTGTATCATGGGAATGAAGCCTACTGGATCATGGTGGATAAGCTTTCTCATCTGTTACTGGATTTGGTTTGCCAGTATTTTGTTGAGAATTTTTGCATTGATGTTCATCAGGGATACTGGCTTGAAGTTTCCTTTTTTTGTTGTATCTCTGCCAGGTTTTGGTATCAGGATGATGCTGGCCTCATAGAATGGTTTAGGGAGTAGTTGCTCCTTTTCAATTTTTGGAATAGTTTCTGTACCAGCTCATACTATGGAATAGTATGGTACCAGTTATTCTTTGTACCTCTGGTAGAATTCAGCTACGGATCCATCTGGCCCTGGTTTTTTTTTTTTTTGGTTGGTATGCTATTTATTATGGCCTCAATTTCAGAACTCATTAGTCTATTCAGGGATTCAACTTCTTCCTCATTCAGTTGTGGAAAGGTGTATGTGTTCAGAAACATATCTGTTTCTTCTAGATTTTCTAATTTATTTGCATGGAGGTGTTTATAGTATTTTTCCAATAGTTGTTATTTCTGTGGGGTCAGTGTTGATATCACTTTTATCACTTTTTATTGTGTCTATTTGATTCTTCTCTCTACTAGTCTAGCTAGTGGCCTATCTATTAAAAAAAACAGCTCATGGATTTGTTGATTTTTTGAGAGTTTTTTTCATGTCTGCCTCCTTCAGTTCCGTTCTGATCCTGGTTATTTCTTCTCTTCTGGTAACTTTGGGGTTTGTTTGCTCTTGGTTCTCTAATTCTTTCTGTTGTGATGTTAGGTTGTTAACTTGAGATCTTTTAGCTTTTGGAGTGGGCATTTAGTGCTATAAATTTCCCTCTGCATTAGCTGCATCCAAGAGATACTGGTACATTGTGTCTCTGTTTTTATTAGTTTCACAGAACTTCTTGATCTATATCTTAATTTCATTATTTACCTAAGTCATTCAGGAGCAGTTCATTCAATTTCCATGTAGCTGTGTAATTGTGACTTAATTTCTTAATCCTGAGTTTGAATTTGATTGTACTGGGGTATGAGAGACTATTATGATTTCAGTTTTTTTGCATTGGCTGAGGAGCATTTTACTTCTGATTGTGTGATCAATTTTAAAGTAAGTGTCATGTGGCAATGAGAAGAATGTATATTCTGTTGTTTTTGGGTTGAGAGTCTGTGGATATCTCTCAGATGTACTTGATCCAGAGCTGAGTTCAGGTCCAAAATATCTTTGTTATTTTCTATCTCAATGATCTGTCTAATATTGTCAGTAGGATGTTAAAGTCACCCACTATTATTGTGTGGGAATCAATGTCTCTTTAAAGGTCTCTACAAACTTGCTTTATGAATCTGGGTGCTCCTGTATTGAATACGTATATATTTAGGATAGTTAGTGCTTCTGTTAGAATTGAATCCTTTACCATTATATAATGTCCTTCTTTGTCTTTTTTCATCTTTTTTAGTTTAAGGTCTGTTTTGTCAGAAACTAAGATTGCAACCCATGATTTTTTTTTGTTTGTTTGCTTGTTAGATGATTTTCCATATTTTGAACCTATTTGTGTCTTTGCACACGAGATGGGTCTCTTGAAGACAGCATACCAATGAGTCTTGGTCTTTTATCCAACTTGCCATTCTGTGTCTTTTAATTGGAGCATTTAGCCCACTTACTTAGTATTGTTATGTGTGGATTTGATCCTGTCATCATGATGCTAGCTGGTTATTTTACAGACATTTTTATGTGGTTGCTTCATATTGTCACTGATCTGTGTACTTCAGTGTGTTTTTGTAATGGCTGGTAAGGGTTTTTCCTTTCCATATTTGGTGCTTCCTTCAGGAGCTCTTGTAAGGCAAGTCTGATGGTGATGAATTTTCTCAGCATTTGCTTGTCTGAAAAGGATCTTATTTCTCCTTCTTTTATGAAGTTAGTTTGAGTGGATATAAAATTCTGGGTTGAAATTTGTTTTAAGAATGTCTAATGTTAGTGCCTAATCTCTTCTGGGTTATAGGGTTTCTGCGGAGAGGTCTGCTGTTAGTCTGATGGGCTTCCCTTTGTAGGTGACCTGTTATTCTTTGCAAATATTCAGGGCATGAGAAGAATGAAATTTGGTCTGAGAATTGGATGAAACATGATTATCTAAAAGGAATAGTTTTGTTTAGTTGGTATACATGAAAGAAGATAGGGCATCTAGGCTTTGATGAAATTACATTTCAAAAGGGATGGAGAAATATATAGAGGAGAAGACCCAATGAAGTACGGGTTGCATAGAATAGTGGGGCTCAGAAAGTCAGTTTCTACTCCCAGTTCAGACAGTGATATTTTTTATTTCACTTTCTCTGATCTTAGCCACACACTGCTCTTTCGTAGACAGAGGAGCCTACCATGTGGACTGTCAGATTACATCTATGCTTGCTCTTTGCTAGAACGTTTGAGGAACTTTATGCTTTGTCCTGATTTTGTGATCTTGGTTTATGTCATCATTTTTTTAATGCATTCATTCTCTACCTATATTTACCTTTGCTCTTTGGATTGTTTTTTATTTACTTGTCTTGTGAATTGATTTGGAAAGTAGGCATTTTAAAATTTTAACAATTTTTCATAACTTATATAACAAATATTTAATACAGCAGCCCTTCAGAGATAGTTCATTATAAAATTCAAGAATAAAATGGCACCTTTTGACATTTATTTTTATGCACTCTTTATTTCCTTCTTAGTAGCTTTTCAATCTTTCATAATAGAACATGAGTTTGTGAATATGTTTGTGATATCATTTTTCTAAATAAATGTCTCTTTTTACCACAGTGTCCTTTATTTGATTGACAGCTATACCATATATTTTAAATGATGATAATAACTGTCAATATTTTTCTCTCATTTTGTTCTCTTACTTGTGATTTCTTGCTCAGCTGAATTTCTCTTTTCCTCCAAGAACTGTGAGCATTTAATTGATTTAGTACATGTGAATGCCTTTCAATTACTTTCACCAAAAATTATAAACTGTGTAAAGCCTGTTGTGTTGCTATAGTTTTCATGAAATATTTGTAGACATTACCACTACCTTCTGGCCTTTAGTATTGCAATAGAAGAACATGAGAGCAAACATGGTTTTGATTTTTTTGTAACCTATTTTTTTTGCCCTCATATATCTGCGAGTTTAAAAAAAAATTATTTATAATTCAAAATTTTGCTTGGATTATATAAATCACACTGCCTTAATTTTGGCTGGAATATAACTCTTCTTACACCACAATATCCCCTCCTCCATATTTTAATTTAGAAATACAAAATTTAAAAAGTGGAAAGAACAAAACAAAACACCTATATGCCTTACACATATTTTCCAGATTGTTACCGTTGCCACATTGGCTTCATCTTTCTCTTTCCCTCCCTTTCTGTCTATGTGTTCTTATATATGGATATATATGCACATTTATGTGTGTGTGTCCATGTGCACATACATGCTTATGTATATTAGACTCAATAAGTTGCAAGTAAGTTGCAGACATTATGGAATTTTATCCATAAACATTTTGAGTACATTTTATAAGAATAATGACATTTTCTGATATAACTATAATATCATTAGCACATATAACAAAGTTAATATTAATTTAATAATTTAAAATATGCTACATATATTTTCTCCAATTTTATATCTATCAAAATATTTCTCATCATTTGAAACTCTTCTGTTTCTCCTCTTGGTTCTAAGAACAGTTCACAAGTATATCCTGGGCATCTTGTTTCAGTTTTATTCAGTACTATTTCTGCTCTTTGACTGCCTACATGGATAATTTAATCCTGCATTGAAGAATAGTATTTGCATATTATCCAGTTTTTCCTTCTCATTTTAGCAGCATTTGGTCTCCTTTTTTATGGCCATATTTAAGTGCATTTTGCTGAGAATACCAAAGAGTTTTACAGACTTCTCGTGCCGATATTTAATAATGACTTTGGAATGAATGTTTTTCTCTTCTAAGCATCCAAAATGATTACTTTTGCTATACACTGGAATAAATTATATTTTTTCTAGCTATTGTTACTTCCAGAAGGATGAATGTATTCATACCCAACCCTGATTTTGGATTACCCTTGATCTTGCTCAATATCTACTTGTTTAATAGCTGACTTTTATGATCTCCATATGGAAGACAGACTGGATTTCACAACTTTTCTGCCAATGTGCAGAATCTAGAAATAATTTTTCTAGCTTGTTTCTGCTGGGCTGACTTGGCAGCTATTAACAGATTGTCTAATTCTCTGGCACTGAGAATTGCTATAATTTATGAAAAACTAAAATTCCCAAATATTGCTAGCAAGGGTCTTCTTTCAGAATGTTCCTTAAGGATACTCAGAATTCAGTGAGCTCACAGCATTCTATCAGTCTCTACTCTGTCTTTCCATATTTTGCTCTGTTGAGTTCTGGGAGCATGAAAATTTCTAAGAAATGATATATAAAGATGTGTGGAGGCAAGATTCTTATCCTGGCCCCTCTATACAAAACAACATAATTTGATATAATACAGTACAGAATACGATGCTATGTGATGGGACACAACAGAGCACAATACAATATCCATGAAGTTGAAGAACAGGTGTCTAGTTTTCTGGTGGGTACTCATCCTTGATTTCTGAGTCTTGGGAAGAGAGGCAGGAGGAAGAAGTATTTTCCTAACTTTCTTTCATGAGGCAAACCTGAGTACAATGCTTATTGCTTTTCTTAATCAAATTCCAATGACTATGATAAGTTGATAATGTTAGATTTTTTTCAGTATTTTTAAGTTGTGGCATTTTCTACATTTTCATAGATGTTCTGGGAGAGGAGAAGCGATGTGATTTGTGAGTTAAGAGCCAAACATATTTTAAACGGAAAATTCAGAGTTGACATTTGAAATTAGTAAATTTGACGTTTAAGTTCAAGCAATTTGCATTTCCCTACATTTTCACCCTTTCAAAAAAATTATTTCCTCAGAACCTCTTATTTGAAGAGGTATTTTACAAACATCTCATTTTATTATCACAATAATGTTGCTAGGCAGGTCTTAACGTTGTTTTCAATTTTTAAATGTGTTTTCATTTTTACAGTTATGGAAAACCAGGGCTCAGAAAGTATGCGTTATTTCCCCACCCCCCAACAAATTAATAGTGGAAACAGATCTGTCTAAATGTAAGGCCCATGCTACTACTTCTATAACGATATTCCAAAGAGAAAACAATTTTATTTGGTATAATATTATTTTTTCAAAATGCACACAGGTGGCAAATCTGAAATCATAGGAGATAATATTGAGGAAATACTATCTGTTCTCTGTTGTACACTTAGTTTGAAAGTAATAATGACCTGAAGATATTGGTTATTATTTGACACATCAAACTTTGCTAAAGATATCTAACTGCCTGGACATTAGAAATGTTATAAACTACTTTATATAGATAACATGCAAATTGAATGTATATCAAAAATTATAATTTCTTTCTAGACATCCAGATTCTCCCAATTCTTACAAATTTTTTTCTGAAAACATTATTACTATAAAACAGAATCAATTTATGAACACTCTGTCTAGAAAACTCTTCAGTAAAAATATATTTTGAATTGTCCAAACCTTAAGTGAGTGTATTTAAAATAAGTCATGGAAATGCAATGGAAATGGTATGGTCTTTGCAATAAAAAGCTACTGAATAAATACATATGTAGAAAAAAATGAACCTTGTTTTCTACCTCACATCAAACACACACAAACTCACACACACACACTTTCAAACGGACTGCAAATCGAAATGCAGAAGTTAAAACAATAATATTTAGTAGAAAATTTAGTAGAATACATTCATCAGCTTAGAAGAGTAAATATTTCTTAAAGATAAAATAGTAATAACTAACAATAAAAAACTGATAAAGTACAATGTTAAAACTCAGAACTTTCTATTCATCAGAAGACACTATTAAGAGAGTGAGAAGATAATGCATGAGAGGGAAAAGATACTTACAATATGTTCACCTGACATCAATCTCCTATCTAGAATATATAAAGGACTTTCATAAGTCAATAAGAAAAATATGGATGTAGAATGCAAAAACTAGCAAAAGAACTGAAGATACTTTCTACAAAAGAAGATTGTCAAGCAAACTTTTTTTTTTTTTTTTTTTGAGATGGAGTCTCGCTCTTTCACCAGGCTGGAGTGCAGTGGCAAGATCTCAGCTCACTGCAACCTCCATCTCCCAGGTTCAAGCAATTCTCCTGCCTCAGCCTCCCGAGTAGCTGGGACTATAGGCGCGTGCCACCACACCCAGCTAATTTCTGTATTTTTAGTAGAGACGGGTTTTCACCATGTTGGCCAGGATGGTCTCGATCTCTTGGCCTCATGATCCGCCCGCCTCGGCCTCCCAAAGTGGTGGGATTACAGGCGTGAACCACTGCGCCCAGCTGTCAAGCAAACTTTCATTAGTCAGGGAAACAAGTTTAATTCCACAGTATGACGAGATCACACATCCTTGTTAGAATGGCAAAAAAGAAAATGACAAAAAAAATACCAATATTGGTTAGAATTAGAAAGTGTAAGCAGATATAACCACTTTGGGGTACTGTACAACAGTATGTACTAAAACTGAATGTACATATTTCGCGACCCAACATTCTAACCCTTAAGTATGTATCTGATTGAATGCATACATATGTTCACCAAAAGACATATACTAAAATGATCACAAAGGTACTATGAGTAATAGCCTAAAACTGGAAATTTCCAAAAATTCATTAGCAGTAGAAGGATGAATAAATTGTGATAAATTTACACTGTGGAATACTACAGAGAAAGGAGAACGATTGTATGTGTATCTATATGCAACAATATAAACCTCAAAAACATAATGTGACATAAAAGAATCCAGAAATACAAGAATATATACTGCATGATTTCATTTATAGAAAGAGAGAAAAATAAAGTAAAACTAATCTATGCTGTTAGAATTCAGAAAAGAATTTGTAATTTTTGGGAGGAGGTTTTAGTGACTAGAAAAGGCTCAAGATGAACTTCTAGATAGTGGGTCTTGATCTGGGCACTTGTTACACAGTTTTCACAGTTTGAAAAGAAACGGTGAACAGTATATCATGGTATGTTACCTTTTCTGCATTTATAGTCAATGAAATGCTTTAATAATTGAACTTTCAGTCATAAAGTGGACTGGGAATTAAAGTTTCAATTTTTCACAGGAAAGCAAATAATACGAAATTCTTTGAAATGTACCTGATGCATTTATTACACTCTGTGATACATACTATTGCATTTGGTAGCCTGTATGAGACTTCTATAAGGAATATTATCAGAGAATCCTAGAGCTGAGGGAGACTGCGAAATCCTCTGTTTCAGACTTATGGTTTTGAGGCAATTAGTTACTGTTGATTTTAAACAATATTGATCGGACAGACAGAACTCAGAGGTGTCAATAGCTTACACAGATGATGGAAGTAGTATGCCAACCTACCTGAGGCCTGTAGAAGTCCTACTTTACAAAAGAATAATAGAACTGGCTGATACTATTTGATTGAGTGTGGAGACTTCATTTTAATCTAGTTGCAATATAGTTCAGTGTCATGGAGGAATTAACCTCTTAATGTACTGGAGGTATCTCCAAGGACTTATGATGTACCGATGAGAAGATTTAACAAATGCACATAAAATCACCATTGTGTCACTATAGTATGATAAGCATTGTAGGCTCTCTATGCTTGAGGATCTTTCCAAATGTTGTTATTTTGAAAGTAGCCAAAGGTCATTAATAAAAGAAATCATAATATAAGAATAGGTAGATTAAAATATTCTCCATTAAGATAAATTTCTCATCATCTGGCTATAACTGCTGGAACACCTAGTAGAAATAAAACCACAACAACAGCAGCCAGGAGCTTCAGACCTTTGATTTAGTCTAGTTTAAACATTGGCAAGTGTGTGATCATAGGTAGTTGTTAAAATTTCTTAGGGCATAATTTCCCTTACTTAATGAAGGACTTGAATTTGATGATCATTAATTTCCCTTCCAACTTCGAGATTATATAGTTCTCATCATTGCACTAGCTCTTATGTAACTTAAGTGTATTTCATGCATGCTTTTACAAAAGTCTATATCTCTTTTCCCTTATTATTTATTTTACCTTATCTGGACCAAAAATTTATCTCTGCTGAAACCTGAAATTCAGCTAAATTCAAGCTTATTAATTTAATGCTAAATATGGGACGGATACACAGAAAATTACTAATTTTGCAACTAATTCAAGCACTTCTAATGATCGGCAATTATCAGAAATAAAAGGGAGTGAGTAATACTTTATAAGTCTGGTTAATTAACGAACTCTTTGCTTGTACTTTACAAAATTGAATACATGGTAGACATTTAAAGATAATCTCAGAATTACCACAGTAAGCATATTTACACAAATGTCAATTCAAGATCTGGCTAATGTCAAGAATAAGTGAATTATCTTGACATACACCAGAGTCTGAATAGCAGTAAAAGTCAGTTCATCAAGTATTTATTATACATATTCTACTTTAAAATTATGGGCTTCACATTTGTGTTTGATTTTTTAAACCCCTTTCTCTTTACATCAGCTCTGAGAAATTTTGCTCGGAAGAGCTTCAAGTTACGCTATAAACATTAAACAATGGTATTGTTAACATGTTTATTTTTCTTTGTTTAAGATTGTAAACTTGACTAAATTAAATAGCTTTGTTAGATAATTTTAGAAATGAATCAAATATACAACATAAGGTAAATAATACAAAAATGCAAGGAATAAAAAGGAAGTCAAAATGACACAGCTAAAGCCTTTGAATATATATTCTTTTAGTTTTTGAAGGGTTCAGTTGATAAGTGAAGCTAACACAAAGTCTTTATTTGTAAAGAAGTGAAGAGTTAGAATACACAAAAAAAGAGAAATTGCTCTGATGACTTACATTCATTTCCTAATTTAACAAAATAAAGAAAGGAACACTATTCTAATAGAAAATCTGTATAAGTACGATCCATAAATACCTTTAAGTTTATGAGACATCGATAAGCAAAATAAAAGATATAAAAATCTGAAATAAAGAAAAATATTTTTTATACTGAGAAGTTTATTACACAGCAAACCTATGCAGGATAATTTATTTACTTCTTTTGTAATGTTGGCACAAATGAATAAAATCATAGATCACTAAAAAGGTAAATTCGAAGAGCACAAGCATTTCTATTCTTCAGCCTTGCCAAAGACCTTTCACGGCACCTCTATTCTGATTG